>NC_137897.1:61287506-61860586 GCF_963455335.1 Martes martes
AAAAAATAAAAATAAAAAAAGAATATACTAAACTAAACTAAAATTTAAAAAAATTTAAAAATAGAGAAGCAAAAGAAAAACACGGGTTTATGTATCAAAAAGTTCAGGTTAAAATGTTATTATGGAATTTGATGTACTGGACATCTCACTGTGATGGTAAGTAGGTTAAAAAATTATCTATATAAAAAAATGAATCAGAATAGTGGGAATGAATCAAACACAAAAGTTGTATATATGAAGTAGTGGTGGTTGTTCTCTTGTCATCTTTTTTTTTCCTTTTTCTTTTTTCCTGGTTGGTTTTCTGGGGGAGGGGCCTGCCGAGTGGGTTTTCAGACAATGTTCCCTGAGTTAAGTCCTCCTGCCCCCCTCAAGGGGGTGGGCTCTGAGGAAACAGGTTTTTCAGGCTTTTGTTCTCTGGAGGTTTTTCTGTTTGTTTGCTTCTTTTCCCTCACCTTGACAGCTTTTGATGGTTTTTGGAGGTTTAGAGGAAAGCAAACTGCACCCCGACCTCGCTCTCAGAAAGAAGTCTCAGTCTGTTCCCTGCTGGGTGCTCCAGAGCACATTAAGTTCCCCCTCAGCTGCTGGCAGAGCAGGTTCTGATTCGTGGTCCCTGGGGACACAGGAACTCCTGCTTGTACCCAAAACCAGGACAGCAGTGGCTGTCTGGGCAGCTCCAGACTGCCAGAGAGGTTCCAAGCAGTGATCGCACACTGAGATTTTCCCACTGGCCCGGGCTGGGAGTGCCTGGTCTTTCCGGGTCTGAGAGCACTGGACTGGAGCCTGTGCACACCTCTCTCAGGGGAGGGTGTGGGGTACACGCGTCTCAGGTTCTGATAGTATGGCGCTGTGTTCTGCTGGCTGGCGAGGGTCCCAGCACCTCATGGGAGCCAGACCCCATGCGTTCTCAGGCATGCTGGTGGCTCAGGGACCAAGACCTGGTTTCTCCCCCGCACTCTCTCTGGCTCAGCGCCAGGGGTGGCTGTCCTGGGTCCGGTGACTTAAGCCCCTGTCCCCAGCCACCCCGATTCCCACAATTTCTCCCTGCGATCCTTTGCTCTTTTTGAGTGCTTTCAACCAGACTCCAAGTTAATGCTGGTCCCCAGATGCAGGGCACTCTCGTATTGGGGTATTACTTTCCAGTGGGTCGCCTCTGGTGGCTCCCTCCCCCTTTTGTTTATCTTCCAATATCAGTCTGACGTTCCCACTCCACTTTACCTGCCCACTGGTGTCTTCTGTCCCCATAGAGATCCAGACGTGTATAATTCTGATCTCAGGCTGATTTCATGGGTGATCGGAGTTCTTTAGTAGGTAATCAGCTCACTTTAGGGTACAGGTTGAAACGGTGCCTCCTCCTACTTCCCCGCCATCTTGTCTTCCTGTGTAGAAGTTTTTACTTTGGTGAAGTCCCCAAAGTTTACTTTTGGTTTTGTTTCCTTTGCCTCGGGAGACATATCCAGAAAGAAGTTGCTATAGCAATGTCAGAGAAGTTACTGCCTGTATTCTTTTCTAGGAATTTTATGGTTTCAGGTCTCACACTTCAGTCTTTAAACCATTTTGAATTTATTTTTGAGTATGGTGTAAGAAAGTGGTCCAGTTTTTTTTCTTTTGTATGTTGCTGTGCAGTTTTCCCAGCATCATTTGTTGAAGAGACACTCTTTTTCCTATTGGATATTCTTTCCTGCTTTCTCCAAGATTAACTGACCATGTAGGTGTGGGTTCATTCCTGGGTTTTGTATTCTGTTCCATTGATCTATGTGTCTGTTTCTTCTGTCAGTACCATACTATTTTGATTACTATAGCTTTGTAATAAAACTTGAAGTCTGGAATTGTGATGTCCCCAGCTTTTCTTTTCTTTTCCAAGACTGCTTTCACTATTCAGGGTGGTTGTGGTTCCATACAAATTTGAGGATTGTTTGTTCTAGCTTGGAAAAAGTGCTGGTGATATTTTGATAGTGATTGCTTTAAATACGTAGATTGCTTTGGGTAGTATAGACATTTTAACAACATCTGTTTTTCCAGTCCATGAGCATAGAAAGTCTTTTCTTATCTTTCTGTCCTTTTCAATTTCCTTCATCAGTGTTTCATAGTTTTCAAATTACAGGTTTTCATCTCTTTGGTTAGTTTTATTCCTAGGTGTCTTATTATTTTGGGTGTAATTGTAAATGAGATTGTTTTCTTAATTTCTCATTCCACTGCCTCATTTTTGGTGTATAGAAATGCCACAGATATCTGTACATTGATTTTGTATCCTGCAGTCTTGCTGAATTCATTTATCAGTTCTAGCAGTTTTTATGGAGCCTTTTGGGTTTTCTATATGCCATATCATGTCATCTTCAAATAATGAAAGTGTAATTTCTTCCTTGATGATTTGGATAACTTTTATTTCTTTTCCCGCTCTGATTGCTGTAGCTAGGATTTCTAGTACTATGTTGAATAAAAGTGGTGAGAGTGGATCCTTGTCTTGTTCCTGACCTTAGGGGGAAAGCTCTTAGTTTTTCCCCATAGCTGTGGGTTTTTCTTATATGGCTTTTATTATGTTTTTTTTTTGAGATTTCTTTTTTATTTCTTATACCGTTTGATATATTTTCACTGTGACCATATGGTTGTTAATAAACAAACAAACCTGAAGAAGAGCTCCTTAGGGAAAATGCTCGATTTCTGAAAGGACCTAAGACTCACCTGGTAACTAGTGCCATCTAATGGTCACAATAGCTTATTGCTCTAATGTCAGATGAAAGCAAGTGCAAGGTCCCACTGGATGAAGTTTAGGCAGGATGGGCCAGAGGTGAAAGCGCCCAGTGGGCAACATACCACAGTCATTCGCCACGGTATATAAAGTTTATACTTAACAAATATTAATCCATCAATGAACTCATGTTTAAGGACCTGGTGGTATGTAACATACCAGTATTGAATGTCAACCAATGGAGGAAACACTAATTTGCAGTGATGTGGAGTTTTTAACCTCCTCTAAGTATTCTCTATGATGTATTGGTCCCTTACAATAATATGTAAAATAAGTGGATCAAAATGTTGTATTGGGATGACGAATATGAGTCCAGAGAAGTTGTGAGGAGACCAATGTGGGCTAGACCTGGAAGCCTGCAGTTCAGAGTACCAGATTGGTATCCTTCTCCAGGCATTTTTGCTCCATGGGGACAGAGATACGCAGGCTTAATTTTTTTTATTTGAACTCAATTAGCCAACATATAGTACATCACTACTTACAGATGCAGTGTTCAATAATTCATCAGTTGCGTAAAACATCCAATGTTCATCACACAACGTGCCCTCCTTAATGTCCAACACCCAGTTACCCCATAACCCAACCATCTCCCCTCCGGCAACTCTGTTTCCCAGAATTAAGAGTTTCTCATGGTTTGTCTCCCTGTCTGATTTCTTCCCATTCAGTTTTCCCTCCCTTCCCTTATGATCATATATGCTGTTCCTTATATTCCACATATGAGAGGAACTAAATGATAATTGTCTTCCTCTGATTGACTTCTGTGACTTCACATAATCCCTTCCAGTTCCATTCATGTCAATGTAAATGGCAGGTATTCATCCTTTCTGATGGCTGACTAATATTCCATTGTATATATGAACCACATCTTCTTTTTTTTTAAAGATTTATTTATTTATTTCTTTGACAGACATCACAAGTAGGCAGAGAGAGAGGCAGAGAGAGAGAGAGAAGGAAGCAGGCTCCCTGTTGAGCAGAGAGCCTGATGTGGGGCTTGATCCTAGGACCCTGGGATCATGACCTGAGCTGAAGGCAGAGGCTTTAACCCACTGAGCCACCCAGGCACTCCATGAACCACATCTCCTTTATCCATTCATCTGTTGAAGGATATCTCAGCTCTTTTCACAGTTTGGCTATTGTGGCCATTGCTGCTATGAACATTGGGGTGCTGGTGCCCCTTCTTTTCACTACATCTGTATCTTTGGGGTAAATACCCAGTAGTGCAAATGCTGGGTGTTGGGGGGCTCATTTTCAACTTCCTGATGAACCTCCATACTGTTTTCCATAGTGGCTGTATCAGCTTGCATTCCCACCAACAGTGTAGTATGGTTCCCCTTTCTCCACATCTTCACCAATATTTGCTGTTTCCTGCCTCGTTAATTTTAGCCATTCTAACAGGTGTAAGGTAGTATCTCATTGTGGTTTTGATTTTTTCATGTGTCTGTTAACCATTTATATGGTTTCTTTGGAAAAATGTCTGTTCTTGTCTTCTGCCCATTTTTAAACTGGATTATTTGTTTTTTATTGCTGAGTTTGAGAAGTTCTTTATAGATCTTGGATACTAGGCCTGTATTGAGTATGTCAGTTGCAAGTATCTTCTCCCATTCCATTGATTGCACACTTGAGAAGAATGTGTATTTTGCTGCTTTAGGACAGAACTCTCTGTATATATCTCTGAAGCCCATCTGTTTCAGTGTGTCATTCAAAACCTTGTTTCCTTGTTGATCTTCGATGATCTGCCCATTGCTGTGAGTGGGGAGTTGAAGTCCCCTACTATTAATGTCTTATCAATGTGTTTCTTTACTTTGGTTATTAATTGGTTGATATAATTGGCCGATCCCATATTAGGAGCATAAATATTTATAATTGTTAGATATTCTTGTTGGGTAGACCCTTCAAGTATGATATAATGTCCCTCTTCATCACTTACTACTGTCTTTGTTTTAAATTTGTCTGATATGAGGATTGCTACCCCACGTTTCTTTCAAGGCCCATTAACATGGTAAATGGTTCTCCACCCTCTCACTTTCAGTCTGGAGGTGTCTTTAGGTCTAAAATGAATCTCTTGTAGACAGCATATGGAGGGATCTTGCTTTTTTATCCACTCTGATACCCTGTGTCTTTGATTGGAGCATTTACCCTATTTACATTCAGAATAACTATTGAAAGATATGAATTTAGTGCCATTGTATTACCTGTAATGTCCCTATTTCTGTAGATTGTCTCTGTTTCATTCCGATCTATGTTACTCTTGGGATTTCTTTTCAGTTATAGATACTCCTTTAATATTTCTTGCAGGGCTGTCTTGGTGGTCACATATTCTTTTAGTTTCTGTCTTACCTGGAAGCTCTTTATCTCTCCTTCCATTCTGAATGACATCCTTGCTGGCTAAAGTATACTTGGCTGCATGTTCTTCTCATTTAGTACCCTGAATATATTATGCCAGCCCTTTCTGGCCTTCCAGGTCTCCGTGGATAGGTCTGATGTCAGTCTAATGTTCCTATCTCTGTACTTTAGGAACCTCTGCCTTCAGGATTTCCTCTTCATCTCTGAAATTTTCAAGCTTCACTTGAAGCTTGAAAGCATTGAAAGCATTCTATATGTTGGGGTGTTTGTCTATTTTTGTTGATTTCATGAGGGGTCCTCTCTAACTTTTGGACTTGAATGCCTATTCCCTTCTCCAGATTAGTGAAATTCTCAGTTACGATTTGCTTAAATATAACTTCAGCCCCCCACTTCACCCTCAGGCACTAGAATAATTCCAAAATTGGTTTGTTTTATGGCATCACTGATTTCTTGAAGCCTCTCCTCATGATCTATAAGTTGTTTCTCTCTTTTCCTCAGCTTCCTTCCTTTCATCAACTTGTCTTCTAGTCACTTACTCTCTCTTCTGCCTCATTTACCCTAGGTGTTAGAGCATCCAATTTGGACTTCATCTCAGCTATAGCATTTGGAATTTTGGCTTGATAGATCTTATCTCTGCAGTGAAATATTCTCTAGTGTCTTTCATGCTTTTATTCAAGTCCAATTAGTTACTTTATAATTGTTATCCTAAATTTCATCTCCAACATTTTACTTATATACATATCGATTAAATCTATGACAGAGAGTATTACATCTGTTTTTTGTTTGTTTGTTTGTTTTGAATTCCTTCTAGTAATTTTTCCCAGAGAAGAATGGAGGAATTAGTGAACAGAATAAAAAATATCAACTGCTACCCAAACAAAATATACACTAGAAAAATCCAAAGAGGTCATAAACCAAAAAAAAAAAAAAAAAAAAAAAAAAAGAAGGAAAGAAAAAAATGGGGGCAGGGAGAGAATGTAATCACAGGGTGAACAAAACAGGTGATTCACTTGTTACAGAGTGTATTTTGGTCTGTGTGTTAGAAGACACTAAATCCCCAAATTGTAAAAAAAAAAAAAAAAAAAAAAAAGAAAGAAAAGAAAAAGAAAAAGAAACCACACACACACACACACACACACACACAAACACACAATTAAATAGAGTGAAAGGAAGCCAAAAATGAAATGTAAATGTAAAAAATGAAAGTTAATAAAGATTTAAAAACAAAGAGTTGATAAAAATAAGAAATTGGGGGCACCTGGGTGACTCAGTGGGTTAAGCCTCTGCCTTCAGCTCAGGTCATGATCTCAGGGTCCTGGGATCGAGCCCCGCATCAGGCTCTCTGCTTGGCGGGGAGCCTGCTTCCCCCTCTCTCTCTGCCTGCCTCTCTGTCTACTTGTGATCTGTCTCTCTCTGTCAAATAAATAAACAAAATCTTAAAAAAAATAAGAAATTGGTTGAAAAGGGTAAAAAAGAAATGAAAAATTACAAAATGAAAGATAAATCATGAGGAAAAAACCCTCAAATTCTATATACTATTTTTCCCTAGGGCTGGACTTTTACAGTTTTGTGAGGTCCAAGTGCTGTGCACTTGGTCTTCTTGGGGAGAAGACTTCTGCACTGCATCTCAGGTGTCTTTGAGTTGCACTGCCTCTTGCCAGGGGCCTGGGCTCAATGTAAGCTGGTCCTCTGTATGGCTTTTGTTCCACGAAAGCTTTCTGTGCCTTTTTAGAGGATCAAAATAAAAATGGCTGTGCCCCAATCTCCAGCCCCAGAGCCAAAAGATCCCAGTACCCTCTCTTCAGTAAACCCTCAGGATAAATGGTCTTCACTTTTGTGTGTGCCAAATTCTGCAGACTCATGTGGTGGGGGCCCACACTGATCCTCCTGGGGAAAGGTGGAGGATCCAGCATTAGTGCATTTTGTATGGCCCTGGCACAGAAAGCATTTTCTGGATCAAGTGTGCACCCACTCTGCCTCCCCCTTCCATTCTCTTTCAGGTCCCCAGGCAGAGAGCGGTCACCTGGTCAGGCCCCAGTTTGAGGTTTATGGGGAACAGAGCTGAGAGTCCCCACCTGGGCTTGCTGACTGCAACCAGTTTCCCTGTTCCACTGCTTAGAAACTGTACTGGCTCAGGCACCCCCATTAATATTGTGACTCCAGGGATCCTGAGACCACACTGTCCCACCTAGAAATCTTCCCATTTCATCCCTTGAGCACCTTTCAGGCAGGATTTCTCTCACTGGAGCAGATTTCTAAGGATTCTGGTTTTGCCCTCCAGGGCTATATCACTCTCTGATAGCCAGTTTAGTATGGTTCCCTACCTCCTCTGCTTATCTTCTGATCTCCCCTCAGATTCACTTCTCTGCACCTCCTACCTTGCAAAAAATGGTCACTTTTCTATTTGCAGAGTTCCAGATATTCTTTTCCTACATCTCAGGTTGAATTCATGGGTGTTCAGAATGATTTGATAGTTATCTAGCTAAATTCAAGGGACCAGATGAAATGAAGTCCCCTACTCTTCTGCCCTTGTGCTTCCTCTCCACAGGCTTTAAAATTTTTTTTTGTTTCATATTTTTATTTAAATTCTATTTAGTTAACATATTATTGTTTGTAATATTGTTTTCAAATTACAATGTTTTCAAATTACAATGAGCAATATTGTTTGTAATATTGCTTTCAGGAGTAGAATTCAGTGATTCATCACTTACATATAACGTGCAGTGCTCCTCATAACATCGTAACAAGTGTCCTTAATAACCATGACCCATTTAGCCCATACCCCACCTACCTCCCTCCATCAACTCAGAGTTTGTTCTCTATAGTTAAGAGTCTATTATGGTTTGCTTCCCTTATTTTTTCTGTCCATATGTTCATCTGTTTTGTTTCTAAAATTCTGCACATAAGTGAAATCACATGGTCTTTGTCTTTCTCAGAAAGACTTATTTTGCTTAGAATAATACATCCTACCTTCATACACATGATTTAAAATGGCAAGATTTCTTTCTTTCTGTCTTTCTTTTTTTAGTTTCAGGGATAGAATTTAGTGATTCATCACTTGCATGTAACACCCACTGCTCATTACATCAAGTGCCCTCCTTAATAAGCATCACCCAATTACCCATCCTCCTTCCACCTTCCCATCAACCCTGTTTTCTTGCCCTATAGTTAAGAGTCTCTTGTGGTTTGTCTTCCTGCCTCTATTCATCTTATTTTATTTTTCCTTCTCTTCCCCTATGATCCTCTGTTTTGTTTCTTAAATTCCGCATATGAGTGAAATTATATGGTATTCATCTTTCTTTGACTGACTTACTTCACACAGCAAAATTCCCTCTAGTTCCATCCACATTGTTTCAAGTGATAAGATTTCATCCTTTTTGATGGCTAATATTCCATTGTGTGTGTGTGTGTATATATATATATATATATATATATATATATATATATATATATGCTACATCTTCATTAATTCATCTGTCAATGGATATCTGGGCTCTTTCCATAGTTTAGCTGTTGTGGACATTATGCTATAAACATTGGGGGGCTTTTGCCCCTTTGGATCCCAGCTTTTGTATCCTTTGGGTAAATACCTAGTAGTGCAATTGATGGGTCATAAGGTAGCTCTACTTTTAACTTTTTGAGGAACCTCCATACTGTTTTCCAGAGTGGTTGTACTTTCTGTCAGTTCTCACCATCTTTCTTGAACTGGTTACTTGTTTCCATGTTTGTATCCCCCACTAAAGACTAGTGTCTGTGGCCTTTTAATGTGGAATACCTTCCCCCTCAGCTCATGTTTTGTATATACTGTGTATAACTATATAGTGTTTGTATACACACTACATACAATGCATGTGGTAACACACTGTTGAATTAATTTATTCCCTAAATAAGCTTGGCAATAGAGCACTTCCAATGAAAAAGAAAGTTTTGTTAATCTGGTGGTGTCATGGATTATTATATTTCCCCCCTTATCAAAATATTGGAACATTTGACCATTTTAGGTAGGACTCTAAGATGTATCACATTTGTTTTGTGCTTTAATAAACAGGTACATAGATTATAACAAAATCATTTTAACCCCTCTTTATCTCTGTTTGATTGAGTCCTTAATAGCTATGTAAATTGTGTCATGCTTTCATGTTGTGATCTTCTAGGTAGGTTCGTGGTTTGGCTAACTGGTTCTGTAGGTCAAATGACTCCCTAACTATTGTTCTCAACTTGATGACATTTATGTCACTTTTTCCTTATTGTCAGATGTCTTTTCTCATTGGTTTTATTCACAAATTAAAACCAAGCTGAGAACTGTTAGGAGAAACCAGAAAACAAAAAACTTATTTAGCTAGAAACAATATGTTTTTCACATAATATTAAGTCAATAGTCTTTGAGCAAACTTTGCAAAACTGACAATATCTCTGTCTCTGGATATTTCATAGTTTTCTCTCTTAGATCCAGTTTCGTGGCTACCTTCTGAGTGGGTGATGTAAGAAGCCAGATGTTCACTCCCAGATACGCATAATTCTGCTTAACTAATATGTAATTCCTCACTATCCCAGACATTTCCTTTGCATGAAGAATATTGTAGAGGTCTAGATTTTAGTTTTGAAGTTTGACAAATTCATTTGTCAACCACTCCAAGCAAGTTTGATAATATATACAATAGAATATTATTCAGCCATAGAAAATGAAATCTTGCCATTTGCAATGACATGGATGGAGCCAGAGTATAATGCTAAATGAAATAAGTCAGAGAAAGACAAATACCATGTGATTTTACTCATATGTGGAACTTAAGAAACAAAACAAATGAGCAAGGAAAAAAGAGAGTGACAAGCCAAGAAACAGACTCTTCTGTTTTTTTTTTCTTTAATTTAAATTCAGATTAGTTAACATGTAGTGTATTATTAATTCCAGGGTATAAATTAGTGATTAATCAGTTGCATATAACACCCAGTCCTCATTACTTCAAAGGGCCCTCCCCAGTGTCCACCACATGATTACCCCATCCTCCCACCCATCTCACCTCCCCCTGTTCTCTATAGCTAAGAGTCACTTATGGTTTATCTCCCTCTCTGCAAGAAACAGACTCTAAACTATTGAGAACAAACTTGATGGTTACCAGAGGGAAGTTGGGTTGGGGGGTGAAATAGGTGATGGGGATTAAGGAGTGCACTTGTTGTGATGAGCACTGGGTGATGAATGGAATTTTGAAACACCATATTGTACACTTGAAATGAATATATAACACCGTATTTTTATAACATTATTTTTTAAAGGCTTCATTTATTTCACAGAGAATGAGAGCACAAGTAGGCGGAATGGCTGGCAGAGGGAGTGGGAGGGGGCAAAGCATTCTCCCACTGAGCAGAGAGCCTGACGTGGGGCTTGATCTCAGGACTCTGGGATCATGACCTGAGCCAAAGGCAGATGCTTAATGGACTGAGCCACCCAGGTGTCCCTATAACACTGTATGTTAACTATACAGGAGTTAAAATTAATAATTAAAAAGATAAGATGGTGTTCATTACATTTTTCAAAATAGCTTCTGAATACTTTTATAAATTATATTTCTTCTATTGTGACATTTCTATCTTTCAAGCTACTGTTGGCTAGATAATTTTCTCCTGCTCTAATCTAATGTGTACTAAATGTTACTGTTTGCAATGATAGCACAGATTGTTTTGTAGCCCTGAGATCCTATTGTCAATGACACAACAGGACAAAAGACAAATGTGTGCAGCACCTTTTAATTTGATGTAGTCCCAATAGTTTATTTTTGCTTTTGTTTCCCTTGCCTCAGAGGACATATTTAGAAAAAAGTTGCTAGGGCTGATGTCAAAGAAGTGACAGAAGCCTGTTATCTATTCTAGGATTTTTATGGTTTCAGGCTTCACATTTATGTCTTTATTCCATCTTGACTTTATTTTTGCATGTGGTATAAGAAAGAGGTCCACTTACATGTTGCTTCCCAGTTTTCCCAACACCATTTGTTGAAGACACTTTTTTCCTCATGCGTATTCTTGCCATTTTTATAAAAAATTAATTGACCATATAATTGTGTGTTTATTTCTGGGTTTCTCTTCTGTTTCATTGATCTATGTGTCTATTTTGTGCCAATACCATACTGTTTTTATTCTTACACTCTTGTAATATAACTTGAAGTCTGGAATTATGATACCTCCAGCTTTCCTTTTCTTTTTCAAGGTTGCTTCAGCTATTCATGGTCTTTTGTGTTTCCATACAAATTTAAGGATTGTTTGTTCTAGTTCTGTGAAAAGTGCTGGTGGTATTTTGATAGGGATTGTATTAAATGTGTAGATTGCTTTGGGTAGTATAGAATGTATTATTTCTTTGAATCCATGAGCATGGAATGTTTTTCCATTTCTTTGTTAGGTCTTCTGTTTCTTTCATCAATGTTTTAGTTTTCAGAGAACAGATCTTTCACCTTTGTGGTTAAGTTTATTACTAGGTATTTTATTTTTGGTGTCATTGTAGATAGGATTTTTTCCCCTTAATTTCTCTTTTTGTTGTTTTATTATTGCTGTATAGGAATGCTACAGAATTCTGTACATTGGTTTTGTGTCCTTCAACTTTATTGAACTCATTTACAGTTCCAGTAGGGTTTTTTTTTGTTGTTGTTGTTTTGTTTTTTGTTTTTTTTTGGTTTTTTGTTTTTTTTTTGGTGAGCTCTTGAGGGTTTTCTATATATAGTATCAAGTTACTTACAGATAGTGAAAGTTTTACTTCCTCCTTACCAATTTTGATGCCTCTTATTTCTTTTTTTTTTCCTCTCTGCTATGGCTAGAACTCAAAGTACTATGTTGAAATAAAGTGTTGAAAGTGGACATCCTTGTCTTGTTCTTGACTTTAGGAGAAAAGCTCTCAGTTTTCCCCCTTTGAATATCATGTTCACTACAGGTTTTTCATATAAGGCCTTTATTATGGTGAGGTATTTTTAAAAAATATACTTTGTAAAAGGTTTTCTTCATGAATGGATGTTGTATTTTGTCAAATGTTTTTTTTTTCTGCATTAATTGAAATGATCCCATGGTTCTTATCCTTTCTTTTATTGATATGATGTCTATGTTGATTGATTTGTGAATATTGAACCATCTTCCATCCCTGAAATATATTCCACTTGTTTGTGGTGAATGACTTTTTTTTTAAATGAGTAAAATGTGTTGTGGGATTTGGTTTGCTAGTATTTTGTTGGGGGATTTTCAGAGATATTGACCTGTAGTTCTTTTCTTTTGTGGTGTCTTTACCTGGTTTTAGCATCAGGATAATGCTGGCCTCATAGTGTGAATCTGGAAGTTTTCCTTCCTTTTTTATTTTTTGGAACACCTTGAGAAGAATAGGTATGAACTCTTCTTAAATATTTGGTAGAATTCACCTATAAAGCCACCTGGTCCTAAACTTTTGTTTGCTGGGAGTTTTTTGATTACTGATTCAATTTCATTGGTGGTAATTTGTCTGTTCATGTTTTCTATTTCTTCCTGTTTCAGTTTTGGAAGTTTATCTATTTCTAGGGATTATTCATTTCTTTTAGGTAGTCCAATTTGTTGGTATATAGTTTTTAGTAACATTCTTATACAATCCTTTGTATTTCTGTGATATCAATTATTATTTCTCTTCTTTCATTTCTGAGTCTGTTATTTGAGTCAACACTGTCTTTTTTATGAGTCTAGCTAGAAGTTTATCATTTTTGTTCATCTTTTCAAAGAACCAGTCCTTGGTTTTATTCATCAGTTTTATTATGGGTTTTGTTTGTTTGTTTTTGTTCCTATATAATTTATTTCTACTCTAATGTTTATCATTTCCTTCCTTCTCTTCATTTTGGGGTTTGTTTTTTCTCCTTCTCACTCCTTCAGGTGTAAACTTAAGGTGTTTGGGATTTTTCTTACTTGTTAAAGTTAGGGTGTTTGAGACTTTTCTGACTTGTTGAGATTTTTCTTACCTGTTGAGATAAACTTCCACCAGATTTTCCTGCATCCCAGAGTTTTTGGACCATTGTGTTTTCATTTTCACTTTTCTCCATGTAATTTTTTATTTCTTCTTTAATTTCTTGATTGACTCATTCATTGATTAGCAACATGCTATTTAATCTCCATGTATTTGTGCTCCTTCCAGGTTTGTTCTTGTGGTTGATTTCTAGTTTCACAGTGTTGTGGTCAGAAAAGATGCATGGTATGGCTTCAATCTTTTTGAATATGTGAGACTTGTTTTGTTGCCTATATGTGATCTATTCTGGAGAATGTCCCATGTATCCTTGAAAAGAATGTGTATTCTGTTCTTTTTAGAATTGACTGTTCTAAATATATCTGTTAAATCCATCTGGTCTAGTGCATCATTCAAAGTTACTGTTTCCTTGTTGATTTTCTGTTTGGATGATCTATTCTTTGTTGTAAGTAGGGTGTTAAAGTGCCCTACTACTATTATTATTATCAGTTGGTTCCTTTATACTTGTTATTAACTGTGTTATGTACTTGGGTGCTCCTATGTGGGTACATAAATATTTACAATTGTTAAATCTTCTTGTTGGATTGTCCCCTTTATTATTATATATTGTTTCTTGTTACATTCTTTGTTTTAAAGTCTATTTTGTCTGATATAAATGTTACTACCCTTGTTTTCTTTTGACATCCATTTGCATAAAATATGTTTCTCCATCCTCTCACTTTCTGTTGGCATGTATCTTTAGTTCTGAAATGAGTTTTGGGTAGGCAGCATATAAATGAGTCTTGTTTTCTATCCATTTCATCACCTTATTTCTTTTGATTGGAGTGCTTAGTCCATTTACATTCATAGCAATTATTCATAAGTATGTATTTATTGCCATTTTGTTACTTGTTTTGTGTTTATTTTTGTAGTTATTCTTTGTTCCTTTCTTCTCTTATTCTCTTTCATAGTTTGCTGGCTTTATTTAGTGATATACTTGGATTCCTTTTTCTTTATTTTTTGATTTGTGGTTAACATTAGGTTCGTGTACAACATCTTAGTCACATAGCAATCTATATTATGTTGATGGTCACTTGAATTTGACCCCAAACTTTACTCCTCTCTTCCCCCTGTTTTTGGTATATGATGTCACACTTTACATCTTTTTGTTTTGTAAGTCCCTTGACTGATTTTTGCAGATGTACTTATTATTACTGTTTTCTTCATTTCCACTTCTTTTACCCTTACTTATGGTCTTTCCTTTGCCCTCACATAGTCCCCTTTAATATTTCTTGTAGGGCTGGTTTAGGGGTCATGAACTCCTTTAGCTTTTGTTTGCCTTGGAAACTCTATTTCTTCTTCTATTTTGAGTGATAGCCTTGCTGTATAGAGTATTCTTGACTATGTATTTTTCCCTTTCAACTCTTAGACTATATCATGCCTGCTATAGGGATTATTCATTGTTTGCAAAGTTTCTGTTAAAAATTTACTGATAGCCTTATGGAGTTTCCTTTGAGTGTAATTGCCTTCTTTTCTCTTGTTGCTTTAAAAATTCTCTCTCTATGACTACTTTAGTCCATTTTAATTATTGTGTGTTTTTGGTGTGGACCTCCTTGGGTTGATTTTGTAGGGGATCTCTGTGCCCCTTGGATCTGTGTTTCTATTTTGTTTCCTAGATTAGGGAAGTTTTCAGCTATTATTTATTAAAATAAATCTTCTCCTTCTATCTCTCTTCTTTGAGATCCCTAAAGTGTGAATATTATTATACTTGATGTAGTTGCTGAGTTCACTATGTCTATTCTCATTTTTCCTCTCACCAACTTAGCTTGATTAGTTTCCATTATTCTGTCCTCCAGGTTGCTAATTCTTTCCTCTACTTCCTGTAGTCTGATAGTTATTCTATCTAGTGTTTTTTTAATTTAATTTTATTTTTTTCTGTGTTCCAAGACTCATTGTTTATGCACCACACCTAGTGCTCCATGCAATACGTGCCCTCCTTAATATCCACCACCAGGCTCACCTAACCCCCCACTCCCTCCCCTCCAATATCCTCAGTTTGTTTCTCAGAGTTCACAGTCTCTCATCCAGTGTGTTTTAATTTCATTTATTATGTTCTTCATCTATGATTGTTTTTTTGTTATGTTTTCTATCCTTTTCTTAAGGGTCTCACTGATGTACTTCACTCTTTTCTCAAATGCATTGAATATCTTTATGGCCATTACTTTAAGTCCTGTACCAGGCTTATTACTTAAATCTACTCCACTTAGGTCTCTTGCTATGATTTTTTTTCCTGTTCTTTCATTTGGCACATATTCTTTTGTGTCCACATTTTGTCTCACTTTCTGTATCTGTGTTAGGAAATTCAGCTATGTCTCCTCCTGTAGAAAGTAATGCCTTATGATGAAGGGTCCTATTGTGCATTTCAGTACAGTGTCTCTGTTCACTAGAACCTGGCACTCCCGTGCTGTTACCTATGTATGTTGCATGAATGCTATTGTTATGTACTGGCCCCTTTGCCTTCAGTCCAGTCATCTGCAGAAACTCTCCTTTCCTGTTGTGTTCAGTATTTGTCTCCAGCTGGTGTGGAGTATTCAGTTTTAATAAGGTACACACTGGTCTGCTTATGAAATGAAAGCTGCCACTGCCACCACTGGGTAGAGCTGTATAGGCAGGGCATATATTTTACTAAGGTGCACCTCAGGCTTCTGCAGGGTCCACAAGAGCCACTGGTGCCACCACTGCCAGGACTGATGCCTTCCAAAATGCTTGGATCAGGAGACCTGGAGTTGGCAAGATTTATGCAGGTATTCTGGGGGAGGGGACCCTCAGTGTTTGGACTGAGGCAAATGCGACTGGGAAGGGTAGATTTGCCAAAGCACAGGGGAGGTGGGGCTTTGTGTAAGAAACAAGGAATATCAGGGCTACACTGATTCCTGCAGGTGACCATGTGTTTATGCTGCGAGAATGGGTAAGGGAAATGGTTCCTGTCAGCTTCTTTTTCCTGGAGAATCCATCTGTGAACCTTAACCCTCTGGGATATTGCTCTGAAATGTATAAACAACTCTCTCTCCCATGTTCCCCAGCTGTTTTTCAAACTTCTGGTTCTATGCTGTAACTCCATGAGCTGTTTGTAATGTTGTCTCTTTAAGGGTGGTACTCAGCTCCTTATGGCCCTTTGGCCTCTCCCAGAGCCAAGATTTCTGATTTTTAAAGTCCCAGACATTAAGTCTCACTGGTTGTAAGAACTCATGAAATTTGGCTCCCCTAGTTTTCAAAGGCAAATGTTTTGAGAATTCATCTTCCATGCCTAGGGTCCCTGGTGTGATAATCTGTTTCTCTCCTTTCTTCATGTTCATGGCTCCCTCCCACCTTTAGGTGGATACAGTCTGTTTAACTTCTTACCACATCTCCACCCTCCCTACCCACCTTATCAGTAGGTGAGGGTGTTTTGAGAGGAGAAAAATATTGGACAATCACTGTGAAATCTACCTACCACACCCACACTTTTAGGCCCTATTGAAAATGACTGAATAAGTAGGAAAGTAGCAAGAAATGAATTAGAGTGAGCTAGTTTATGGTAGTTGTGGTAACAAATATCCCACAAATCTCAGTGACTTAATACAACAAAAATCCATTTCTCACTCATCATATGTGTCCCATGTGGGTCCACTGGGATGTCTGCTGAACATAATCATTCAGATGCCCAGAAGTATGATTCTTTGACATCTGAGCATGTACTTCCAATGTTGTTAGAATAAGGAAAGAGAGATCTGGAATTCAAGTCATGTCAATTAAATGCTTGCTCCTCTCAGTGACACACATTACTTTGGCTCAAATTTCGCTGGCTATAGTCTACATAGACATGCCTAATTTCAAGAGGATGAGTGAAGACCTCTATTTTTCATGTATCTGAAAGTAGAAAAGAAAGAGAAAATTATGAGAGCCAGAACATAAGTAAAATGAACTATGTGAATTAGTAGAAAAATTCCTGACTGGGAAGTCAGGAAGCTTTGGCTTTTCCAGAAATTTACTGTGTAATCTTAAGTAAGTCTTATGCCCTCTCTGGATCTCAGCCTCACTACATTTAAAATACAAAAGTTGGACTACACAACTTCTTTGTTTGTTTGTTTTAAATTTTAATTAATTATTTTATTCTATTTTTTCCCTGTTCCAAGATTCATTGTTTATGCACCACACCCAGTGCTCCATGCAATATGTGCCCTCCTTAATATCCATTACCAGGCTCCCCCATCCCCCACCTCCCTCCCCTCCAAAACCCTCAGTTTGTTTCTCAGAGTCCACAGTCTCTCATACTTCATCTCCCCCACCCTGATTTCTCCCAATTCACTTTTCCTTTCCTTCTCCTAATTTACTCCATGTTGTTCCTTATGCTCCACAAGTAACTGAAACCATATGATAATTGACTTTCTCTGCTTGACTTATTTCACTCAGCATAATCTCCTCCAGTCCTGTCCATGTTGATACAAAAGTTGGGTATTCATCCTTTCGGATGGAGGCATAACACTCCACTGTATATATGAACCTTATCTTCTTTATCCATTCATCTGTTGAAGGGCATTTTGGTTCTTTCCATAGTTTGGCGACAGTGGCCATTGCTGTTATGAACATTGGAGTACATATGGCTCTTCTTTTCACTGCGTCTGTATCCCTGGGTTAAATACCCAGTAGTGCAATTGCAGGGTCATAAGATAGCTCTATTTTAATTTTTTAAGGAATCTCAACACTGTTTTCCAAAGTGGCTGTACCTACTTGCATTCCCACCAACCTTGTAAGACGGTTCCCCTTTCTCCACATCCTCTCCAACACACGTTGTTTACTGTCTTGTTAATTTTGGCCATTCTAACTGGTGTAAGGTGGTATCTCAACATGGTTTTGATTTGAATTTCCCTAATGGCTAGTGATGATGAACATTTTTTCATGTGTCTGTTAGCCATTTGTTTGTCTTCTTTGGAGAAGCATTTATTCATGTCTTTTGCCCATTTTTTGACTTGATTATCTGTTTTTTGGGAGTTGAGTTTGAGGAGTTCTTTATAGATCTTGGATAGCAGTCCTTTGTTAACTACACAGTTTCTTAGAGTCCTCCCACCTCTAATGGCCTTGCCATTTACTTGCTGTGTAACTCTAAAAAGGAAGTTCATATTTAGTTTCTGTATCTGTTAAATGAAGCTAATAATCCTGGTCTGGCTTACTTCTTACATCTCAGCATTCTTTTGAAGATTAAATTAGCTGGTGCATTGAGAGTGACTTAAAAATTAATGTAAAAATTATGTGAATGTGTGAAGGCAAAGTTTTTTTTTTGTTTTGTTTTGTTTTTACTATTGCTGCATCAGTACTGCTATTCGTACTTATGCTATTACTTCTAGTGGTATTAGTTATCACTGATGCTTTAGCAAATATTGCTGTTCCTGTCTCTGTAAAACTGAGATGATTCTGGAATAACTATAACAAACAGCAAGGCATTTACTGACCAAGTATAGAACAAAAATCTGCTTTAGGATGGAAATGATTTGGTTATATGTAAAGAGGTTTAGAAATATTACCATCTGGATCAACACAGGAATTGACTAAGAAGACCTCTGCCCTATACTCCAAATTCAGCCCCATAGGGTACTTCAACAAACCCTTCACGCCACATGGTGGTGGTGGTGGTGGGGATTCTCTAATGTCTGTTTGGGTCCATTGGAACATTGAAAAAACTATGCATGTAGCAAATGTTGGAGAAATACCTGCCAGATTTTGCAGTGCTATGTAAATCTTCAGAGGGCTTTCATTTTTTGGCTTCTCATCAGCCAGGCTTCAGCTATGTGAATCAGATCAACAAATTGTTTTCATGCTGAAGTGTACATAAAAATCCACTCTCTGCCTCCATCTTTTATTAGAGGTTATATATATTCGAACGAATGTGGTAATACTGGCTAGGTAAAGGGATTCTTCAAGCATACTTATGTTCAATTTTAGGCCTGCATGATTTTTTTTTATATAAATGTTACTATAGGTTGTCTTCTGAAATAATTAGCCACCCCATTAAATTTGTTCCCAATCTAACAAAGTCTAGCTAACCTTACGTTCACAGTGAAATGAAAGTATTTTGTGGTGAAAAATCTTTTCAAAATGCTTACTAGTTAGTGGGATGAAGTGAACCAATTTTGAAAATAACAGCTGAGATCAGAATTAAGGTCAGATCCCAAACAAAACGATGGTATCCAAGAGGGGATGTAGCAGAGGTTGGGCAAAATGTGTAAAGGGGATTGGGAGTTGCAGGCTTCCAGTTATGGAATGAATAAATCACAGGAATGAAAGACACAGCATAAGGGTTATAGTCAATGATACTGTAATAGTGATGTATGGGGAGAAGATGTGGCCACACTTGTGGTGAACATGGCATAATTATAAAATTGTCAAATCCCTATGTTGTTAATGTAACATTATGTGTCAAATATACTCAAACAAAAAACAGAAGGAGGTAGAAAGACCTTACATTCTACCTCCATTTTGGAAATTCTCAATGCTTCTTAGCATGTTAAAACCCCTTAGAAAATCTCCTCGAGACAAGATGGCGGGGAAGTAGGAGGAGGCACCTTTTCAACCTGTACCTTAAAGTGAGCTGATTACCTACCAAAGAACTCCGATCACCCATGAAATCAGCCTGAGATCAGAATTATACACGTCTGGATCTCTACGGGGGCCAGAAGACGCCAGTGGGCAGGTAAAGTGGAGTGGGAACGTCGGACTGATATCGGAAGATAAACAAAAGGGGGAGGGAGCCACCAGAGGCGACCGATTGGAAAATAATACCCCAATACGAGAGTGCCCTGCATCTGGGGACCAGCATTAACTTGGAGTCTGGTTGAAAGCACTCAAAAGAGCAAAGGATCGATTGCGCGGGGAAATTGTGGGAATCGGGGCGGCTAGGGACAGGGGCTTAAGTCCCCAGACCCAGGGCAGCCTCCCCTGGCGCTGAGCCAGAGAGTGCGGTGGAGAAACCTGGTCTTTGTCCTGGAGCCGCCAGTGCGCCCGAGAACGGGTGGAGTCCGGCTCCCGTGAGGGGCTGGGAGCCACACCAGACAGCAGAACGCGCACCTTACTGGAGATCCGCGCGTGCCTCACCCTCCCCTGAGAGAGGTGCACGAATGCCCAGCCTGGTGTTCTCGGACCCACGCGGCGATAGAGTCGATAGAGCTGGAGGCGCCGCGCCCCAAACCCTCCCCTGGGAGAGTTGCGCGCAAGCCCGGCGCTCTTAGCCCCGGCCGGCGGGAAAATCTCAGTGTGCGATCGCTGCTTGGAACCTCTCTGGTGGTCTGGAGCTGCCCAGAGAGCCACAGCTGCCTTGGTTTTGCGTATAAGCAGGAGATCCTGCGTCCCCAGGGACCGCGACTCAGAACCTGCTCTTCAGCGGCCCAGCGGCTGCAGCACCTGCAGGGGAGCAGACTGAGGCTTCTCTCTGAGAGGGAGGTTGGGGTGCAGTTTTCTTTCCTCTAAACCTCCAAAAACCATCAAAAGCTGTCAAGGCGAGAGAAAAGAAGTGAACAAACATAAAAACCTCCAGAGAACAAAAACCTGAAAAAACTGTTTTTCTCAGAGCCCACCCCCTTGAGGGGGTCGGGAGGACTTAACTCAGGGAACATCATTGACTGAAAACCCACGTGGCAGCCCCCTCCCAGGAAAACAAATCAGGAAAGAAAAAAAAAAAAGACTACAAGAGAACAACCACCACTACTTCATAGATACAACTTTTATTTTTAATTCTTTCCCACGATTCTGGTTCATTTTTTTTTCTTTTTTTATATAGATAATTTTTTAACCTATTTACCATCACAGTGAGATGTCCAGTACATCAAATTCCATGATAAACTTCTAACCTGAATTTTTTCATACATACACATGTGTTTTTCTTTTGCTTTTCTATTTTCTTAATTTTTAAAAAAATTTTTAATTTAGTTTAGTCCGGTTTATTCCTTTTTTATTTTTATTTTCTAATATTCATATAGAGTTAAACTTCAAGGTAACCCCCTTTCTCCAAGCAATGCTACCCCTATAGGTGAACCAATTTTTAATCCCCCTTTTTCTTAGGAAAGTTGAGTCCTTTAACAAAGATATCAAGATACATCCAGGAAGAATCAAAATAACCTTCCTCGCCCACACCGAGAATCTATAACCATGCTCCCATCTTTTTCTTCTGCCAGTGGCTCTGTGTATTTATGTTTGTCTGGATAGTATATAAATCTTATACTTGGGGTTCTTCTTGACAAGGCTCCTCCTTTTTTTTTGCTTATATATATATATATATATATTTTCTCTTGTCACATACTTTTATCAGTCTTTTTGTTTGTCTGTTTTTGTTTGTATACGTCACAAATCTTACCCTGGGGTCCATTTGGGCTGAACCTTCTCTTTTATCTTCCCTTTTTTTCCTGTCTCTCTCTCTCCCTCTTTTTTCTTTTTCTTTTCTTTATTCTCTCGTTTGGGTGGGGAATCCTGAGTGCTCAGAAGCGTTCCAGGGTGCACCTTGACTGCACCACGGTCGATACATACAGCTACATCTGTCCAGTCATCTCTCACCAAAATGACTAGGAGGAGGAATCCCCAACAGAAGAAAAATACAGAGGATGGGCCTTCTGCAACAGAGCTAACGGCTATCAACATAGACAATATGTCAGAAAGAGAATTCAGGCTAACAATTATCCAGGCAATAGCTAGGTTGGAGAAAGCCATGGATGACCAAGCGGAATTGATTAGGGCAGAATTGAAAGCGACCAGAGAGGAAGTTCATAATGTTAGGGCAGAGCTGAAGGCCACCAGGGATGAGGTTCACAACGCTCTCAATGAGTTCCAATCTAATCTAAATTCTCTAAAAGCTAGGGTAACTGAGACAGAAGATAGAATTAGTGATCTGGAGGACAAACACATAGAGAGAAAGGATCAGGAGGAAGCCTGGAACAAACAGCTTAGAAGCCACGAAAACAGAATCAGGGAAATAAATGTTGCCATGAAACGTTCCAACGTCAGAATTATTGGAATCCCTGAAGGGGAGGAGAAAGAAAGAAGTCTAGAAGATATAGTGGAACAAGTTTTTCATGAAAATTTTCCCAATCTTGCGAATGGAACAAGTGTTCATGTACTAGAAGTAGAAAGGTTCCCCCCCAAGATTATAAATTCAAAAAAAACATCCAGGCACCTCATAGTAAAATTGAGGAATCATAATTGTAGATACAATCTCTTGAAAGCCGCTAGGACAAAGAAGCTCCTTACATACAGAGGAAAGCCCATCAGAATAACGTCAGACCTGTCCACAGAGACCTGGCAAGCCAGAAAGGGCTGGCAAGATATATTCAGGGCACTAAATGAGAAGAACATGCAGCCAAGAATACTTTATCCAGCAAGACTGACATTCAAAATAGATGGAGAGATAAAGAGTTTCCAAGACTGGCAAGGCTTGAAAGACTATGCAACCACCAAGCCGACACTGCAGGAAATATTAAGGGGGGTTCTATAAAAGAGGAAAAATCCTAAGAATAGCATTGAACAGAAATATAGAGACAATCAACAGAAAGAAAGACTTCAAAGATAACACAATGTCAATAAAAACGTATCTCTCAATAATCACTCTCAATGTGAATGGCCTAAATGCACCCATAAAATGACACAGGGTTGCAGATTGGATAAAACGACAGGACCCATCCATATGTTGTCTACAAGAGACCCATTGTGAACCTAAAGATACACCCAGACTGAAAGTGAAGGGATGGAGAAGCATCTTTCACGCCAATGGGCCTCAAAAGAAGGCCGGGGTAGCGATTCTCATATCAGATAAATTAGATTTTAAACTAAAGACGGTAGTCAGAGATACAGAAGGACACTACATCATTCTTAAAGGGACTATCCACCAAGATGATATAACAATTGTAAATATCTATGCCCCCAATATGGGAGCAGCCAATTACATAAGAAAACTATTAATCAAGATAAAGAGTCATATTGATATGAATACATTAATAGTAGGAGATCTTAACATGCCTCTCTCAGAAATAGACAGATCATCGAAGCAGAAAATCAATAAAGAAATAAGAGCATTGAATGACACATTGGACCAGATGGACCTCATAGATATATACAGAACATTCCACCCTCAAACAACAGAATACTCATTCTTCTCAAGTGCACATGGAACCTTCTCCAGAATAGACCACATACTGGGTCACAAATCAGGGCTCAACCGATACCAAAAGACTGAGATTATTCCCTGCATATTCTCAGATCACAATGCTTTGAAACTGGAGCTCAATCACAAGGAAAAGTTTGGAAGGAACTCAAACACCTGGAAGCTAAAGACCACCTTGCTTAAGAATGCTTGGATCAACCAGGAGATCAAAGAAGAACTTAAACAATTTATGGAAACCAATGAGAATGAAGACACTTCACTCCAAAACCTATGGGATACAGCAAAGGCGGTCCTAAGGGGGAAATACATAGCCATCCAAGCCTCCCTCAAAAAAATTGAAAAATCTAGAATACACCAGCTGTCTCTACACCTTAAAGAACTAGAGAATCAACAACAAATCAAACCAACTCCACACGTAAGAAGGGAAATAATCAAGATTAGAGCAGAGATCAATGAGGTAGAAACCAGAGATACAGTAGAACGTATCAATGAAACTAGAAGCTGGTTTTTTGAAAGAATCAATAAGATCGATAAACCATTGGCCACACTAATCCAAAAGAAAAGAGAGAAAGCCCAAATTAATAAAATTATGAATGAAAAGGGAGAGATCACAACTAACACCAAGGAAGTAGAAACAATCATCAGAAGCTATTATCAACAGTTATATGCCAATAAGCTAAGCAACCTAGATGAAATGGATGCATTCCTGGAAAACTATAAACTCCCAAAATTGAACCAGGAAGAAATTGACACACTGAATAGACCAATATCCAGTAACGAGATTGAAGCAGTGATCAAAAACCTCCCAAAAAACAAGAGCCCAGGACCTGACGGATTCCCTGGGGAATTCTATCAAACTTTCAAAGAAGAAATAATACCTATTCTCCTGAAGATGTTTCAAAAAATTGAAACAGAAGGAAAACTTCCAGACTCTTTTTATGAAGCCAGCATTACCCTGATCCCCAAACCAGGCAAAGACCCTACCAAAAAGGAGAATTTCAGACCGATATCACTGATGGATATGGATGCTAAGATTCTCAACAAGATCCTAGCAAACAGGATCCAACAGCACATTAAAAAGATTATCCACCATGACCAGGTGGGATTCATCCCTGGGTTACAAGGATGGTTCAACATTCGCAAATCAATCAATGTGATAGAACAAATCAATAAGAGAAGAGAGAAGAACCACATGATCCTCTCAATTGATGCAGAAAAAGCTTTTGACAAAATCCAGCATCCGTTCCTGATTAAAACGCTTCAAAGTATAGGGATAGAGGGAACATTCCTGAACTTCATCAAATCTATCTATGAAAAACCCACAGCAAATATCATCCTCAATGGGAAAAAGCTTGCAGCCTTCCCATTGAGATCAGGAACACAACAAGGATGCCCACTCTCACCACTCTTGTTCAACATAGTATTAGAAGTCCTAGCAACAGCAATCAGAAAACAAGGAGAAATAAAAGGTATCCAAATTGGCAAGGAAGAAGTCAAACTCTCTCTCTTCGCAGATGACATGATTCTTTATATGGAAAACCCGAAAGACTCCACCCCCAAACTACTAGAACTCATACAGCAATTCAGTAATATAGCAGGATACAAAGTCAATGTCCAGAAATCAGTGGCTTTCTTATACACTAACAATGAAAATACAGAAAGGCAAATTAGAGAATCGATTCCATTTACTATAGCACCAAAAACCATAAGATACCTCGGAATAAACCTAACCAAAGAGGTTAAAGATCTGTACTCGAGGAACTACAGAACACTCCTAAAAGAAATTGAAGAAGACACAAAAAGATGGAAGACCATTCCATGCTCTTGGATTGGAAGAATAAACATAGTTAAAATGTCTATACTGCCCAGAGCAATCTATACTTTTAATGCCATTCCGATCAAAATTCCACCAGTATTTTTCAAAGAGCTGGAGCAAATAATACTAAAATTTGTATGGAATCAGAAGAGACCCCGAGTTGCTAAGGAAATGTTGAAAAACAAAAATAAAACTGGTGGCATCACGTTACCTGATTTCAAGCTTTACTACAAAGCTGTGATCACCAAGACAGCATGGTACTGGCATAAAAACAGACACATGGACCAGTGGAACAGAGTAGAGAGCCCAGATATGGACCCTCAACTCTATGGTCAAATAATCTTTGACAAAACAGGAAAAAATATCCAGTGGAAAAAAGACAGTCTCTTCAATAAATGGTGCTGGGAAAACTGGACAGCTATATGTAGAAGAATGAAACTTGACCATTCTCTTACACCGTACACAAAGATAAACTCAAAATGGATAAAAGACCTCAACGTGAGACAGGAATCCATCAGAATCCTCGAGGAGAACATAGGGAGTAACCTCTTTGATATCAGCCACAGCAACTTCTTTCAAGATATGTCTCCAAAGGCAAAGGAAACAAAGGCAAAGATGAACTTTTGGGACTTCATCAAGATCAAAAGCTTCTGCATAGCAAAAGAAACAGTCATCAAAACAAAGAGGCAACCCACGGAATGGGAGAAGATATTTGCAAATGACAGTACAGATAAAAGGTTGATATCCAAGATCTATAAAGAACTCCTCAAACTCAACACACACAAAACAGATAATCATATTAAAAAATGGGCAGAAGATATGAACAGACACTTCTCCAATGAAGACATACAAATGGCTACCAGACCCATGAAAAAATGTTCATCATCACTAGCCATCAGGGAGATTCAAATCAAAACCACATTGAGATACCACCTTACACCAGTTAGAATGGCCAAAATTAGCAAGACAGGAAACAACGTGTGTTGGAGAGGATGTGGAGAAAGGGGAACCCTCTTCCACTGTTGGTGGGAATGCAAGCTGGTGCAGCCACTTTGGAGAACAGTGTGGAGATTCCTCAGGAAATTAAAAATAGAGCTTCCCTATGACCCTGCAATTGCACTGCTGGGTATTTACCCCAAAGATACAGATGTAGTGAAAAGAAGGGCCATCTGTACCCCAATGTTTATAGCAGCAATGGCCACGGTCGCCAAACTGTGGAAAGAACCAAGATGCCCTTCAATGGATGAATGGATAAGGAAGATGTGGTCCATATACACTATGGAGTATTATGCCTCCATCAGAAAGGACGAATACCCAACTTTTGTAGCAACATGGACAGGACTGGAAGAGATTATGCTGAGTGAAATAAGTCAAACAGAGAGAGTCAAGTATCATATGGTTTCACTTATTGGTGGAGCATAACAAATAATATAGAGGACAAGGGTAGATGGAGAGGAGAAGGGAGTTGAGGGAAATTGGAAGGGGAGGTGAACCATGAGAGACTATGGACTCTGAAAAACAACCTGAGGGTTTTGAAGGGGCGGGGTGGGAGGGTGGGGGAACCAGGTGGTGGGTATTAGGGAGGGCACAGATTGCATGGAACACTGGGTGTGGTGAAAAAACAATGAATACTGTTACACTGAAAATAAATAAAAAATTTAACTAAAAAAAAACAAAACCCTTAGAAAATCAGAAGTAAAAAAAAAAATCTGTTTAGTATTGTTTTATCCAGAGATAACTCTGTAATCAGAGTTTTTTGACTACTACGTTTTTTTTCTTTTCACTAATTAATACCTTTTAGGAATTGGCCTAAAGACCACCATCCTTACTGTCCTTGTGTAGAATAGTGAAAGACCAGACAACTAATTTAATCCATGGTACTCATCAAACACTTGATTAAAAATAAGACTGTGCAAACAAAAGGAATATATATTACATTGATAACTTTTAATCCAATAAACTAGAATAGAAAAAAATTAAATCATTGGAAACTGAGTTGTTATATAAAATTCTAAGAAAGATCTCAATGAAAGACACTCACAGATTTCCCTGAGAACTTAGATTTGTTTTTAAAAATTTTTAAATTTATTTGAGTGTAGTTGACACACAATGTTTGGCCAAAGGAAACTAGTTCTTGAATGTTTTCGCACTTCTCAAACCTGAGGCAAGGCTAAATTTTGGGGACATTCTTCCATTTTTAAATGAAAGATGAAAAAGTTAAAAAAAAATAAAGTCAGTTCCTAGTTAGATATTTAGAGGTCAACAACCACAGAGAAACCCATGAGTGATTATGCAAAATTCGGTTTCAGAGGAGACCCAGTGGCAATATGGATCTTCAGAGCTAAGACTTACTTGAGAATTTTCCAGTGAAAGTTGTGTTCTTGTAATCAGGACTGATTTGAAAAGAAGACTCCATTTTCTACCTCTTGATTTGCAAATTGATCTTTCTTAAAAAAATATTTTATTTATTTATTTGAGAGAGACAGACAGAGAGGGAGAGCAGGGAGGAGCAGAGTGAGAGGGGCAAGTAGACCCTGT
This sequence comes from Martes martes, assembly GCF_963455335.1. Lineage (NCBI taxonomy): Eukaryota > Metazoa > Chordata > Mammalia > Carnivora > Mustelidae > Martes > Martes martes. The sequence goes on from NC_137897.1 coordinate 61,315,066, forward strand.
GCTGAGCACAGAGCCTGATGTGGGCTGGGATCCCATGACCTCAAGATCATGACTTGAACTGAAATCAAGTGTGAGCTGCTTAACCAGCTGAGCCACCCACACAGCCCTGCACAAATTATCTTAACCTGTTTCTAATTCAGATTCCAAATTCGGAGAACCATCTTTCTAGATGAACTTTACTCTAAATATTCTTCTTCTCCTCTTCCTCCATATCCTTATTATCTTGTTGTGCTTTGTTTCTTTATTTTACTGTGCCCAAACATCTAATTTATGTCTAAATTTTGTGACATCTTTAAAAAAGAAAAAAAATACATTTGTTTAACTTGTGGTGACATGTGTGGGTATGAGAAAGTGGATGAAAAGATCCAGGTCTCAAAAAATCTACCCTAGCTACTGTTTGCATGCTGAAACTGAATCTATACAAATGTAAGCTGATGCTCATATGAGACTTTCATAGCGTTGATATTTCAAAATGTGTGATTCTCATATCCTCCACTACCCATTTTGTCCAGTTTTATACTCTTTAGCACGAGTGATACTAATCAATCTGATACTGAGTGATATATCAACAATGCAATCCAATTGATTTAAACTGGGGAATTACCTTCTGCCAGTAACAGAATATTTATGTCCACCTTCACATAGCACCACCTTTTTATCTTTTTATTTTATTTAACTTTTTAAAAAATTATTTATTTATTATTGTTTTTTATAAACATATAATGTATTTTTATCCCCAGGGGTACAGGTCTGTGAATCGCCAAGTTTACACACTTCACAGCAATCACCATTGCACATACCTTCCCCAATGTCCATAACCCCACCCCGCTCTCCTGACCCCCATCCTCCCAGCAACCATAAGTTTGTTTTGTGAGATTAAGAGTCACTTATGGTTTGTCTCCCTCCCGATCCCATCTTGTTTCATTTATTCTTCTCTTACCCCCCTTACCCCCCATGTTTCATCTCCACTTCCTCACATTAGGGAGATCATGTGATAGTTGTCTTTCTCCGATTGACTTATTTCACTAAGCATGATACCCTCTAGTTCCATCCACGTCGTCACAAATGGCAAGATTTCATTTCTTTTGATGGCTGCATAGTAGTCCATTGTGTATATATACCACGTCTTCCTTATCCACTCATCTGTTGATGGACATCTAGGTTCTTTCCATAATTTGGCTATTGTAGACATTGCTGCTATAGACATTCGGGTGCATGTGCCCCTTCGGATCACTACGTTTGTATCTTTAGGGTAAATACCCAGTAGTGCAATTGCTGGGTCATAGGGTAGTTCTATTTTCAACTTTTTGAGGAACCTCTATGCTCTTTTCCAGAGTGGTTGCACCAGCTTGCATTCCCACCAACAGTGTAGGAGGGTTCCCCTTTCTCCACATCCTCGCCAGCATCTGTCATTTCCTGACTGGTTAATTTTAGCCATTCTGACTAGTGTGAGGTGGTATCTCATTGTGGTTTTGATTTGTATTTCCCTGATGACTAGTGATGTGGAGCACTTTTTCATGTGTCTGTTGGCCATCTGGATGTCTTCTTTGCAGAAATATGTTCATGCCCTCTGCCCATTTCTTGATTGGACTATTTGTTCTTTGGGTGTTGAGTTTGCTAAGTTCTTTATAGATTTTGGACACTAGCCCCTTATCTGATATGTCATTTGCAAATATCTTCTCCCATTCGGTCAGTTGTCTTTTGGTTTTGTTAACTGTTTCCTTTGCTGTGCAAAAGCTTTTGATCTTGATGAAATCCCAATAGTTCATTTTTGCCCTTGCTTCCCTTGCCTCTGATGATGTTCCTAGGAAGATGTTGCCGCGGCTGAGGTCGAAGAGGTTGCTGTCTGTGTTCTCCTCAAGGATTTTGATGGATTCCTTTCTCACATTGAGGTCCTTCATCCATTTTGAGTCTATTTTTGTGTGTGGTGTAAGGAAATGGTCCAATTTCAATTTTCTGCATGTGGCCGTCCAATTTTCCCAACACCATTTGTTAAAGAGCCTGTCTTTTTTCCATTGGACATTCTTTCCTGCTTTGTCGAAGATTAGTTGACCATAGAGTTGAGGGTCTATTTCTGGGCTCTCTATTCTGTTCCATTGATCTATGTGTCTGTTTTTGTGCCAGTACCATGCTGTCTTGATGAGGACAGCTTTGTAATAGACCTTGAAGTCCGGAACTGTGATGCCATCAACTTTGGCTTTCTTTTTCAATATTCCTTTGGCTATCGAGGTCGTTTCTGGTTCCATACAAATTTTAGGATTATTTGTTCCATTTCTTTGAAAAAAATGGATGGGATTTTGATAGGGATTGCATGAAATGTGTGGATTGCTTTAGGTAGAATAGACATTTTCACAATATTTATTCTTCCAATCCAGGAGCATGGAACATTTTTCCACTTCTTTGTGTCTTCCTCAATTTCTTTCATGAGTACTTTATAGTTTTCTGAGTATAGATTCTTAGCCTCTTGGTTAGGTTTATTCCTAGGTATCTTATAGTTTTGGGTGCAATTGTAAATGGGATTGACTCCTTAATTACTCTTTCTTCTGTCTTGTTGTTGGTGTAGAGAAATGTAACTGACTTCTGTGCATTGATTTTATATCCTAACACTTTACTGAATTCCTGTACAAGTTCTAGCAGATTTGGAGTGGAGTCTTTTGGGTTTTCCACATAAAGTATCATATCATCTGCAAAGAGTGAGAGTTTGAATTCTTCTTCGCCAATTTGGATGCCTTTAATTTCTTTTTGTTGTCTGATTGCTGAGACTAGGACTTCTAATACTATGTTGAATAGCAGTGGTGATAAGGGACATCCCTGCCATGTTCCTGACCCTAGCAGAAAAGCTTTCAGTTTTTCTCCATTGAGAATAATATTTGCAGTGGATTTTTCATAGATGGCTTTGATAATATTGAGATATGTGCCCTCTATCCCTACAATTTGGAGTTTTGATCAGGAAGGGATGCTGTACTTTGTCAAATGCATTTTCAGCATCTATTGAGAGTATCACATGGTTCTTGTTCTTTCTTTTATTAATCTGTTGTATCACATTGATTTGTGGATGTTGAACCAACCTTGCAGCCCTGGAATAAAGCCCATTTGGTCGTGGTGAATAATCCTTTTAATGTACTGTTGAATCCTATTGGCTAGTATTTTGGTGAGAATTTTCACATCTGTGTTCATCAAGGATATTGGTCTGTAATTCTCTTTTTTGATGGGATCCTTCTCTGGTTTTGGGATCAAGGTGAAGCTGGCCTCATAAAATGAGTTTGGAAGTTTTCCTTCCATTTCTACTTTTTGGAACAGTTTCAGGAGAATAGGAATTAATTCTTCTTTAAATGTATGGTAGAATTCCCCTGGGAAGCCACCTGGCCCTGGGATTTTGTTTGTTTAGAGATTTTTGATGACTGTTTCAATCTCCTTACTGGTTATGGGTCTGTTCAGGTTTTCTATTTCTTCCTGGTTCAGTTGTGGTAGTTTATATGTCTCTAGGAATGTATTCATTTCTTCCAGTTTGTCAAATTTGTTGGTGTAGAGTTGCTCATAGTATGTTCTTATAATTGTTTCTATTTCTTTGGTGTTGGTTGTGATCTCTCCCCTTTCATTCATGATTTTATTTATTTGGGTCCTTTCTCTTTTCTTTTGGATAATTCGGGCCAGGGGTTTGTCAATCTTATTAATTCTTTCAAAGAACCAGCTCCTAGTTTTGTTGATTTGTTCTATTCTTTTTATTGTTTCTCTTTCATTGATTTCTGCTCTGATCTTTATGATTTCTCTTCTCCTGCTGGGTTTAGGCTTTCTTTCTTGTTCTTTCTCCAGCTTCTTTAAGTGTAGGGTTAGATTGTGTATTTGAGACCTTTCTTGTTTCTTGAGCAAGGCTTTTACTGCTATATATTTTCCTCTCAGGACTGCCTTTGCTGTGTCCCACAGATTTTGAACTCTTGTGTTTTATTATCATTTGTTTCCATGAATTTTTCCAATTCTTCTTTAATTTCCTCGTTGACCCATTCATTCTTTTTTTAAAAAAGATTTTATTTATTTATTTATTTAAAGATTTTATTTATTTATTTGACAGACAGAGATCACAAGTAGGCAGAGAGGCAGGCAGAGAGAGAGGAGGAAGCAGGCTCCCTGCTGAGCAGAGAGCCCAATGCAGGGCTCGATCTCAGGACCCTGGGATCATGACATGAGCCGAAGACAGAGACTTAACCCACTGAGCCACCCAGACGCCCCATTAGCTGTCATTATTGACTGGTTCTTTAACCACACGACCCATTCATTCTTTAGAAGGATGCTGTTTAGTCTCCATGTATTTGGGTTCTTTCCAAATTTCCTCTTGTGATTGAGTTCTAGCTTCAGAGCATTGTGTTCTGAAAATATGCTGGGAATGATCCCAATCTTTTGATACCAGTTGAGACCTGATTTATGACCCAGGATGTGATCTATTCTGGAGAATGTTCCATGTGTACTAGAGAAGAATGTGTATTCTGTTGCTTTGGGATGAAATGTTCTGAATATATCTGTGATGTCCATCTGGTCCAGTGTGTCATTTAAGGCCTTTATTTCCTTGTTGATCTTTTGCTTGGATGATCTGTCCATTTCCGTGAAGGGAGTGTTAAAGTCCCCTACTATTATTGTATTATTGTCAATGTGTTTCTTTTATTTTGTTATTAATTGGTTTATATAGTTGGCTGCTCCCATGTTTGGGGCATAGATATTTAAAATTGTTAGATCTTCTTGTTGGACAGACCCTTTGAGTATAATAAAGTGTCCTTCCTCATCTCTCGTTATAGTCTTTGGCTTAAAGTCTAATTGATGTGATATAAGGATTGCCACCCCAGCTTTCTTCTGATGTCCATTAGCATGGTAAATTGTTTTCCACCCCCTCACTTTAAATCTGGAGGTGTCTTCCGGTCTAAAATGAGTTTCTTGTAGGCAGCATATTGATGGGGTTTGTTTTTTTATCCATTCTGATGCCCTGTGTCTTTTGATTGGGGCATTTAGCCCATTAACATTCAGGGTAACGATTAAGAGATATGAATTTAGTTTCATTGTATTGCCTGTAAGGTGACTGGTACTGTATATTGTTTCTGTTTCTTTCTGATCTACTACTTTTAGGGTCTCTCTTTGCTTAGAGGACCCCTTTCAATATTTCCTGTAGAGCTGGTTTGGTGTTTGCAAATTCTTTCAGTTTTTGTTTGTCCTGGAAGCTTTTCATCTCTCCTATTTTCAATGATAGCCTAGCTGGATATAGTATTCTTGGCTGCATGTTTTTCTCGTTTAGTGCTCTGAATATCTCATGCCAGTTCTTTCTGGCCTGCCAGGTCTCTGTGGATAAGTCTGCTGCCAATCTAATATTTTTACCATTGTATGTTACAGACTTCTTGTCCTGGGCTGCTTTCAGGATTTTCTCTTTGTTGCTAAGACTTGTAAATTTTACTATGAGGTGATGGGGTGTGGACCTATTCTTATTGATTTTGAGGGGGGTTCTCTGCACCTCCTGGATTTTGATGCTTATTCCCTTTGCCATATTAGGGAAATTCTCTCCAATAATTCTCTCCAATATACCTTCTGCTCCCCTCTCTCTTTCTTCTTCTTCTGGAATCCCAATTATTCTAATGTTGTGTCACTTATCTCTCGAATTCTCCCCTCATGGTCCAGTAGCTCTTTGTTCCTCTTTTGCTCAGCTTCTTTATTCTCTGTCATTTGGTCTTCTGTATCACTAGTTCTTTCTTCTGCCTCATTTATCCTAGCAGTAAGAGCCTCCATTTTTTATTGCACCTCATTAATAGCTTTTTTTGATTTCAACTTGATTAGATTTTAGTTCTTTTATTTCTCCAGAAAGGTCTTTTATCTCTCCAGAGAGGATTTCTCTAATATCTTCCATGACTTTTTTGAGCCCGGCTAGAACCTTGGAATCGTCATTCTGAAATCTGGATCTGAGATATTACCAATGTCTGTATTGATTAGTTCCCTAGCCTTCGGTACTGACTCTTGTTCTTTTTTTTGTGGTGCTTTTTCCCGCCTTGTCATTTTGTCCAGGTAAGAGTATATCAAGGAGCAAATAAAATACTAAAAGGGTGGCAAAGACCCCAGGAAAATGTGCTTTAACCAAATCAGAAGCGACCCCAAATCTTGGGGGACAGAAAGGGGATAAAAAGAAGTTCAGAAAAAAAAATTAAAAAAAGGAAACAAATAAAGAAAAAATATATAAAAGAAAAAAAATATATATATTTTAGATAAACTAGTTAAAAAATGTTAAAAAAGAAAAGGGTGAAAGTTAAAAAAATTTAGCAGAAGAAAAAAAAATTAAAAAAAAAATACATTAACCGCAAGACTAAAGAATCATGGGGAGAAAGCCATGAGTTCCGTGCTTTGCTTTCTCCTCCTCTAGAATTCTGCTGCTCTCCTTGGTAGGTAAACTTGGTCTTGGCTGGATTTCGTGTTGATCTTCTGGAGGAGGGGCCTGTTCTAGTGCCCCTGAGGTCTATCTTCCCATCGCTTTGGATTCACTTCTCTGCCGGTCCTACCTTTCAGAAAGTGGTCGATTTTCTGTTTCTAGAATTGCTGTTCTTCTTCTCTTCAATATCCTGTTGGATTTGTAGGTGTTTGCAATGGTTTGATAAACTATCTAGCTGATCTCCTGCTACCTGATGTAGTCTCAGCCTGCTACTTCTCCACCGTCTTGACTCCTTCCCTGAACCACCTTTTTAATTCAGTGGTTCCTGGGAAAATTTGGCAAATCAGTAGGTTTATAAGTAAGCATAAGATCTGAGCAAAGGATATAAATCTTCCCTCAGGATTTGGAAAATCTTGTCTTTCTATTGCTTTCAACATGGCCCACCTCTCTCACATTCAAAGGACACATTCTTCGTTGAATTGTGCTAGATAAAATGATCAAATACTTCCTCCCAGGATTTCCTTTTTTCTAGACTTCATATAGACCATCTATCTGTGGTTTTCTCAGATATATTTTTAATATAATAAAAAACACAGAACATGAGGTCTATCCTCTTAAAACATTTTATGTGTTCAGTACAATATTTTTAAATATAAGCACAGTTTTGTACAGAGGATCTCTAGAATTTTTGCACCTTGCATAACTGAAACTTTTACACCCATTGAACAGCAACTCTCCATTTTCCCATCCCCCCAGACCCTAGCAATCACCATTCTCCTTTTTGCTTCAGTAAGTTTGACTACTTTAGATACCTCATATAATAAATGTAATCATGCAGCATTTGTCCTTCTTTGACTGGCTTATTTTACTTAGCATAATGTCCTCAAGTTTCATCTATGTTGTACCATATGACAGAATTTTTAAAGTTTTTAACATGGAATAATATTTCATTGTATATATAGACCATATTTTATTTATCCATTCATCTGTTGATGGATATTCAATTTGTTTCCATGTATTCAGTAATTTTGCTTAATGCTGCAATTAATTGGGGATGCAAATATCTGTTCAGAATCTGATTTTATATCTTTTGGATAAATACCCAGAAGTGGAACTGCTGGATCATGTCATAGTTCTAATTTTTAATTTTTGAGAAACCTTCATACTGTTTTCCATAGTGGCTGCACCACTTTACATTCCTAATAACAGTGCATCTGGGTTTTATTTTCTGTGTATCCTCACCAATACTTGTTATATTCTGTTGTTTTTTGTTTGGTTTTAATAATGACTATAATGACAGATATGAAGTAATATATTACTACTATTTTTTTTGCATTCCCTTGATGGTTAGTGAATTTGAGCATCTTTTTCTATACCTGTTTGCCATTTGTTATGTCATTTTTGGACACAATCTATTCAAGTCCTCTGTCCATTTTTTAACAGACGGGTCTTTGTTTTGTTTTGTTTTGTTTTGTTTTTTAGCTATTGAGGAGTTTCTACACATTTTCAAGATAAACCTCTTATCAGATATACAGTTTGCAAATATATTCTCTCATTCCATAGGTTGCCTTTTCACTTTGTTGTTACTTTTGCCATACCAAAACTTTTCAGTTTGATGATGTTCCACTTGTCTATTTTTGCATTTGTTGCATGGGTTTTTGTCATATCCAAGAAATCATTGCCAAGACCAATGTCAAGAAGCATAAGGGTCCAATTCATTATTTTCCATTGGTATATCTAATACCATTTATTGAGGGGACTATCCTTTCCCATTATATATTCTTGACACCCTTATTGAAGTTGTCCATATATGTGTGGGATTATTTATGAGCTTTCAGTTCTATTTCTTTGGTTTATATGTCTGTCTTTATGCCAGTACCATGCTGTTTTGATTACTATAGCTTTGTAATAGTTTCTGAAGTCAGGAAGCTGAGAGCTCTAGCCATTTTCCTCTCTCTAAAGATTGTTTTGGCTATTTATGATCTTTTGTGGATCCATATGAACTTAGAATTTCTTTTCCTACTTTTGTAAAAAAATGCTATTAGGATTTTGATAGGGACTACATTGAATCTATAGATCACTTTGGATGGTATGGACATTTTAACAATATTAAGCAATCTGACTTATGAACATGGAATATTTGTACCTTTATTCCTATCTTTAATTTTTTCACAATATTTTGTATTTTTCAGTGTATATCTCTTTTGGTTCCTCAAGTAAGTTTATTTCTAAGTATTTTATTTATTTGGATTTATTGTAAGTGGCATTGTTTCCTTTTCAGATTGTTTACTATTAGTGTATATAAACACAATAAATTTTTTTATGTTTATATTTTGTTCTGCAAATTCACTGAACGGATTTATTAGTTTGTATGTGTGTGTTTGTGTGTGTGTGTGTGTGTGTATAATCTTTAGGGTTTTCTAAAATAAGATCATGTCATCCAAAAATGGAGATAATTCTGCCTCTTCCTTCCCAATTTGGATACCTTTTCTTTCCAGTTTCTCTGGATAGGATTTCCAGTATGATACCAATAGAACTGGTGGGAGTTTGCATTCTTTCCTTATTCCTGATCTTAGAGAAAAAGCTTTCAGCTTTTCACTGTTGAGTATGATGGTAGCTGTGGCCATTTCATGTATGATATTTACCATTTAGATAATTTCTTTCTATTCTCAGCTTGTTAAGTGTTTTGTGTGTGTGTGTGTGTGTGTGTGTGTGTGTGTCCTAAAAGGGTGTTGAATATTGTCAGTGCTTTTTCTTCTGCATCAAGGTGAAGATGTGATTTTTTACATTTGTTCAGCTAATATAATGGGGCATGTTAATTGATTTGCATATATTGAACCATCTTTGCATCTCAAAGATAAATCCAGCTTGGTCATGATGCATGATCCTTTTAATATGCAGTTGAATTCAGTTATCTAACATTTTGTTGATTTTTGCATCTTAATTCATTAGTGATTTTGACCTGTGTTTTCTTTTCTTGTGTCCTTGTCTTCCTGTGGTATGAGGATAATGGCTGGTCTCATAAAATTAATTTGGAAGTGTTCTCTTTTTAAATTTTTTTTAGGAAGATTAAGAGGATAGTATTTATTCTTATTTAAATGTTTGGTAGAATTTGCCAATTAATCCACCTGTTCCTGCACTTTTCTTTGTTGGAAAGTTTTTGATTACTAATGAAATCTCACTATTAGTTATAGATCTGTTCACATTTTCCATTTCTTTTAAAAAATTATTAACATTTAATGTATTATTAGCCCCAGGGGTACAGGTCTATGAATCGCCAGCTTTACACACTTCACAGCACTCACCATAGCACATACCTTCCCAAATGTCCATAACCCAACTAACTTCTCCCTACCCCCTCTCCGCAGCAACCCTCAGGTTGTTTTGTGAGATTAAGACTCTCTTATGGTTTGTCTCCCTCCTGATCCCATCTTCTTTCATTTTTTCCTTCCCTACCCCCCAAACCCTCGACTTTGCCTCTCAGCTTCCTCATATCAGGGAGATCATATGATAATTCCCTTTCTCTGATTGACTTACTTTGCTCAGCATAATACCCTCTAGTTCCATCCACGTCACAAATGGCAAGATTTCATTTCTTTTGATGGCTGCATAGTATTCCGTTTTATATATATATATATAATCTCACTTCTTCTTTATCCATTCATCTGTTGATGGACATCTAGGTTCTTTCCATAGTTTGGCTATTGTGGGCATTGCTGCTATAAACATTTGGGTGCAGGTGTCCCTTCAGATCAATATATTTGTATCTTTAGGGTAAATACCCAGTAGTGTGATTGCTGGGTCATAGGGTACTCTATTTTCAACATTTTGAGGAACATCCATGTTGTTTTCCAGAGGGGTTACACCATCTTGCATTCCCACCAACAGTGCAGGGTGGTTTCCCTTTCTTCACATCCTTCGCCAACCCCTGTAGTTTCCTGACTTGTTAATTTTAGCCATTCTGACTGGTGTGAGGTGGTATCTCATTGTGGTTTTGATTTGTATTTTCTTGATGCCAAGTAATGTGCAGCACTTTTTTTCATGTGTCTGTTGGCCATCTGGGCCATCTGGATGTCTTCTTTGCAGAAATGTCTGTTCATGTCCTCTGCCCATTTCTTGATTGGATTATTGTTCTTTGGGTGTTGAGTTTGATAAGTTCTTTTTAGATTTTGGGTACTAGCCCTTTATCTGATATGTCCTTTGTGAATATCTTCTCTCATTCTGTCAGTTGTCTTTTGGTTTTGTTGACTGTTTCTTTTGCTGTGCAAAAGCTTTTGATCTTGATGAAATCCCAATAGTTCATTTTTGCCCTTGCTTCCCTTGCCTTTGGCGATGTTTCCAACAAGAAGTTGCTGCAGCTGAGGTCAAAGAGGTTGCTGCCTGTGTTCTCCTCAAGGATTTCGATGGATTTATTTCTCACATTGAGGTCCTTCATCCATTTTGAGTCTATTTTTGTGTGTGGTATAAGGAAATGGTCCAGTTTCATTTTTCTGCAAATGGCTGTCCAATTTTCCCAACACCATTTCTTGAAGAGACTGTCTTTTTTCCATTGAACATTCTTTCCTGCATTGTTGAAGATTAGTTGACCATAGAGTTGAGGGTCTATTTCTGGCCTCTCTATTCTGTTCCATTGATCTATGTGTCTGTTTTTGTGCCAGTACCATGCTGTCTTGATGAGGACAGCTTTGTAATAGACCTTGAAGTCCGGAACTGTGATGCCACCAACTTTGGCTTTCTTTTTGAACACTCCTCTGCTTATTCAAGGTCTTTTCTGATTCCGTATAAATTTTAGGATTATTAACTCCATTTCCTTAAAAAAAATGGGTGGGATTTTGATAGCGATTGCATGAAATGTGTAGATTGCTTTAGGTAGCATAGACATTTTCATAATATTTGTTCTTCCGATCCATAAACATGGAACATTTTTCCATTTCTTTGTGTCTTCCTCAATTTCTTTCATGAGTACTTTATAGTTTTCCAAGTACAGATTCTTTGCCTCTTGGTTAGGTTTATTCCTAGGTATCTTATTGTTTTGGGTGCAATTGCAAATGGGATTGATTCCTTAATTTCTCTTTCTTCTGTCTTGTTGTTTGTGTAAAAAAATGCAACTGATTTCTGTGCATTGACTTTATATCCTGACACTTTCCTGAATTCCTGTACAAGTTCTAGCAGATTTGGAGTGGAGTCTTTGGGTTTTCTGCATAAAGTATCATATCATCTGCAAAGAGTGTTATTTTGAATTCTTCTTTGCTGATTTGGATGCCTTTAATTTCTTTTTGTTGTCTGATTGCTGAGGCTAGGACTTCTAGTACTATTTTGACTAGCAGTGGTGATGATGGGCATCTCTGCCGTGTTCCTGACCTTAGTGGAAAAGCTCTCAGTTTTTCTCCATTGAGAATGATATTTGTGGTGGGTTTTTTATAGATGGTTTTGATGATATTGAGGTATATACACTCTATCCCTACACTTTGAATGAAGAGTTTTGATCAAGAAAGGATGTTGGACTTTGTTAAATGCTTTTTCAGCATCTATTGAGAGATCATATGGTTCTTGTTCTTTCTTTTATTAATGTGTTGTATCACATTGATTGATTTGTTGGATTTGAACCAACCTTGCAGCCCTGGAATAAATCCCACTTGGTCATCGTGAATAATCCTTTTAATGTACTGTGGGATCCTATTGGCTAGTATTTTCGTAGAATTTTTGCATCTGTGTTCATCAAGGATGTTGGTGTGTAATTCTCTTTTTGATGGGGTCTTTGTCTGGTTTTGGGATCAAGGTAATGCTGGCCTCATGAAATGAGTTTTGAAATTTTCCTTCCATTTCCATTTTTTAGAAAAGTTTCCGGAGAATAGGAATTACTTCTTGTTTAAATGCTTGGTAGAATTCCCCTGGGAAGCCATCTGGCCCTGGGCTTTTGTTTGTTTGGAGATTTTTGATGAGTGTTTCAATCTCCTTACTGGTTATGGGTCTGTTCAGGTTTCTGTTTCATCCTGGTTCACTTGTGGTAGTTTATATGTCTCTAGGAATACATCCATTTCTTCCAGATTGTCAATTTGCTGGCGTATAGTTGCTCATAATATGTTCTTACAATTGTTTGTATTTCTTTGGTGTTGGTTGTGATCTCTCCTCTTTCATTCATGACTTTATTTATTTGGGTCCTTTCTCTTTTCTTTTTGATATGTCTGTCCAGGGCTTTATCAGTCTTCTTAATTCTTTCAAAGAACCAGCTCCTCATTTTGTTGATTTGTTCTATTGCTTTTTTGGTTTCTCTTTCATTGATTTCTGCTCTGATCTTTGTTATTTCTCTTCTCCTGCTGGGTTTAGGCTTTCTTTATCATTCTTTCTCCAGCTCGTTTAGGTATAGGTTTAGGTTGTGTATTTGAGACCTTTCTTGTTTCTTGAGAAAGGCTTGTAACACTATATATTTTCCTCTCAGGACTGCCTTTGCTCTGTCCCACAGATTTGAATGGTTGTGTTTTCATTATCGCTTGTTTCCATGAATTTTTTCAATTCTTCTTTACTTTCCTGGTTGACCCATTCATTCTTTAGTAGGATGCTGTTTAGCCTCTATGTATTTGGGTTCTTTCCAAATTTCCTCTTGTGATTGAGTTCTAGCATCAGAGCATTGTGGTCTGAAAATATGCAGGGAATGATCCCATTCTTTTGATACCAGTGGAGACCTGATTTGTGACCCAGGATGTGATCTTTTCTGGAGAACGTTCCATGGGCACTAGAGAAGAATGTGTATTCTGTTGTTCTGTTGCTTTGGAATGGAATATTCAAATATATCTGTGATGTCCATCTCATCCAGTGTGTCATTTAAGGCCTTTATTTCCTTGTTGATCTTTTGCTTGGATGATCTGTCCATTTCAGGGAAGAGTTGTTAAGTCCCCTACTATTATTGTATTATTGTTGATGCGTTTCTTTGATTTTGTTATTAATTAGTTTAGGTAGTTGGCCGCTCCCATGTTAGGGGCATAGACATTTAAAATTGTTACATCTTCTTGTTGGACAGACACTTTGAGTATGATTTAGTGTCCATCCTCATCTCTTATTATAATCTTTGGCTTAAAATCTAATTGATCTGGTATAAGGATTGCCACCCCAGCTTTCTTTTGATGTCCATTAGCATAGTAAATTGTTTTCCACCCCCTCCTACTTTAAATCCGGAGGTGTCTTTGAGTCTAAAATGAGTTTCTTGTAGACAGCATATTGATTTTTTTAAATACATTCTGATACCCTGTGTCTTTTGATTGGGGCATTTATTCCATTTACATTCAGGGTAACTATTGAGAGACATGGATTTAGTACCATTGTATTGCCTATAAGGTGACTATTACTGTATATTGTCTCTGTTCCTTTCTGATCTACTACTTTAAGGGTCTCTCTTTGCTTATAGGACCCCTTTCAATATTTCCTGTAGAGCTGGTTTGATGTTTATAAACTCTTAGTTTTTGTTTGTCCTGGAAGCTTCTCATCTCTCCTTCTATTTTCAATGATAGCCTAGCTGGATATAGTATTCTTGGCTGCGTGTTTTTCTCATTTAGTGCTCAGAATATATCATGCCAGTTCTTTCTGGCCTGCCAGGTCTCTGTGGATAAGTTCACTGCCAATCTAATATTTTTACCATTGTATGTTACAGACTTCTTGTCCTGGGCTGCTTTCAGGATTTTCTCTTTGTCACTAAGACTTGTAAGTTTTACTATTGGATGACAGGGTGTGGCCCTATTCTTATTGATTTTGAGGGGGGTTCTCTGCACCTCCTGGATTTTTTTTAAAGATTTTTATTTATTTATTTGACAGAGAGAGAGAGATCACAAGTAGGCAGAGAGTGAGGCAGAGAGAGAGGGGGAAGCGGGCTCCCCACTGAGCAGAGAGCCTGATGCGGGGCTCGATCCCAGGACCCTGAGATCATGGCCTGAGCCGAAGGCAGCAGCTTAATCCACTGAGCCACCCAGGCGCCCCTGCACCTCCTGGACTTTGATGCTTATTCCCTTTTCCATATTAGGGAAATTCTCTACAATAATTTGCTCCAATGTACCTTCTGCCCCCCTTTCTCTTTCTTCTCCTTCTGGAATCCCAATTATTCTAATAGTGTTTCATCTTATGGTATCACTTATTTCTCGAATTCTCCCCTCATGGTCCAGTAGTAGTTTGTTTCTCTTTTGCTCAGCTTCTTTATTCTCCATCATTTGGTCTTCTGTATCACTAATTCTCTCTTCTGCCTTATTTTTCCTAGCAGGAAGAACCTCAATTTTTTATTGCACCTCATTAATAGCTTTTTTGATTTCAGCTTGGTTAGATTTTAGTTCTTTTATTTCTCCTGAAAAGGCTTTTATTTCTCTAGACAGTGGTTCTTTAATATCTTCCATGCCTTTTTCGAGCCCAGCTAGCACTTTGAGAATCATCATTCTGAGCTCTATATCTTACATATTACCAACGTCCATATTGATTAGGTCCCTAGCCTTCGATACTGCCTCTTTTTGTGTGTGTGTGTGTGTGCATGTTGAGTTTTTCTGCCTTGTAATTTTATCCAGATAAGAATATATGAACGAGAGAATAAAATACTAAAAGGGTGGCAGAGACCCCAGCAAAATGTGCGTTAACCAAATCAGAAGAGACCCCAAATCATGGGGAGAAGAAAAGGGGTAAGAAGAAGTTAAAAATAATTAGAAAAAAGAAAAAATATATATATTAGGCTGGTGAATAGAACAGAGCCACCCACTTGATTTTGAGAGTATTTTGGTCTCTTAGAAGAAACTACCTCCCAAAATTTTAAAGAAAGAAAAACATATATATACAAAAATCAGGGTAAACTTAATGATGGGATGGAATATGACTGTAAAGATGAAGATTAAAAAAAATTCTAAAAACGGTGTTGATAAGATAAGTTGGTTGGGAAGAGAAGGAAAAAGAAAGTGGAGAGAATTTGCTCAGCCTGGAGACTAGAACAAACCCTGTGCTAGATTTAGGGTATATTTTGATCTATTAGAAGAAGTTGTATCCCAAAATTTTTTAGAAGAAATAACCCTATGTTTATGCAAAAGATAAAGTTCGACACAATGAAAGATAAAATATGACTATAATAATACATGTTCAAAAAGATTTTTTAAAGAAAGGTATTGTTAAGATAAACTAGTTATAAAGTGTTAAAAGAGGAAAGAGCAAAAGTTAAAAAAATTAGAATAAAAAAATTTAAAAAATTTAATTAACTTTGCAGGGCATCTCAGTGGCTCAGTGGGTTAAAGCCTCTGCCTTCAGCTCAGGTCATGATCCCAGGGTCCTGGGATCGAGCCCCACATCTGGCTCTCTGCTCAGCGTGGGGTCTGCTTCTTCCTCTCTCTCCGTCTGCCTCTCTGCCTACTTGTGATCTCTGTCTGTCAAATAAATAAATAAAATCTTTAAAAAAATTTTAATTAACTTTGCAAGACTACAGAATCATGGGAAGAAAGCCATGCATTCCATACTTTGCTTTCCCCTCGTCTGGAATTCCACTGTTCTCCTTGATCGGTGAGTTTGGTCTTGGCTGGATTTCCTGCTGATCTTCTGGAGGAGGGGTCTGTGTAGTGATTCTCAAGTGTCTTTGCCCAAAGTGGAATTGCACCACCCTTGCCAGGGGCCAGGCTATGTAATGTGCTCTGGTTAGCTCTTGGAAGCTTTTGTTTCCTGAATGATTTCTGTAGAGCTCTGGAGGAAGGGAATGAAAATGGTAGCCTCCCAATCTCTGTCCCAGAGGAGCCGAGAGCTTGGGGACCCACTCCTCAGTGTGCCCTTGGAGAAAAGAGCTCAATCATTCCTGTCTCCCTGGTCTCCAGCCACGCTCGGAACTCACCCAGTCTGTGACTGAGCATTTCTGTCTTTGGCACACAGCCCCGTTTGGAGTCTCCAAACCCAGCAGATCCCTGTCACTCTTCCGGTGGAGTCTCCCCAGATCTGCCACTTGTGGGGTCCTTGCTCAAAGAGCAGTGGTCTGATTGTTCCATGGATCACAGTTTAAGGTAACCCCAAGCTGAGAGCTCACTCCTCTGCTCTGTCTCTGTAGCCGGCTTCCCCGCTCCAATACCTGCGAGCTCTGCTACCCTCAGATACCCCCAATCCTTCTGTGACCCTGTGGGACCTGGGACCATGCTGTTCCCACAAGGGCTCCACCCTCACTTAGCCTCTGGAGTGATGTTCCTCAGTGGAGCAGACTTCTAAAAGTTCTGATTTTGTGCTCTGTTGATTCACTGCTTGCCAGGAGCTGGCCCCTCCCCCCGTGGTCTATCTTTCTGGTGCTTTGAATTCACTTCTCTGCAGGCCCTATCTTTCAGAAAGTTGCCGATTTTCTGTTTCTAGAATTGCTGCTTTTCTTCTCTTCATTCTCCTGTTGGATTTGTAGGTGTTCAGAATGGTTTGATAACTATCTAGCTGAACTCCTGCTACCCGATGTCAGATGTCATCTCAGCCTGCTACTCCTCTGTCATCTTGACTCTGCCTCACATTTTCCATTTCTTGATGATGCAGATTGGTAGATAGTACTTTTCTAGGAATTTGTTTATTTCTTCTAGGTTATCCAGCTTTTTTGGTATGTAATTGTTCATACCACCCTTTTATAATCCTTTTCAATTCCATACTATCAGTTGTAATGTCCTCTATTCCATTTGATTTTATTTGAGTATTCTCTTTTCCTTAATGTACATAAATATTTGTCAATTTTGGATTTTTTTTTGAAAAACAACTTTTAGTTTTGTGTATTTTTTCTATACTCTATTTCATTTTCTTCTGTTTTAATTTATATTATTCTGTTAACTTCAGGCTTAACTTGTTCTTATTTTTCCAGTTATTTTAGATATGGGGTAAGTTGTTTATTTTGGTTTTCTTTTTTCTAATGCAGACATTTACCACTATAAACTGTCTTCTTAGTATTGTTTTTACTGCAGCCCATAAGTTTTGATATATTGTGTTTCTGTATTTGTTTCAAAATATTCTTTAATTTCCATTTTGATTTCTTCTTTAAACCATTGGCTGTTTCAGGAGTAAGTTCTTTAATTTTCACATATTTATGAATTTTTCAGTTTCCCTTCCACTACTGATTTCTAGTTTCATAACTTGTGGTTAGAAAATACATGATTTAATTCTTTTTAAATTTGCTAAGACCAGATTTGTGACCTAAGATGTGCTCTATCCTGGAGAATGTTTCTGTGCTTAAGAAGGATGTGCATTCTGTTGCTCTTGAAAAGAATATTCTGTATATGTCTATTATGCCTAGTGTTAAGTCCTCTGTTTTCTTATTGCTCTCTTGTCTGTATTTTCTATCCATTATTAGAAGGAGGGTATCTGAAGCCCTACAATTACTTTGTTCCTATTTCTATGTTCAGTTCTGGTAATACTCCATATATTTAGATGTTCAGATATTAGATGCATAAATATTTATTTTTGTTATACCTGCCTAGTGAATTGACCCTTTTATCATTATATAGTGACCTTCTTTGTCTCTTATTACCACTTTTGAGTTAAACTCTACTTTTCTTATATAAATATAGGTACCTCTGTTCTGTTTCATTTTCTAGTGTGGAATATTATCTTTTATCCCTTTACTTTGAGCCTAAGCTGAGGTGAGTCTCTTGTAGGCAACATATAAGTAGGTCTTGTTTTTGTACTTATCCAGATTCTTTATGGCTTCTGATTGGAAGATTTAATCCATTCATATTTAGAGTACTTATCAATTGGTGAGGACTTACTGGTGCTATCTTATAGTTTTCTGACTGTTTTGTAATTCCCTTGCTCTTTTTGTTCTTTCTTTCTGTGTCATTTGTGAATTGATAGTTTTCTATATGATACCATTTGATTTTTTTTATCTTTTGTGTAACTACTCTAGGTTTTAAAACTTATTATTTTATTTTATTACTAAAAAAGAGTTGACATATGTTATGTTAGTTTTGTGTACAACAGAGCAATTCACCAGTTTTATACATTACTCAATATTTACCAAGATAAGTGTGGTCACCATCAATAACCATACAACATTATTGTAATATTATTGACTATATTATTTATGCTGTACTTTTCTTCTCTGTGACTTATTTACTTTGTGACTAGAAGCTTTTACCTTTTAATCCCCTTCACTTATTTAGCACATTCCCCAAACACCTTCTGTCTGGCAGCCACAAGTTTGTTCTCTGTATATAAAAGTCGGTTTTTTGTTTGTTTATTCATTTTTTTCATTTTCGGTTTCTCCATATAAGTGAAATCATATGGTATTTTCCTTTCTCTGGCTTATTTCACTTAAGCATTATACCCTCTAGGTCTATCTATGTAGTCACAGATGATACCATTTTGTTATTTTTCATGACTGAGTAATATTCCATTATACACATATACACATACACACATATATGTATGTATATATTCCATTTATTCCATTCCATTATATTCTTATATATAATATATAATAATATATAATATAATATAATATATAATGATATATCATATCTGTCATATCAATCTATATATATCTCACATCTTCTTATGCATTTATCTGTCAGTGGACACTTGGGTTTCTTCCATATCTTGGCTATTACAAATAATTCTGCAATAAACAGGGATGCATATATCTTTTCAAATTAGTGCTTTCATTTGTTTTTGGTAAATATTCAGTGGTGGAATTATCAGATCATATGATATTTCTATTTTTGCTTTATTGAGGAAAATCCATACTGTTTTCCACAGTAGTAGCACCAATTAACAATCCCATCAACAATGCATGAGGGTTTCTTTTCTTCTATATCCTCACCAACACTTGTTATTTATTGTGTTTTTAATGCTAGCCAGTCTGACTGGTGAGGTAGTATCTCATTGTGGTCTTGATTTGCATTTCCCTAGTAATTAATGATGTTGAGCATTTTTTCATGTGTCTCTTGGCCATTTCTATGACTTCTTGGGAGAAATGTCTATTCAGGTCACATCCCCAATTTTTATCTGGTTTTGAGTTGAGTAAGTTTTTTGACCATTTTGAACATAAACCCTTTATCAGATATATCATTCACAGATGCCTTCTCTCATTAGCAGGTTGTCTTTTGATTTGTTGATGGTTTCTTTTGTTGTACAAAAGCTTTTTATTTTGGTGTAGTCCAGTAGTTTATTTTTGCTTTTGTTTTCCTTGCTTGAAGAGACATATAAACAAATATGTTCATAACCTGAGGGATTATTGCCTGCTTTCTCCTAGGAGTTTTATGGTTTCAGGTCTTGTATTTAGGTCTTTAAACAATTTTGAGCTTATTTTTGTGTATGGTGTCAGAAAGTGGTCCAGTTACATACTTTTTATGTAGCTGTCCAGTTTTGTCTACTCTGTTTGTTGAAGAGACTGGCTGTTTCCCATTGTATATTCTTGCTTTGTTATAAATTAATTGGCCATATAAAGGTGCATTTATTTTTGGGCTCTTTATTTTGTTCCATTGATCTGTGTCTGCTTTTGTGCCAGTACCACACTGTTTTGATTACCATAGCTTTGTAGTATATCTTAAAATGTGTGTGAGGGGGGTGTGATACCTCCAATTTTCTTCTTTTTCAAGATCTCCTTAACTATTTGGGTTCTTTTGTGGTTCCATACAATTTTAGGATTATTTGATTTAGCTGTGTGGAAAACGTTATTAGTATTTTGATAGGAATTGCACTGAATCTGTAGAGTGCTGTGGGTAGTCTGGACATATTCATAGTACTAATTCTTCTAATCTTTGATCATGGAATGTTTTCATTGATTTATGTCATCTTCAATTTCTTTCATTAATGTCTCACAGTTTTGAGAATATTGGTCTTTCACATTCTTGGTTAAATTTATTCCTAAGTATTTTATTCTTTTTTTTTGTGCAATTATAAATGGGATTTTTTAAAAATTTCTCTTTCTGCTACTTCGTTAAAAGCATATAGAAATGCAACTGATTTTTGTGTATTTATTTTTTATCCTGTAACTTTACTGAGTTTATTACTTCCAGTACTTTTTTGGTAGTCTTCAGGGCTTTCTATGTATAGTACCATGTCATCTGCAAATAGTGACAGTTTAACTTCTTCCTTACCAATATGGATGCCTTTTATTTCTTTTTCATGTCTGATTGCTGTGGCTGGGATTTCCAGTATTACGTTGAATAAAGGTGGTGAAATGGACATCCTTGTCTTGTTTGTGATCTTAATGGAAAAGCTTTCAGTTTTTCACCATTGAGTATGATATTAGCTCTGGATTGTCACATATGGCCTTTATTAAGTTGAGATATATTACCTCTAAAGCCACATTGTAGAGAGGTTTTTTTAAAATCATGAATGGATTTTTTATTTTGTCAAATGCCTTTTTCTGTAACTACTAGAATAATCATGGTTTTTATCCTTTCTCTTGTTAAAGTGATGTATCACATTGTTTGATTTGCATATATTGAACCACCCTTGCATCCTTGGAATAAATTCCACTTGATTGTGGTGAATCATTCTTTCAATGGATTTATGAATTTGGTTTACAAATATTTTGTTATGGATTTTTGTATCCATGTTATCACAGATATTGGCCTGGAGTTTTATTTCTTTGTGTTGTTTTTGTCTGGTTTTGATATGAGAGTAAAGTTGGCCTCATAGAATAAATTCAAAAGTTTCCCTTTCTCTTCTATATTTTAGAATAATTTGAGAAAATTTTCTCTTCTATATTTTAGAATAATTTGAGAAAATTAAGTATTAACACTTCTTTAAACATTTGGTAGAATTCACTTGTGACTTCATCTGGTCCTGGAGTTTTGTGTGTTGGGAGTTTTTTTATTATTTATTTTTATATATTTTATTTTTTATATATTTATATATTTTTAATATATTTCTATATACTTTATTTATTATAAGATTTTGTTGCTGTAGAAATTTTGTTTCATTCTGATTCAGTTTTGGAAGATTGTACATTTATAGGAATTTATCATTTTTTCTAGGTTTTAGAATTTGTTGACATATAATTTTTCATATTGTTCTCTTACAATTCTTTGTATTTCTGCATATTTTTCCATTCTTTAACTTTGGGTCTCTATGTGTATTTAAATTTGAATATAGCCTCTTGTAGACAACATATAGATGTGTATTGTATTTTTGTTTCTTTTAATACCCTATGACTTTTGGTTGGAACATTCAGTGCGTTTGTATTTAAAGTAATTATTCATAGGTATGTTCTTATTTCATTTTGTTAACTGTTTTCTGGTTGTTTTTGTACTATCTTTCTTCTCTTCCTCTCTTTACCTGTGGCTTGATGACTTTCTTTAATGTTGTACTTGGATTATTTTCTTTGGGTGTGTGTCTCTGTGAAAGGATTTTTTGTGGTTATCATTGATTTTATATATAACATCCTATGTGTATAGATACCTATATTAATTTGACAGTTGCTTAAGTTTGGACATTTTGTAAAACCACACCACACTCCATGTTTTATTTATATGATTTTATGTGTTACATCTTTTTATTTTGTGTAGCTCTTGAGTAATTTTTGCAGATGTAATTGATGTTATTACTTTTACATTTTAAACCTTCATGTTGCCTTTAAAAGTGATTAATCTAATGACTTTATTACATGTTTGCTTTCACCATTGATTTTTTTACATTCATAACCTCCTTACTTCTTTTTATAGTCTTTTCTTTATTTTTCAAGTTCTTATTTAAATTCCAATTAGTTCACACACAGTATAACATTAGTTTCAGGTGTACAACCTAGTGATCCATCACTTATATACAACAATTAGTGCTCATCACAAGTGCATCCTTAATATCCATCAACCATTTAAACTGTCCCCAAGCCCAATTCCCCTCAGGTAAATATAAGTGCATTTTCTATGGCTTAGAATCTGTTTTCTGGTTTGCCTTTTTCTTTCCCCCTATGTTCACCTCTTTTGTTTCTTAAATTACATATATGAGTGAAATCATATGGTATTTGTCTTTCTCTGACTTCTTTGCTTAGCATAATACTCTCTAGCTCAACCACGTTGTTTCAAATGGCAAATTTCATTTTTTATGGCTGAGTAATATTCCATCGCACGCACGCGCGTGCGCGCCCGCACACACACACACACACACACACACACACACACACACCACATCTTCCCTATCCATTCATCAGATTACACACATTTAGGCTCTTTCCATAATTTGCTAGTGTTGAAAATGGTGCCATAAATACTGGGGTGCATGTGCCCCTTCAAATCTCTATTTTATACCCTTTGGGTAAATACCTAGTAAGACAATTGCTAGATCATACGACAGTTCTATTTTTCACTTTTTGAGGAACTTTCATTCTGCTTTCCAGAGTGACTCTACTAGTTTGCATTCTCACAAACATTGTAACAGGGTTCCCTTATTCCCACATCATCACCAACACCTGTTGTTTCCTGGGTTGTTAATTTTAGCCATTCTTACTGGTATGAGGTCATATCTCATTGTGGTCTTGATTTTTATTTCCCTGATGATGATTGCTGTTGAGCATCTTTTCATGTGTCAGCCATCTGAATGTATTCTTTGGAAAAATGTTTATTCATGTTTTCTGCCCATTTTTTAACTGGATTATTTGATTTTTATGTATTCAGTTTGGTAAGTTCTTTATAGATTTTGGATATTAACCATTTATCAGATATGTCATTTGCATATATCCTCTCCTATTCTGTAGGCAGCCTTAGGTTCTGTTGATTGTTTCCTTTGCTGTGCAAAAATTTTATCTTGATAAAGTTCTAATATCTAATTTTTGCTTTTGTTTCCCTTCCTCAGGAGACATATTTAGAAATAAGTTGTCATTGCTGATGTCAAAGAAATCACTGCCTGTGTTCCCTAGGATTTTGATGGGTTTATGTGTCACATTTAGATCTTTCATCCATCTTGCATTTATTTTTGTGTATGGTGTAAGAAAGTTGTCCCATTTCATTCTTTTGTATGTCCAGTTTTCTGAACAGCATTTGTTGAAGAAGCTTTCTTCCATTGGATATTCTTTCTTGCTTTGTCAAAGGTTAGTTGGCCATGTAGTCGTGGGCCCATTTCTGGGTTTTCTATTCTACTCCACTGATCTCTGTGTATATTTTTGTGCCAGTGCCATACTGTATTGATCACTACAGCCTTGTTATAACTTGAAGTCTGGAATTATGAGGCCTCCAGCTTTACTTTTCTTTTTCGAGATTGCTTTATTTAATCAGGGTCTATTGTGTTTCCATGCAAATTTTAGGATTGTTTGTTCTACTTCTGGGAAAAATGGTAGTGGTTTTTTTTTGGTAAAGATTGCAATAAATGTGCAATAAATGTTGCTTTGGGTAGTATATATATTTTATCAATATTTGTTCTTGCAATCCATGAATATAGAATTTTTTCCATTTCTTTTTGTCATCTTCAATTTCTTCATAACTTGTTTATACTTTTCAGAGTATAGATTTTTATCTCTTTGGTTAGATTTATTCCTAGGTATCTTGTTTTTTTGGTGCAATTATAAATGGGATCATTTCCTTTATTTCTATTTATGCTGCTTCATTATTGGTGTATAGAAATGCAACTGATTTTTGTACATAGATTTTGTATCCTGTGACTTTGCTGAATTCATGTATTAGTTTTAGCATTTTTTTGGTGAAGACTTTCAGGTTTCTACATAGAGTATCACGTCATCTGCAAATAGTGAAAGTGTGATTTCTCCCTTGCCAATTCGGATGCCTTTTATTGCTTTTGTTTCTGGTTGCTCTGGCTAGGACTTCCAGGACTATGTTAAATAGTAATGGTGAGAGTGGACATCCTTGTCCTGTTCCTGACCTTAAGGAAAAAGTTCTCAGTTTTTGTCCATTGAGGACAATATTTGCTGCCAGTTTTTCATATATAGCCTTTATGATGTTGAGGTATGTTCCTTCCATGACTACTTTGTTGAGAATTTTTGTCACGAATGGAATTTGTCTTTTTGTCAAATGTTTTTTCTGCATCTATTGAAATGACCATATGGTTCTTATACTTTCTTTTATTAATGTGGTGTAACATATTGATTGGTTTGCAAATAATGAACCCCCCTTGCAGGCCAGGAATAAATTCCACTTTATTGGGGTGAATGATTCTTTTGATGTACTGTTGGAATCAATTTCCTAGTATTGAGAATTTTTGCATTCATGTTCACCTGGGATACTGGCTTGTTGTTGTCTTTTTAAGTAGATTCTTTTTTGGCTTTGGAACCAGGGTAATGCTGGCCTCATAGAATGAGTTTGAAAGTTTTCCTTCTATTTCTGTTTTCTGGAATAGTTTGAGAAGAATAGGTATTGACTCTTCTTTAAATGTTTGGTGTATTTCCTCTGGGAAGTCATCTGAACCTGGGCTTTGTTTGTTGGAATTTTTTATTTTATTTTATTTTATTTTTTTGAAAGAGAAAGCACATATGTGCAAGTGAGGGGGGGAGGCCAGAAGAAGAGGGAGCGAGGGAATCTTAAGCAGGTTCCATGCCCAGCATGGAGTCTGATGCAGAGCTTGATCTCATGACAATGAGATCATGACTGAAGCTGAAATCAAGAATAGGTCGCTTAACCAACTGAGCCACCCAGGTGTCCCTATTGGGAGATTTTTGATTACTGAGTAAATTTCTTTGTTGGTTATTGGTCTATTAAGATTTTCTATTTCTTCCTGTTTCTGTTTTGGTATTTTATATGTTTCTAGGTATTAATCCGTTTCTTCCAGATTGTCAACTTGGTGGCATATACATTTTCATAATATTCTCTTATAATTGCTTATTTTTCTGTGGTGTTGGTTGTTACTTCTTCTCTCTTATTTGTGATTTCACTGATTTGTGACCTTTCTCTTTTTAGTTTTGCTAAGTCTGGTAAGGCTTTATCAATTTTGTTAATTCTTTCTGAGAACCAGCTCCTTGTTTCATTGATCTGTTCTGCTGGTTGTTGTTGTTGTTATTGTTATTGTTTCTACACCATTTAATTCTGCTCTAATCTTTATTATTTCCCTCCTTCTGCTGGTTTTATGCTTCATTTGTTGTTTTTTTTTCTAGGTTCTTTAAGTGTGAAGTTAGTTTTTTTATTTGAGAATTTTCTTGCTTGTTGAGATTGGCCTGTATTGTTTAAACTACCCTCTTATCACCATTTTGCTGCATCCCAGAGGTTTTGGAGTTGTGTTTTCTTTTTCGTTTGTTTCCAGATACTTTTACATTTCTTCTTTAATTTCCTGGTTGACCCGTTCATTGTGCTACTTCCAATTATTATTTTTTGGTGGGGGGGCTTGACTTCAAGTTTCATAGTTGTGTGGTTAGAAAAGGTACATGGTGTGTTCTCAGTCTTTTTGTACTTGTGGAGGCCTGATTTCTGACTTAATATGTGACATATTCTGGAGACTATCCCATGTGTAGTGGAAAGAGCTGAGATGCCCTTCAACAGATGAATGGATAAAGATGTGGTCCATATATACAATGGAATATTACTCAGCCATCAGAAAGGATGAATAATCAAATTTTGCATCAACATGGATGGGACTGGAGGAGATTATGCTGAGTGAAAAAGGTCAATCAGAGAAAGTCAATTGTCAGTCAATTGTCATGTGGTTTCACTTACTTGTGGAACATAAGGAATAACATGGAGGACATTAGGAGAAGGAAAGGAAAAGTAAGGGGGGGAATTGGAGGGGCAGATGAACCATGAGAGACTATGGACTCTAAGAAACAAACTGAGGGTTTAGAGGGGAAGGGGGTGGGAAGGTGGGTGAGCCTGGTGGTGGGTATTAAGGAGGGCATGTATTGCATGGAGCACTGGGTTTTATACATAAACAATGAATCTTGGAACGTTACATCAAAAACTAATGATGTATGGTGACTAACATAACACAATAAAAATTTTAAAAAAATTAAAACAAGAGAAGTAAGATTAATCTAAAATTTGAGGAACAGAAATATGATATTATTAAAATATTACAATAAAATAATGATTCTGAAAAAAAAGAAAAGAATGTCTATTCTGCTGCTTTAGGATGAAATATTATAAATGTATTCTGGGCCAGTGTGACATTCAAAGCCATTGTTTTCTTCTTGATTTTCTATGTAAATGATCCGTCCATTGCTGTAAGTGGAAAGTTAATGTCCCCTTCTATTATTGTAGTATTATCAATGAGTTCCTTTATGTTTGTTACTAGATGTTTTATATATTTGGTTGCTCCCCACTTGGGGGCATAAATATTTACAATTATTAGATCTTCTTGTTGGATAGTTTGCTTTATTATGATATAGTGCCCTTCTTCATCTCTTGTTACATTCATTGGTTTAAAATCTAGTTTTTCTAATTTAAATATTGCTACTCTGGCTTTCTTTTGACATCCGTTTGCATGTTAACTCTCTCTCCACCCCTTCACTTTCAATTTGCAGGTGGCTTTAGGTCTAAAATGATTCTCTTGTAGGCAACATATAAATGGGTCTTGTTTTTTAATCCACTCTATGTCTTTTGATAGAAGTGTTTGATCCATTTTCATTCAGAGTAATTGTTGATAGATATGTATTTAGTGCCATTTTATTACTTCTTCATCACTGTTTCTGGAGCTTTTCTCTGTTCCTTTCTATTCTTTGTCACTTTTGGTCTTTCCTTCTCCATCAAAGAGTCCCCTTTAATATTTATCGCCGGGCTAGTGTAGTGAACACAAACTCCTTTCGTTTTTGTTTGTCTGCGACATTATGTTGAATGATAGCCTTGTTGGATAGAGGATTCTTGTCTGCAGATTTTAACTATTCAGAAGTTGAATATATGATTTTACTTCCATTTGGTTTGCCAGTTTTCTGTGGAGAGATCTATTGCTAGGCTTCTGTGTCTTCCCTGTAAGTTAGGAACCTCTTTTGTCTTGGTGCTTTTAGGATTTTTTATCATTATATTTATCATTTTTATCATTATATATTGCAAATTCAACTACAATATGCCTTGTTGGCCTGCTTTTGTTGATTTTGATGGGAGTTCTCTGTGCCTCCTGGATTTAAATATCTGCTTCCTTCCCCAGATTAAGGAAGTTTTCAGCTATAATTTCTTCAAATAAACCTTTGCCCTCTTTACTTTTTTTCTTCCTCTGGGACCCCAAAATAAGAATGCTATTATGTTTGATGGAGTCCCTGAATTCCCTAAGTCTACTCTTATGATCCAAAATAGTCCTTTCTCTCTTTTCAACTTGATTATTTCCCATAATTCTATCTTCCATATCACTTATTTGTTCTTCTGCTTTTTTCATCCGTGTGGTCATTACATCCAGTCAGTTTCAAATCTTGGCTATTGCATTTTTCATCTCAGCCTAACGAGTTTTTCATCTTTTATCTCTGTGGTAAGGGACTGCCTGGTGTCTTCTATGCTTTTCTCAAGCCCAGCTAGTATTGTCATAATTTGAATTCTGGATCAGGCATATTAGTTATGTCTTTTTCCATTAAATCACTGATCATGATTTTTCTTGTTCTTTCTTTTGGGATGAATTCTTCCATCTAGGCATCTTGCCTGGGTGTTTGTTTTCTTCTGTGTATCACATAAGACTATTATATTTCTTGTACCTGAAAGTAATGGCTTTGTGAAGAAAAGGTTATATAATGTACAGGGAGTGGCACTTCAGGAAGTGTCTCTGGTGTGTGCTGCTCTGTTTTGTCTGTTCTGTCTCTCAGCTCAGTCATCTGCAAAGGTTCTCTTTGTCTGTTGCAGACTGTGTTTGTACCCTGGCCAGACTGTGGCAAGCTTTAACTAAGTATGCATCATCTGCTTGTTGAGAGACCTGGTGCTATTCCATTACAACTGAAGGTTTGCAGAACTCTATGGTTAATAGATGTGGTACATGCAGGAGTTTGTGCTGGTCTTCTAGGCCTGCTGCACTGGTCCTTAGCCATACCTGCCTGAGAAAAGCAGTACCAGCACAGTGCAGAGGGGCAGGACCAGGTGTAAGCAGGTTAGACAGCCAGTGTTAGCACTGTGTTCTTTACTGAATTTGGTTTGTGCTGAGGTGTAGGGGAGGTAAGTGGTGCTAGCTAGCTCCTTTGTCCCCAGAGAGGGGAATCAGTGTTTGCTGCTCTCAGGTAAACCATTTCAGAGGAGTTAATAATTTCCCCTTGTCCATCCTAGGCATTTTTCTGATCACTATTTTCCACATTCTGTTCTTGGTTCGCTTGCCTGCCTGGAGCAGCACAGTACACCTTGGGCTTTATCTCAGGCACACTTGCTAATTTTTTAAAATTCCAAACTTCAGGGACCTGGTATGGTGAGGACCTGTGCTAGTCCTCTGGGAAAGGGTCTTTCTGCAGTGGGAGATGCCAGTTTAACTCAGAAGGCAGATGATCCAGAGTGCCGAGGCATGGAATTTAGAGCAAGGCATGCTAAATAGTCAGTGTCTTGGTCAGCGACCCTCAGCAGGTATCTTTACAACCTATGCTGAGGAGCAGGGAAAGGAAATGGAGCCTGCTAGTTGTTTTGTCCCCAGAGAGGCAATATCACTTCTCCCAGATGCCCTCCAGAAAATAGTCTTTCCCTGTGCACCTTAGGTGATCCTCTGATTGCAGAGTGTGTGTCAGGGTTGCTTGCCTGCCTCCTTTCCATGAGAACAGTGTCCTTAGGTCTCTATGCTAGCCAAGCCTGGGAACCTCTAAAACTCCAGTCTTGTGCCCTGCTGGTTTAAAAAAAAAAACTTACAAAAATAAGCCCCTTTCATTTTCTTAGCCAATGGCTTTGGGAAAGGTTTCTCCTTGTGCATATCTTTGTGTGCTCCACTCTCTCTCACCTTTCCCTGCAACCAGGGGTCCCTCCCCTGCATGGCACCACAATCCGTTTCTTCCCCAGACCATTCTCTACACTTCCTACCTCCTTAATGTGGTCTCCTCTCTCCCTCAAGTTGTGCTATTTGTTCTGTCAGTCATCAGGTTGATTTCTTGGGTATTCAGAATGATTTAATAGTTATCAAGCTGACAAAGTAAGTTATCTAGAGACAAAGTAAGCCTAGCATCCACTTATTACACCACCATCTTACCTATGTACCTATATACCTCTGTATCCTTAGGGTTGTTGTTGTTGTAGATTTATTTTACTCCTCTGCGTGGACTACTTTTTCTTGTTTTCCTGTTCCTTGTAAGTTTGTGTGGTACCCATGCCTTAAAAAGATGATCATGTTTTTCCTAGTCTTTAAGGGCTAGATTCATTAAGGGGAAGACATTTACCAATAATCTTAGCTAGAGATTCTGAGCCCTCTCAAATATTTTCTATATTTGTGTCTTCTCTGTATTTGTACATGCAGATCCTGATTACAAAGATTTGCTAATTCTTTTTTTTTTTAAAGAATCCTAATATTTTGGTCCTGCTTGTGTTTTTCTGCTGTTTTTTTTGTGTCCTCTATATTAACATCATGACACTGCCTCTTTTTTTGTATCCAGTGGCCCTAGGCATCTAGAGGATGCTCCATCCTGTCAACACACCAAATCAGCCTGGACAAGAGCCAGTCCTTCAGACAGCTTCCCCAAACACCAGAACATTATACAGACACTCTACTCTTCTCTTTTGCCCTTGTGACAGAGTCTGTATCGGCTTGTCTGCTATACTGTGGACTCTGGAGCAGTAGCATATCACCCAGATCTTTTTGCTTTCAGTGCCTCCTGTCATCCAGATTATGTAAGTTCCTATCCTTGCTCTAAGAAGATGATTTAAAAAAAAAACGGTCCTTTAAGCAGCCCCTGAAAAACTGGGATGTCGGATATGCACTCCAGTCTTCTCTTTCTCCCCCAGGGGAAAGTCTGCTGAGCTATATCAGCCTTGGTCGGCTGTACTGTGGCTCCTCTGAAATAGCAGCAGGCAACCCAGCCCATATTTGTTCCCAGATGTTCCTAAACTTCTGGAGTATTCTGAGTCCTGTCAGCAACTTGAGACAGGCAAGACAAAAGCCAGTCTTTCAGCTATCCCTCCTGAAAAGTCACAACAGTAAACATATTGTCCAGCCTTTCTTTCCATACCCCCTCCTGGGAGTTTCCTCTTGATTATATAATGTTATTTCAGAGGGAGGAACTACAGTAAAAAGGTGCCATGAATTCTCCTACTAACTTCAATTCAGCTGGTTTTGTGCTTTCCTGGCATCCAGAAGTTTTCTTGCTGGTTTCTGCTTTTCTTACAAAAGAAATTCATCCATGTATTGCTGAATCAATGTTGCTGTGGGATGAAAGAGCCTTGAGCTTCTTATTCTGCCATCTTGATGATCTTATGCTTCTTTCAGATGTATTTTAATACAGATTGGGTGGAGGCCTTTAGAGAAACATTCTACCTAGCTTTCGTGAATGAATTTTGGGACCATTATTAATACCTAACAAATAATCTCTCTGGATGGATTGTTTATGCAGATAATTATTTCATTCCACTTCATCTTTATGTACTAAATTGTACTTTACCTTATTGCATTGACTTTTTTTTAATTTTTAAGATTTTATTTATTTATTTAGAAAGAGCACAAGCATGAGTTGGGGGAAGGGTAGAGAGAGACAGAGAATCTCAAGCAGACTCTGCACTGAGTTTGGAACTTGATGCAGGTTTCCATGTCATGGCCCTGAGATCATGATCTGAGCCAAAATCAAGAGTCAGAGGCTTAACCAACTGAACCACCCAGGTGCCCTCATTGGTTCTTTTACTTTTGATGTCAGAGAGTGTCATTTTCTTGGTCTTGTCCCCACTATTCTGAATTTTTCTGTTTCCTGGTGTACTTATTATATCAGAGTTACATAAGCTTTTCAGGGTGGACACTCTGCCTTTCTTGTTTATCAATGAACTTCAATTTCCCAAACAGAGAAAATGTTCAGTAAATATTTGTTGGTTAACAATGCTTTCATCTGGTTTCTACTGGGGAGACATTGTTTTGTTTGTTTTATTTAAATTCAATTATCCAACATATCATACATCATTAGTTTTTGATATAATGTTCAATGATTCATTAGTTGCATATAACACCCACTGCTCATCACATCACTTACCCTCCTTAATGCCCATCACCCAGTTACCCCATCCACCCACCCAGCTCCCATTGCTCAACCCTCAGTTTGTTTCCCAATGTCAAGAGTCTCATATGGTTTGTTTCCCTCTCTGATTTCTTCCCATTCAGTTTTCCCTCCCTTCCCTTATTGTCCTCTGTACTATTCCCTATGTTCCACATATGAGTGAAACCATATGATAATTGTCTTTCTCTGCTTGGCTACTTTGACTTAACATAATTGCCTCCAGTTCCATTCATGTAGATGTGAATGGTGGGTATTCATCATTTCTAATGGCTGAGTAATATTCCATTGTATATATGGGCCATATCTTCTTTACCCATTCATCTGTGTAAGGACATCTTGGCTTTTTCCACAGTTCGGCTATTGTGGACATTTCTGCTTATGAACATTAGGGTGCATGTGCCCCTTTTTTCACTACATCTGTATCTTTGGGGTAAATACCCAATAGTGTAATTACTGGGTCTGGCTAGCTCAATTTTTAACATCTTGAGGAACCTCTGTACTATTTTCCAGAGTGGTTGTATCAGCTTGCATTCTTGCCAACAATGTAAGAGGCTTCCTCTTTCTCCACATCCTTACCAACATTTGTTGTTTCCTGAGCTGTTAATTTTATCCATTTTGACCAATGTGAGGTGATATCTCATTGTGGTTTTGATTCGTATTTCCCTGATGCTGAATGATGTTGAACATTTCTTCATGTGTCTGTTAGCCATTTATATGTCTTCTTTGGAGAAGTGTCCTTGTCTTCTGCCCATTTCTTGACTGGATTATTTGCTTTTTGATGGTTGAGTTTGAGAAGTTCTTAATAGATATTGGATACGAGCCCTTTATCTGTAATGTCACTTATAAATACCTTCTCCCATTCCATAGATCGCCTTCTAGTTTTGTTTATTTTCTCTTTTGCTGTGCAGAGCATCTTTATCTTGGTGAAATACCAAAAGTTCATTTTTCCTTTTGTTTCCCTGGTCTTTAGAGAAGTGTCTTGAAAGAAGTTGCTGTGTCCAAGGTTGAAGAGATTGCTTCCTGTGCTCTCCTCTAGGATTTTGATGGATTCCTGTCTCACATTGAGGTCTTTCATCCATTTTGAGTTTATCTTTGTGTATGGTGTAAGACAATGGTCCAATTTCATTCTTCCGCATATGGCTGTCCAATTTTCCCAGCACCATTTATTGAAGAGGCTGCTTTGTTCCATTGGATATTTTTTCCTGCTTTGTCAAAGATTAGTTGACCATAGAGTTGGGAGTCCATATCTGAGCTCTCTGTTCTGTTCCATTGATCTATGTTTCTGTTTTTGTGCTAGTACCAAGCTGTTTTAATGATCACAGCTTTGTAATATAGCTTGAAATCAGGCAACGTGATGCTTCCAGTTATGTTTTTCTTTTTCAACATTTCCTTGACAATTTGGTGTCTTTTCTGGTTCCATACAAATTTTAGAATTGTT
The DNA here is from genome assembly GCF_963455335.1 of Martes martes. Classification (NCBI taxonomy): domain Eukaryota; kingdom Metazoa; phylum Chordata; class Mammalia; order Carnivora; family Mustelidae; genus Martes; species Martes martes. The sequence goes on from NC_137897.1 coordinate 61,347,868, forward strand.
TGTTCCAGCACTTTGAAAAATGCCATTGCTTTTTGATTAGGATGGCATTGATCTTATTATTTCAAAGAACTAGCTTTTAGTTTTATCGATCTGTTCTATTGTTCTTCTAGTTTCTGTTTTATTGATTTCTGCTCTAATTTTTATTATTTCTCTTTTTCTGCTTGGTTTGGGCTTTATTTGCTATTCTTTATTCAGTTCTTTCATGTACAAGGGTAGCTTGTCCATTTGGGATTTTTCCAATTTTTTTTTGAGAGAGGATGGCTATGTACTTCCTCTTAGGATCAATGTTGCAGTATCCCATAGATTTTGAAATGATGTGATTTCATTTTCATTAGTTTGCATGAATTTTTTAAGTTCTTCTTTAATTTTCTGGTTGATCCATTCATTCTTTAGCAGGATGCTCTTTATCCTCCAAGTGTCTGAGTTCCTTCCAAATTTCTTCTTGTGATTGAGTTCCAGTTTCAAAGCATTTTCATCTGAAAATATGCTGCGACCTTGAAGCAGGAGAGCTAGGTTCTTGTCTCATGGGGTGGAAGAATAAATCTCACAAAAGAGAGTGAGTAAAGCAATAGAGTTTATTAAGTGAATATACAGAAAAAGCTCTAAAGAGTGAGAGGGGTCCCACAGAGTTGACCCTGAGGGCCTTTAGGGTTGGTTTTTTATAGAAAGCTAACCAGGGAACTTAAATCCTTTTAACATCTCTATCGATATTACCACTGGACAAGGACTAGTGATAATATCTTCAATGCCTTACTTCCTTTTTAGAGTCTGGTTATTCTTTGTTGGTCACAGGTAATTTTCATAAAGACAGCCACCCCATATGCCCAGGGCAAGTTGGTCCAGTTTGTTCCCTTCTCAGGTTTCCCCACACCTCCACATTCTTGGGATTTCTGTGAGCCTGATTATCTAGCTCCACCTGTCCCTTATACAACCTGATATGAAGGTGGTCCTCAAAGTTTTCTAAACTTGGATATAATACTTCTACTAAATCAGACCCTCTCTGAAGTAGAAAAATGTGGGGTTCTGGCCACGCTGAAAGATACAAGGGTCAAGGGATGGACGGGTGGCTTCAGTTTCCAACTGGAACCCAGGCTGTACTCCTCAAGACCCCAGCAATATTCTAAAGAGCCTCATGGAAATTGGTATCACTGTCACTTCCAAGCCTGCATCATAGAGGGATTGAGCAGTATATATGGGGTTTTCTCATTCATTTCCCCAGTTAATGGCTATCATTGAAGCCAACTGTGGTTAGTCTACCTCAGCATGGAGACTTTAACAAATGTTCCCAATCAGCTGCCAAAACTCCCTTTGTTTTGGGAAATTCCCTGTCTTCTCTGGCCTGACATGGACTGCATATTTCCACTTTGGTGGAGAAAACATGGCATCTACTCATCTGTCCACACTGATGAAGTTTAGAACCAGGAATTATTCTATGTAGGTTTACTGAAGGTCAAATAAACTTGCATTAAAATGACAGTTTATCTTGTCTGTCTCAAAGTTTTCATGGGTAATTGTTAAGAAAATTTTGCTTGGATGATAAATAGGATTACATCTAGCTCTTTTCCAAATAGGATAAAGGGCTAGGGCACTGATTACCAGACATAAGTTTGTGCATTTAAAGGATATTTGTGTCTGCTGGCAAAAAAATGTTGGTTAATTTTGTCTGTATGAAAGTTTTCATGGATAATTGTTAAGATAGCTTTCAAAGTCTCTGGCAGAGGCTATTTTGGGTCTGTTGATAAGCCTGATGCTAGCTGTCAACCCAAACTCAGGAAGAAAACACCAACAGTTTTCTTAGAAAGAAAGAGAGAGACTCTCATTAAATACACAGCTATCTCCCCTGGTTCTCCCAAGGCCAAGATCATTCTTGAAGACCCAATAGACCCAGATATTCAGAAAAAAACCTGCAAAAGTTGCCTGCTGGCCCTGAAGGAACACTAGAAGAGCTCTAATAAGCTGCCAATGGGTCTTTTACAATCAGGACCAAGAGGAGAGTAAGGAGAGAAGCTAAAGAGGAAGTCTGAGGCTTTGGTTGTGGCCTAGCATAGCATTGCCAACTCAGCCTCCCAAGGCTCTGGCATCACATGCCATCTCCGTGGCTGCCAGGAATGTTAGAAGTGAGAATGTCCACAACAGCAAAAATCAAGACCCCATAACCCTTGTCCCATTTGTAGAAGGGGAACTTGGAAATCTGAATGCCCTCAGGGACCTCAATCTACAAGAGGTCAGGTAGTCAGTGCTCCTGATTGGGACAGATGGGACCCCGGGGTTCTATGCAGTATCTCATCCAAAACAGCTCACCATAGGGAACGCAGAGCCTTGGGTAATTTTGGAAATAGAAGGAAAACCAGTTGATTTCCTTCTGGATACTGGAGCCACCTTTTCTGTTCTACTCTCCACCCCAGGCCAACTATCCTACCATAGTGTTGTTAATGGTGTCACTGGACAAATAATAACCTAATTTTTTCTCACCAGCTGAGATGCACCTGGAGATATCTAATTTTCTCTCACTCTTAATAATGCCTGAGAGCCCCACATCTCTCTTAGGTAGAGATATTATGGCCAATTTAGGAACCCTCATATTAAAAGCCTCTGAGCAAACTAGCAATTACCTCCACCTAATTGAGGCTGATTGATAAATCCTCAGGTCTGGGCAACTCAGGGAGAAGTAGGTTGGGCCTTAACCACAGTGCCCCTTCCCATATACCTTAAAGACTCCAGGACTTTCCCTTGCCAGAAACAATACCCTCTGAAACCAGAGGTGGGGAAGGTGTAATAAAAATAATAAATGATTTAAAACAGCAGGGGTTCTTAAAATAATGTAACAGCCTATGTAACACTCCAATTCTGGGGGTACAAAAACTTAATGGGGAATGGAGATTGGTACTAGACCTCTGCATTATCAATGAAGCTGTAGTCCCAATTCAGTAGTCCCAATTCATATCATGCTTCCAAACTCTTACAATTTCTTAGATCAAATCCCTGCAAACACCAGTTTGTTCACAGTTTTAGACTTCTTTTGTATTCCACTTCACCCATATTCTCAGTTTCTGTTTGCATTTGAGGACCTTACTAATCTAACCACCCAACTAACATTGACAGTCTTGCCCCAGGGATTCTGAGATAGCCCCCATTTATTTGGACAAGCCCTATCCTGAGATCACACAGATTTTTCAGCTGAGAACTGTGTCCTGTTACAATATGTGGATGATCTCCTGTTATGTGCCTCCTCTGAGCAAAGCATTCAAACCAGTATTCAGGAACTTTTCAACTTCCTAGGTACAAGAGGATATAAGGTTTCTCATCCCAAGGTACAATTATGTGAGACATCTGTCAAGTATCTGGTCTTGGTCTTTCAGAGAGGGTGAAGAAGCTGGGAGAAGATAAGATTCAACCTATTGTTTCTTGCCTTATAAGACTCAAACAGTTAAGAGGTTTTTGGGCATAACAGGATACTGTCCTTTGTGGATATCGGGATAAAAATCTCAAGACAGCATTGCTCAGTGCCCCAGCTTTATGTCTTCCTACTGGGAAGGTTTACAACTTGTAATGTGACAGAAAGAAAGGGAATGACCTTGGTGTCCTAATCCAGGCCCAAGGGCCAGCTCAATAGCCAGTAGGATATTTAAGCAAAGAACTGAATCTGGTGGCCTGTGCCTGGTCGGCCTGCCTTAAGGCAGTGGTAGCAGCACACTTTTGATTCCCAAAGCTACAAAAGTAACTCTGGGATAGGATCATACTGTCTACACCCCTCATAACAACCAAGTCCTCCTATCAACTGATAGCAGTCACTCTCTCACGGACATCTCTCTTCTGCGGTACCAGGCACTCTTCTGGGAAGACCCAGCCATGGAAATAAAAACTTACTCTACTTTAAATCTTACTACCTTCCTTCCAGAAGAGGGCACAGGGCCAGAGCATGACTGTCAACAAATCATAACCCAAACATACGTTGCCCAGGAAAACTTAAAAGAAATCCCAGTAGAAAATCCAGAATGGACTTTATTTTCTGATGGGAGCTCATTTGTTGAACAGGGCACCAGAAAGGCTGGATATGCCATGGTCTCTTTATATGAAACAATAGAAAGTAAACTTCTCCCACCTGAGTCAAGTGCCCAGCTGGCTGATCTGAGGGCCCTCACCCGAGCTTTAGAGCTCAGTAAGGGCAAAAGACTCAACATATATACTGACTCCAAATATGCCTTCCTGGTTTCACACACCCATGGTACAATACAGAAAAAGAGACATTTTCTAACTGCTTCAGGTTCTTCTATCAAGTACCATCAGGAAATCACACAGCTTCTACAAGCTATATACCAACCCCTAGAAGTAGCAATTATGCATTGCAAGGGGCACGAAAAAGAAATAGATGAAGTACCCAAAGGAAATAGATTGACCAATGCTGCAGCAAAATCGGTCGCCAGGTCAACTACCACTGTGGTTGCACCCCTAGTCTGGGATGGCTCCATAACTCAGGAAAGACTCTGTTATTCAGTTGAGTAGGGACAATGGGCAACAGAACAGTGATGTATTCCCCAGTCTACAGACTGGCTCCAGGAAGAGGATGGTAGGCTTTACCTGCCATCCACTAACCAGTGGAAGGTCCTAGAAACCCTACATCAAACCTTCCATTTAGGTTGAGATAAAACCCTACAAATGACCCACAAACTCTTTACGGGAGAAATTGGGATAGGACTATTAAAACATTTTAAAAATGTGTGAAGTCTGCCAGAAGAATAACCTGTTCTCCCATCCACAAGTCCCCAGAGGCATACAGAGTAGGAAGTTACCCTGGGGAAATTGGCAGATGGACTTCACACATATGATTAAAATGCATGAGTACATCTATAAAGAACTCCTCAAACTCAACACACACAAAACAGACAATCATATTAAAAAATGGGCAGAAGATATGAACAGACACTTCTCCAATGAAGACATACAAATGGCTACCAGACCCATGAAAAAATGTTCATCATCACTAGCCATCAGGGAGATTCAAATCAAAACCACATTGAGATACCACCTTACACCAGTTAGAATGGCCAAAATTAGCAAGACAGGAAACAACGTGTGTTGGAGAGGATGTGGAGAAAGGGGAACCCTCTTCCACTGTTGGTGGGAATGCAAACTGGTGCAGCCACTTTGGAGAACAGTGTGGAGATTCCTCAGGAAATTAAAAATAGAGCTTCCCTATGACCCTGCAATTGCACTGCTGGGTATTTACCCCAAAGATACAGATGTAGTGAAAAGAAGGGCCATCTGTACCCCAATGTTTATAACAGCAATGGCCACTGTCGCCAAACTGTGGAAAGAACCAAGATGCCCTTCAACGGATGAATGGATAAGGAAGATGTGGTCCATATACACTATGGAGTATTATGCCTCCATCAGAAAGGACGAATACCCAACTTTTGTAGCAACATGGACAGGACTGGAAGAGATTATGCTGAGTGAAATAAGTCAAACAGAGAGAGTCAAGTATCATATGGTTTCACTTATTTGTGGAGCATAACAAATAATATAGAGGACAAGGGTAGATGGAGAGGAGAAGGGAGTTGAGGGAAATTGGAAGGGGAGGTGAACCATGAGAGACTATGGACTCTGAAAAACAACCTGAGGATTTTGAAGGGGCGGGGGGTGGGAGGTTGGGGGAACCAGGTGGTGGGTATTTGGGAGGGCACGTATTGCATGGAGCACTGGGTGTGGTGAAAAAACAATGAATACTGTTACATTGAAAATAAATAAAAAATTAATTATATTAATAAAAAAATGCATGAGTACAAGTACCTCTTAGTTTGGGTAGGTACCTTCACACACCGGATTGAGGATTTTCCCTGTAAAACTGAAAAAGCCTCAGAAATAGTAAAGGCACTAGTAAACTAAGTCATCCCTCAGTTTGGATTCCCCCAGTCCCTTCAGAGAGATAATGGTCCTTCCTTCAAGTTCCAAGTAATAGAGGGAATGTCCAAGCTTTGGGAATTATAACTTACACTGTGCCTGGAGACCTCAATCCTTAGGAAAATTAGAAAGAATTAATGAAATTATTAAAAGACACCTCAAAAAACTAGCATGAGAAATAAGCCAAAATTAGGTGTCTCTACTCCCTATTGCCTTACTCTGAGTTAGGAAGACTCCCATGAAAAGGGATTTGAGTCCCTTTGAGATCTTATACGGGAGACCCTTCCTTGTAAATGACTTACTGGTAGACATGGAAATCTTTGATCTGATGAATCCTGTCATTCCTCTTGAGGGTTTCAATCAAGCTCTTCAGGAACTTCCCAAATCCCAGCCCAAAATAATCAATCTGTCCCATTTCACCCCAGATCAAGTGCTTATTAGAACTCTTCCTCCTTTAACCACCTCTCTAGAGCTGGTCTGGAAAGGTCCACATACAGTGATTTTAGCCACTCCAACAGCAGTCAAAGTGCCTGAATCTGAAACCTGGATCCACCATTCCAGAGTCAAACTCTGGTCTCCAGTAGGGCCTAACCAGGAACCAAAACATCTCTGTGAGCCCAGAGAGGGCCTCAAACTAGTCTTGAAGTGACAAGACACAGATAAGTCTTCTTAAATATTACCTTAACTCACTTTGTATCTTCCAGAAGAAAGGTCAACAGACTCCAAAAGGTGGGACCTCACATGGAGATCAAACCAGACTTCTACAGGAGACCCCTTGATAGCCTAGGATGAGAGAATCCTGACTGCCACTCCTTCCAATGCCCCTGACCAGCAGGAAGTAGCTATGATTGGTTGTTTTCCTTTTTTCCTAATGGTAGTTCGGGCTACCTCTTCAGAGGGGGGAATGATGGATAACTGGAAGAAAGGCAGTTTGGGACAAGTAGCCCCCCAACTCTAAGAAGAAACCACCCTTACAAGGATTTTATACTCACCCTCGAAGGAGTCCCCTGCCCTTTTCCACATGATAGATGACAAAAGCCTGATTGGATGACAGGCACAGGGAGAGTTAATCAGATTGAAACAGCCTGTCAACAAGCCCATAAAAACCCCTAGACTTAGAAACCCCAATGGCAACCCTTCCCTCCTCAGGAGCTTTGTGCTATCACTTTGATATCATTCAATAAATCTTGCTTTGCTGCCCACCACTCTGTCTGGTCTACCTCTTCATTCTGCAAAGTGGTATGACCAAGAATCGTGGGCACCAATGGAGAAAAAATCCTGTAATACCACAAAAAGTTAGTAGACACATCCATCACCTCATATAATCATCATTTTTTTTAGTTATGTTGAGTATGTTTAAGACTTAATCTCAAAGCAAATTCCAAGTACAAAATTCAGTATTGTTAACTATAGTCAACATGCTATACATTAATACCATGTAATTTATTCATTTTATAACTGAAAGCTTGTACCTTTGAACAACCTCTCCCCATTCCCCCTTCCTCATCTCTTTGTAACCATCAGGAGTTCAGTGTTTTTATATTCCATATATAAGTGAAAATATTAAGTATTTGTTTTTCTCTCTGACTTATTTCACTTAGCATTATGTCTTCAAGGTCCATGCATGTAGTCACACATGACAGGAATTCCTTATTTTTTAATTATTAAAAAATACACACACACACACACACACACACACAATGTTTTCTTTATCCATTCATCTGTTGGTGGGCACAGGTCATCTCCATATCTTGGCTATTGTGAATAATACTGCAATGAACATGGGAGTGCAGACATCTCTTAGAGACAGTGATTCCATTTCCTTTGTATAAACACCTAAAATTGAGATTTCTGAAGCATATGGTAGTTTTATTTTAAGATTTTTTGGGGGGGATTTTATACTGTACTTTAAGTGGCTGTACCAATTTACATAGCCAAAACCAGTGCACAAGCGTTCCTTTTTCTCCACATCCTTTCCAGAATTTATTTATTTATTTATTTTTGATAATAGCCATTCTACCAGGTATGAGGTGATATCTCCGTATGGATTTGCATTTTGCTGACGATTGCTGATGTTGAACACCTTTTTAGTATTTGTAAGCCATTTTATATCTTGGGAAAATTGCTTAATCAAGTCATCTACCCATTTTTAAAGTATATTATTTGGTTTTTTGACACTGAGTTTTATGAGCTCCATATGTACTTTAGATATCAACCTCTTTTCAGGTAGATAGGTTATAAGCATTTTTTCTTATTTTGTAAGTTGGTTATTCATTTTATTGATTTTTTTTCTTTTGATATGCAGAAATATTTTAGTTTTATATGGTCCCACTTGATTTTTGCTTTGGTTGCTTGTGTATTTGATGTTCTATTGTGTCAGGAGACCTGTAGTTCATGTAATAAATTAAGAATATACAAACAGTGTCCTGCTGGATGAGGAGGCATAAACCACTTACAGTGTCAGAATGTAAGTCCCTTAGTATCCAAGCTCCCACTTTGGGGCAGTAAAACACTGGGGTCATTTTGATTGAAGACACAGCTTTAATATGCTCACAAAAAGGAAGTAAAGTTATATGATTTATTACTGAGAGGTCCCAGAAACAGGGAGTAAAATGAGCTGGGGAAAAGGACAGTTTTTCATCCCTGGTCACAAATGAGCAGGAGATAGCAGGGCATCAATAAGCTATTACTTATAACATGGTTGGGGATGACGTCACTATTCATGGCACATTTCCAAAAGGTTATTTTAAAATGCAACTCAGGAAGCAAAGTGGGAACTTGTGGCAGGAATCCTAACATCAGTTCCTTATCTAAATGCCTAGATTCACAGTGAAAAACATTGTTATATTGAAAAATGCCTCGGTGGGAACACAAAATACTTGTTTTCTCATCACACATATCTAAAAAAAAAAAGATCGTGCATAAATGAGGGAGATTTTTCCTGACATTTTCATCTAGAAATTTACAGTGTTTTGTCTTACTTCTAAGCCATTAATCCATTCCTAATTTTTATGAGTGTTATAAGATGAGGGTTCAACACATGCTTCCCACAGCAAAAAAGAGAGAGAGAGAGAGAGAGAGAACCTTTGAAAGCCACTGGCCTCAAGGATAGAGCAACCAAAACATAACAGAAGAACACACAAAACACAAACCAGTGACTTGTCTTGACCTAGACACTACATGACCTCTTTTTCATAAGGACTTTACTTTCAGGAGCAGGAGACATAATAGGTTTTTCTAATACACAGAAGGCAGAGCTTACACAAAATGTCAAGAGGGAAGAATTTATCCCAAATGAAAAAAACAAGCTAAGACCATGGCCAGAGATCTAAGTGAAACATATATGAGTAACATGACTGATGGTGAATTTAAAGCAACAATCATAAGGATACTCACTGGGCTTGAGAAAAGAATAGACGGCATCAGGGAGACACTTAACACAGAATTAAAAGAATTAAAAAAACAATGAATCAGAAATGAGGAGAGTAATAAGTAGATTGGAAACAGGATGGATGCAATAAACAGCAGGATAGAAGAAGAGCAATGAATTAGTGATGGAAAAGACAAAAGAATGGAAAACAATGAAGCTGAACAAAAGACATAAAGAAGAATTATAGAATATGAGAATAGATTTCAGGAACTCGTGACTCCAACAAAAATAATAACATTTATATTGTAGGAATCCCAGAAGGATAAAAGAGAGAAACAGGGGAAGAAAATTTATCTGGGGAAATAAAAGCTGAAAACTCTCCTAATCTGGGAAAGAAAACAGATATCCAGATCCAGGAGGCACAGAGAACTCCCGCTAAAATCAACAAAAGAAGGCCAATGCCAAGACATATTGTAATTAAATTTGCAATATACAATGATAGAGAAAAAAATCCTAAAAACAGCAAGACAAAAGAAGTCCTTAACTTACAAGGGAAATCCCATAAGGCTAGCTGGAGATTTCTCAACAGAAACTTGGGAAGCCAGATGGGAGTAGCATGATATATTTAATGTTCTAATGGGGACAATATGCAAGCAAGAATCCTTTATCCATCAAGGCTATCATTCAGGACAGAAGGAGTGATACAGTGTCCCAGACAAAGAAAAGCCAAAGAAGTTCATGGCCCCTAAACCAGTCCTGCAAGAAATATTAAAGGAGACTCATTGAGTGCAAAAAAGAGACCCAAAGGTACAAAAAAAAGAAAAGATCAGAGAAATCTGAAGAAACAATTACAAAACAAACAATTAAATGGCAATAAGTACATATCTATCAATAATTACTTTGAATGTAAATGGACTAAATGCTCCAATCAAAAGACATAGGGTGTCATAATGGATTAAAAAAAAGACCCACTTACATTCTCCCTATGAGAGACTCATTTTAGACCTAAAGACACATGCAGGATGAAAGTGAGGGGATGAAGAAATATTTATCAAACAAATGGATGTCAAAGTAAAGCTGGAGTGGATATATATAGTCATATATATATTTAACTTCAGTATTTTTATATTTGTTGATTTACAAATACAAAATATATATATAGACAAAAATGGACTTTAAAACAAAAACTGAATTAGCAATTCTTTCAATTCTTGCACAATGAAAATCACTGTGATTTGTATATATACCTTAGGAAAATTTTACTGCTGTATAATTTATGTAACAATACTATTCATTCCAGGTTTGTTTAATAAAACTTTGTATCTTAAAACAAAAAACTAAAAAACAAAAACTGTAACAAAGGACAAAGAAGGACAAAGAAGGACACTATACCATAAGAAAAAGGACAACCAAACAAGATGTAACAATTGTAAGTATTTATGCACCCAAGATGGGAGCACACAAAAACCTAAAACAATAGTGAACAAAAAAGAACTTATTGATAATAACATAAGCATAGGGAATTTTTACACCCTACTTACATCAATGGACAGATCTCCTAAACCAAAAATAAATAAGGAAATAATAGCTTTGAATGACACATTAGAATAGATGGACTTAACACATATATTTAGAACATTCCATCCTAAACCAATAGGATACAAGTTCTTTTCAAGTGCACATGGAACATTCTCCAGAATAGTTCACATATTAGGTCACATCAGATTGCAACAAATACAAAAATACTGAAATCCAAGCATGCACATTTTCTGACCACAGCAGTATGAAACTAGAAATCAACTAGAAGAAAAAAGGAAAGACCACAAATACATGGAAGTGAACAACATGCTACCAAACGATGAATGGGTCAACCAGAAAATCAAAGAAATTTGAAAGTACATGGAAACAAATAAAAATGAAAACACAATGGTCCAAAACCTCTGGGATGAAACAAAAACAGTTCTAAGAGGGAAGTATATAGCAATACAGGCCTATTTTTAAGAAGAAAGAAAAATCTAGGGGCACCTGGGTGTCTCAGTTGTTAAGCATCTGCCTTCAACTCAGTTCATGATCCCAGAGTCCTGGGATCAAGCCCTGCATTGGGCTCCCTGTGCAGAAGGAAGCCTGCTTCTCCCTTTCCCACTCCCCCTGCTTGTGTTCCCTCTCTCACTGTGTCTCTCTCTCTCTCAAATAAATAAATAAAATCCTAAAAAAAAAGAAGCAAGAAAAATCAAATAAAAAATCTAATCTCACAGGTAAAGGAGCTAGAAAAAAGAAAAAAAGAAGCCTAAAGCCAGTGGAAAGAAAGGAATAATACATACCACAGCAGAAATAAATGACATAGAAATTTTTTAAAAAGTAGAACAGATCAATGAAACCAAGAACAGTTTCTTTGAAAAAATTAATAAAATTGAAAACCCCCTAGCTAAAACTATAAAAAAAAAGAATAGATACAAATAAATAAAAATCACAAATGAAAGAAGATAAATAACAACCAACACAACAGAAATACAAAGAATTATAAGATAATATTTTGGAAAACTATATGCCAATGAATTTGGACAACCTGGAAGAAATGGATATTCCCAGAATATATAAACTACCCAATCTGAAACAGGACAAATAGAAAATTTGAACAGACTGATAACCAGCAAAGAAATTCAATTAGTAATCAAATGCTCCCAACAAACAAAAGTACAAGGTCAGATGGCTTTGCAAGGGACTTCTACCAAAGATTTAAAGAACTACTACCCATTCTTTTCAAACTATTCCAAAAAATAGAAAAGTAAGGAAAACTTCCAAATTCGTTCTATGAAGCCAGCATTATCCTGATAACAAAACCAGATAGACTTCAATTAAAAAGACCAATATTTCTGATGAAGGCATAATATTCCATAGTGTATATGGACCACATCTTCCTTATCCATTCATCCGTCGAAGGGCATCTTGGTTCTTTCCACAGTTTGGCGACCGTAGGCATTGCTGCTATAAACATTGGGGTACAGATGGCCCTTCTTTTCACTACATCTGTATCTTTGGGGTAAATACCCAGTAGTGCAATTGCAGGGTCATAGGGAAGCTCTATTTTTAATTTCCTGAGGAATCTACACAGTGTTCTCCAAAGTGGCTGCACCAGTTTGCATTCCCACCAACAGTGGAAGAGGGTTCCCCTTTCTCCACATCCTCTCCAACACACGTTGAACATGGATGTAAAAATTCTCAATAAAACCTAATAAACCAAATCCAACAGTACTTTAAAAGACTCATTCACCACAATCAAGTGGGATCTATTCTTGGGCTACAAGGTGGTTCAATATTCCTGAAGCAATCAATATGATACATCACATTAAGAAAAGAAAGGATAAAAAACATGACACTCAATAGATGCAGAAAAAGTATTTGATTAAGTACAACATCCATTCATGTTAGAAACCCTCATCAAAGTAGGTTTAGAGGGAACATACCCCAACATATCAAGACCGTACATGAAAAAAACACAGTTAACATCATCCTTAATGGGCAACTCAGTTTTACCTCTGTGGTCAGAAACAAGGCAGGGATGTCGACTCTCTACCATTATTTAACATAGGACTAGATGTTATTTATGTTATGTTATGTTATTTAACATAGGACTAGAAGTCCTAGCCACAGGAATCAGAGAAAAAAATAAAAAGGTATCTAAACTGGCAAGGAAGAAGGAAAACTTAGACTGCAGATGATACATTACTCTATATAGAAAACCTGAAAGACTCAACAAAAAAGTTGCCAGAACTGATACATGAATTCAGTACTGTTGCAATATACAAAATTAATGTACAGAAATCTGTTGCATTTCTATGCATAAATAATGACATAGCAGAAAGAAATCAAGGAATCAATCCTATTTACAATTGCATAAAAACCAATAAAATACATAAGAATAAATATAACCAAAGAGATGAAAAACCTGTACTCAAAAACCATACAACACTGATGAAAGAAACTGAATATGAGAAAAATAAATGGAAAGACATTCTGTGCCAAAGGACCAGAAGAACAAATATTGTTAAAATGTCTACACCACCCAAAACAATTTATTCATTTAATGCAATCCCTATCAAAATACCACCAGAATTTTTCATGGACCTACAGCAAAGTATACTAAAATTTTTGTGGAACCACAAAAGACCCCAGTAGCCAAAGCAAACCTGAAAAAGAAAAGTGAGGCTTTGCTCCAGCCTTCAAGTTATATTACAAAGGTGATCAAAATAGTATGGTATTGGCACAAAAACAGAGATATAGCTCAATAGAACAGAATAGATAATACCAGAAATGAATCCCAAATATATGGTGAACTAATCTTTGATAAAGCAGGAAAGAATATCCAATGGGAAAAAGATAGACTCATCAACAAATGGTGTTCAAAAAGTGTACAGCAGCATGCAAAAGAATGAAACTGGATCACTTTCTTACACCACACACAAAATTTTAAAAACTGAATGAAAACCTTAACGTGAGAACCAAGACCATGAAAGTCCTAGAGGAAAACACAAACAGTAACATTTTTGACATAGCCATTTCTAGATATGTCTTCTGAGACAAGGGAAAGAAAAGCAAAATTAAACTCTTGGGATTTCATCAAAATAAAAAGCTGCGCTGTGAAGGAAACAATCAACACAACTAAGAGACAATCTTCAGAATGGGAGAAGATATTTGGAAATGACATATCTGACAAAGGGTCAGTATCCAAAATATATAAAGAACTTACAAAATTCAACACCCAGAAAATGAATAGTCCAATTGAGAAATGGGCAGTAAACATGAATAGACATTTTTGCAAAGAAGACATCCAGATGGACAAGAGACACATGGAGAAATGCTCCGCATAACTCATCATCAGGGAAATACAAATCAAAACTACGATGAGATATCACCTCACACCTGTCAGAATGGCTAAAATCAACAACACAAGAAACAACACATATTGGTGAGAATGTGGAGAAAGGGGAACCCTCGTGCACTGTTGGTGGGAATGCAAACTGGTGCAGTCACTGTGGAAAACAGGATAGAAGTCCCTCAAAAAGTGAAAAATAGAACTAGCCTATGATCCAGCAATTGCACTACTAGGTATTTACTCAAAGAATACAAAAATACTAAATCAAAAGGATACGTGCATCCCTTTGTTCATAGCAGCATTATCTAAAATAACTGAATTATGGAAACATCCCATGTGTCCATCAACTGATAAATGGATAAGGAAAATGTGGTATATATTTACAATGGAATATTCCTTGGCCATATAAAGGAATAAAATCCTGCCTTTTGCAATGACATGGATGGAGCCAGAGAGTATTATGTTAAGTGAAATAAATCAGTCAGAGAGAGACAAGTACCATATGATTTCACTCATGTGTGGAATGTAAGAAACAAAACAGATGAGCACAGAGGGGAAAAAAAAGAGATGCAAATCAAGAAACAGACTCAACTATGGAGAACAAACTGATGGTTATCAGAGGGGAGGCTGGGTTGGGGGATGCGTTAAATAGGTGATGGGGATTAAGGAGTGCAGTTGTTGTGATGAGCATGGGGTGTTTTATGGGTGTTGAGTCATCATATTGTACACCTGAAACTAATATATTTTTTAAAGATTTTATTTATTTATCCGACAGAGAGAGATCACAGGTAGGCAGAGAGGCAGGCAGAGAGAGAGAGGGAAGCAGGCTCCCTGCTGAGCAGAAAGCCCAATGCAGGACTCGATCCCAGGACCCTGAGACCATGACCTGAGCTGAAGGCAGTGGCTTAACCCACTGAGCCACCCAGGTGCCCACCTGAAACTAATATTATACTGTATGTTAACTAACTGGAATTTAAATAAAAACAAAAAAGATCAACTTCATAGAGTTTCTGCGAAGATTAAATGCTTTGATTAACTCTTGGCAGTGGGAGAAAGAGAGGACAACCAGAAGAGCCAACAATGGCCAGGTTTCAATATTCACAATTTCTCAATGCAGCAACTCCTATGAATATCTCCCTTTTAGATAAGTTGAGAAAACTCAAACTTAAAGCTGATGAGTGCAGGAATGAGGATTAAAACACGTTTTTCTGTGTAATGCTCACAAACTCTGCTACTGGCAGAGATTCCTTAGTTTTTGGAGGCATTTTTTACAGGCAAAATTGGCCACAAAGTGAATTCCTGTGCCATGAGTTCCTATGGATTTGTCACAAATTATTTTATTTTTGCTACTTCATAAGAACATTCTTAAGTAAACTAGCTTTTTGTATCCTTTATATTCATGGCAATGAAGAATATAAGGACACAAAATATAATTTTAGATCATTTTCTTGATTCATGCTAAGGTGTTTATAGTTTTACTCATATTGCTTTTGTACCTCCAGTGCAAATGCCAACACAATGAAAAAGGTAAATGGTATCTGGGTATCACTATGAAAATGGGTTTGACCCTATGGATCCCTGAATGTGTCTCAGGTACCCTCCAGCAACACACAGAAAACACTTTGAGAAAGACTGACTGAGCAGGCACCTGAACATATGCATAAATCTTTACTATATTCCACAAGGTGGTGCTATTATAAAGTACATTTATAATAAAATTTTGAATCAAAATTGATTTAAAAAACTTGGTCCATTTCAGGACCCAATATAGCTACATTTTTTTTAATTTAAAAAAGTTTATTTACTGGGCTCTTAGAGTGCCAGATCTGTCTTCTTATCTAAGCCCTCACTTCCAGCACAGAATCTTGTTCCCTTATTATGGCTTTTCCACAGTCATCTTCCACAGAAACACTTTTCTCAGGGGCACACAAACATGTCATGTTAATTTGAATGATGGCATTTTGCAATCATGAAAGCCAAAGGACTCTTGAAACCTTTCATTTAATGTCTTTGCATTAAGAAAATTTCACCTCCTTCCAAATAATCTTCCACTTTGTTTTCACAAATGACACACTGTGAAACTCCATGCAGCATTCTTGAAGATGGGATCCTTCAGGTCTGTTGTATTTAAGCTTTATTTTCTGGGATAGGAAGGCACAAATCCTATTGTGAATTTAACTAAAGCTGTGGGCATTCTTCCCCCCCAAATGTACATGTATGCACGTGGAATATTTTCAAGGGTAAATATGCCCTGAAATTATGACACAAATTAAGATCCTCTGCTTTAGTGGTAAAACCTTTTGCCAAGCCCCATCTTTCCCCTTCAGCTTAGGTAAAACAGAAGTTTGTATTAAATAAGAGATTTGGAGTCTTTATGTTATCTTTTTTGTTTATTTTTTAAAGTATGTATGTATGTAATTATTTAATTTTACTAATACTTTATTGTCAGTAAGAAAGTCTGGCTAATGGTAGTTTTCAGTAAAATCCTTTACATGTCCATTGCATCACAAATATACAGTCACTATATAAACTGTGTCATGATGGTTTTCATTCTAAACAGGTATACAGAAGGTCCCCATTGCACTTTCCAGTAATGAAAATATTTATAATTCTAAAATATGGTAATCCATTTAAGATATGTCCATACAGAAGATCTTTCCTCCTATGTATAGCTAGAAATGAAGGCTTATACTGAAATGTCTTAATGAAATGTCATACTTCAGTGGAATAAGACATATCTGATTATATTAAAAAATCAGGGTGCTGGGTAATGATTCTAACACCACCAAATTTCGGTCAAAAATAAATGCACAAATTATCTTAAAAATCTAGTTAAAACTATGAAAAATCAAATCTGTACATAAAATTTACCAAAAAAGAGGAAAATTAAAATAATCAAATCTATATAAATACATGAATCATGCTAACAAGATGATAGGACTGATTTTCATTTCATTTTCAAAACTAAGTTTTTATTTAAATTCCAGTTAGTTAACATACAGTATAATATTAGTTTCAGGTGTACAATATGATGACTCAACACCCATAAAACACCCCATGCTCATCACAACTGCACTCCTTAATCCCCATCACCTATTTAACGCATCCCCCAACCCAGCCTCCCCTCTGATAACCATCAGTTTGTTCTCCATAGTTGAGTCTGTTTCTTGATTTGCATCTCTTTTTTTTCCCCTCTGTGCTCATCTGTTTTGTTTCTTACATTCCACACATGAGTGAAATCATATGGTACTTGTCTCTCTCTGACTGATTTATTTCACTTAACATAATACTCTCTGGCTCCATCCATGTCATTGCAAAAGGCAGGATTTTATTCCTTTATATGGCCAAGGAATATTCCATTGTAAATATATACCACATTTTCCTTATCCATTTATCAGTTGATGGACACATGGGATGTTTCCATAATTCAGTTATTTTAGATAATGCTGCTATGAACAAAGGGATGCACGTATCCTTTTGATTTAGTATTTTTGTATTCTTTGAGTAAATACCTAGTAGTGCAATTGCTGGATCATAGGCTAGTTCTATTTTTCACTTTTTGAGGGACTTCTATCCTGTTTTCCACAGTGACTGCACCAGTTTGCATTCCCACCAACAGTGCACGAGGGTTCCCCTTTCTCCACATTCTCACCAATATGTGTTGTTTCTTGTGTTGTTGATTTTAGCCATTCTGACAGGTGTGAGGTGATATCTCATCGTAGTTTTGATTTGTATTTCCCTGATGATGAGTTATGCGGAGCATTTCTCCATGTGTCTCTTGTCCATCTGGATGTCTTCTTTGCAAAAATGTCTATTCATGTTTACTGCCCATTTCTCAATTGGACTATTCATTTTCTGGGTGTTGAATTTTGTAAGTTCTTTATATATTTTGGATACTGACCCTTTGTCAGATATGTCATTTCCAAATATCTTCTCCCATTCTGAAGATTGTCTCTTAGTTGTGTTGATTGTTTCCTTCACAGCGCAGCTTTTTATTTTGATGAAATCCCAAGAGTTTAATTTTGCTTTTCTTTCCTTGCTTCAGGAACTTTGCCTGTAAGCTGTAAAATAGTATTTTATTCCTTTCAAAATCTCAGGTCTCTAGTTAATGGACAAAGTTTTTCTATACCTGCCAGAATTTTGATAGGAC
The DNA here is from genome assembly GCF_963455335.1 of Martes martes. Lineage (NCBI taxonomy): Eukaryota > Metazoa > Chordata > Mammalia > Carnivora > Mustelidae > Martes > Martes martes. The sequence goes on from NC_137897.1 coordinate 61,366,162, forward strand.
TTTTGTCACGTGGGGCATTGCCCTTTGCTATAAGAATATGTCCTATCATTTTTTAATTTAAGATTTGTTTATTTATTTTGTATAGAGAGAGAGCACATGGGTGAGAGGGGCAGAGGGAGAGGGAGATAGAAAATCTCAAGCAAACTCCCTGGGAGTACAGAGCCAGACATGGGCTCTGTTTCAGGACCCTGACCTGAAATCAAGACTTGGATATTTAACCAAGTCAGCCTCCCAGGTGCCCTTGTGTTATCTTCTTTATATTCCCTACTAGCCAAGAAAAGTTTTCCAGGATTTATTTTTATATTGTATATTACAAAGCAAGAGGATCTTTTTCATTTTTACTTATAAAATTGTAATATTTAATATGATTTTCTCCTTTAAATCATCTGCCACCTACACTATGTTCAAATTAACAAAACTTCTGCTATCTAAAATTTCTTGGTTGAACACTTAGCCATTCAAACAATCTAACAAAAACATGTAACAATTATAAATAAAAATCCACCAAACACAGAGCACCAAAGTACATAAACTATCAGCAAATATTACGGAAAAAATTGACAGTAACACCATAATAATTGGGGACTTTAATAGCCCACTTACATAAATGGGTACATCATCCAGACAGAAAGTCAGTAAGGAAGCAGTGACATAGAATGAAACATTAGACCCAGTAGACCTAACAGATAATTGCACCTGAAGGCAACACATTACACATTCTTTTCAAGTTTACATGAAACATTCTCTGGAATAGATCACATGTTAGGCAACAAAACAAGTCTCAACAAATTTAAAAAAATAAAAATTATATGATGTATCTTTTCCAACCACAACAGTATGAAACTAGAAATCAATCACAAGAAGAAATCTAGAAAAACCACAAATACATAGAGACTAAATAGCATGCTACTAAACAATAAATGGGTCAACCAAGAATCAAGGAGAGAGAATAAAAAAAATGTGGATACAAATGAAAATGAAAACACAATGGCCTGCAATATTTGAGATGCAGCAAAACCTGTTCTAAGAGGGATATTATTAACAATACAGGTCTAAAAGAAGAAGCACAAAAAGTCTCAAAGAATCTAATCTTGTACCTAAAGAAGCTAGAATAAACAAACAAAGCCTAAAATCAGTCGAAGGAAGGAAATAATAATGAAGAGAGCAGAAATAGAGAATAAAAAAAGAGAATAAAATAAAAAAATTTGAACAGATCAATGAAGATGGTTCTTTCAAAAGATCAACAAAATTGATATACTTTTAGCCAGATTCATCAACAAAGAAAAGAGAGAGAGAGAGGATTCAAATAAATAAAATGAGAAGTAAAGGAGGAGAAATCACAATGATTACCAAAGAAATTCTAGTACAGTTAGAGAACATCATGAAAAATTATATGGTACCAAATTGGAAAATCTAAAAAAAATAGATAAATTTCTAGAAATATTTAATCTTTCAAAACTGAATCAGGAAAAAAATAAAATTTGAACAAAGCAATTATGAGCAATGAAATTGAATCATTAATCAAAAAGCTCCCAAGAAAGAAAAGTCCAGGACAAGATGGCTTTACAGGAGAATTTTACCAAATAAGTAAAGAATTGAAACCTGTTTTTTCAAAGTATTCCAAAAAATAAAAGGAAGGAGAGCTTCCAAATTCATTCTACAAAGCCAGCATTATGTTGATATCAAAACCAGATAAAGACAATAAAGAAAGAAATTTACAGTCTAGTCTGAGGAGCACAGATGTAAAAATCCACCCAAAATGTTGGCAAACTAAATCCAATAACACATTAAAGAAATTACCATGACCAGGTAGAATTTATTCCAGGGATGCAAGGGTGGTCCAATATTCACAAATCAATCAACATCATAGATCACATTAAGAAGAGGAAATGTAAAAACTATATAATCATTTCAATAGATGCAAAAAAAGCACTGGCAATACACAACACCCATCCAAGATAAAAGACTCTCAGTAAAGCATATTTAAAGGGAACACACCTCAACATAATAAAGCTAATATATGAAAACTCACAGCTGACATCTTCTTTAATATGAAAAAGTGAGAGCTTTTCCACTCTGATTAGAAACAAGACAAAGATGTCCACTCTCAGTCTTACTCAACATAGTACTGGAAGTCCTGGTCACAGCAATCAGACAAGGAAAAGAAATAAAAGTCATCCAAATTAGTAAGAAAGAGAGAAAACTGTCAGTATGTGCAAATTACATGATACTGTATATGGAAACCCCAAAGACTCCAACACAACTACAGCAGCAACGACAATAACAACAAAAAACACTACTAGAAGTGATAAATAAATTCAGTAAAGTCACAAAATACAAAATTAGAGTAAAGAAATTGGTTGCATTTCTGTACACTAATGAAGTACAAGAAAGAGGAATTTAGAAAGTAATCCTATTTACAATTGCACCAAAAAGAATAGCTACATAGAAATCAGCTTGCCCAAGGAGGTGAAAGATCTATACTTTGAAAATTATACAACATTGATGAAAGAAAATGAACATAAGATAAATAAATGGAAGGATATCCTATGCTCATGGATTGGAAGAATGAATATTATTAAAATGTGTTTACCACACAAAGCAATCTACAGATTTAATGCAATCCCTAACTTTTTAAAAAGAAACAAAAAAAGACATTTTTGAGATGTAAAGATATGGATGGTGTTTTTGAAGGAAGTAAATAGTATACCAGATTTGAAGAGGAATCAAGAACAATAATCAGGGGCAAGGGGAAAGACAGATTAAAAAGAGGGAACCAGTACATTAGTTCTTACCTAGAGCCCAAAGCCTCATTAGTTATGTTACTTATCTTGTTATACTATAACTAGATTGTGCTGTTTTTTGAATGATACTGAAATTGGCTAATGTTTTTTCTAGTTTCCTTTTGAATTTGAAGGTAATATAGTCTAGGTCAGACTAAAGGTAATTGAACCCCTACATTACCTCTTTTAACTAACCCTCTTTGACATGCTAATGACATAAATATGTTTAAAAAACTCTGGATTACCATTAGAACATTTCTAAAAATTATTTCTTTAATTTTTATGTTATTTTTGTTTTAATTTTAATTCTAGTGGAGGCAACATAGTGTCATATTAGTTTCAGGTGTACAATATAGTGATTCAACAATTCTATACATTACTCAGTGCTCATTAAGATAAGTGTACTCTTTAATCATCATCACCTATTTTGCCCATATCCCCCCAAATGCCTCCCCTTTGTTAACCATCAGTTTGGTCTTCATACTTAGTCTGTTTCTTGGTTTGTCTTTCTCTTTGTATTTCTTTGCTTGTTTTGTTTCTTAATTTCCACATATGAGTCAAATCATATGGTAACTTATTTCACTTATATTATACCTTCTAGCTCCACCCATGTCATTGTGAATGTCACGTTTTCATTCTCTTTTATGGCTGACTATTATTCCATTGTATATATACCACCTCTTCTTTACCCATTGATCTATAGATGGATATATGGGCTGCTTCCATAATTTGGCTATTGTAGAGAATGCTACAATAAACATAAGGGTGCATATATCCTTTCAAATTCATGTTTTTGTGTTCTTGGATAATTACCCACTAGTGTGATTACTGGATCATAGGGTACTTCTATTCTTAATTTTTTGAGGAGCTTCCACACTGTTTTCAACAGTGGCTTCACCAGTTTGCCTTTCCACCAACAGTGCAAGAGGATTCCTTTTTCTCCACACCCTCTTGAACACCTGTTGTTTCGTGTGTTGTTGATTTTAGCCATTCTGGCAGGTGTGAGGTGATACCTCGTTGTAGTTTTGATTTGCATTTGTCTGCTGATGAATAATGTTCAGCATCTTTTATGTGTCTGTTGGCTCTCTGGATGTCTTCTTTGGAGAAATGTCTGTTCATGACTTTTGCCCATTTTCTACACAAGTAGTTTATTTTTGTGGTGTTGAGTTGTATGAGTTTTTTGTAGTTTGACCACTAACACTTTACAGGGTATGTCATTTGCAAATATCTTCTCCCATTCGGTAGTTTGTCTTGTAATTTTGTTGATTGTTTCCTTCATTGTGCAGAATCTTTGTATTTAGATGTAATCCCAATGGTTTATTTTTGTTTTATTTCTTCTGTCTCAGGAAACATTTAGAAAAATGTTGCTATGGCCAATGTCAGGAGATTACTGTATGTGATCTCTTCTAGGATTTTTATGGTGCCAGGTCTCACATTTAGGTCTACAGTCTATTTTGAGTTTATTCTTGTGTATTGTTTAAGAAAGTGCTCCAGTTTCATTCTTTTGCATGTAGATTTGCAGTTTTCCCAGTAAAAATTGTTGAAGAGACTGTTTCCCATTATATGTCATTGCCTCTTTTGTTAAAGATTAATTGACCATATAATCATGGGTCTGTTTCTGGACATTTTATCTGTTCCATTCATTTATGTGTTTATTTTTGTGTCAGTAACATACTGTTTTGATATCTATAGCTTTGTAGTACAAGTTGAAACCTGGAATACCTCCAGTTTTGTTTTTCTTTTTCAAGTTTGCTTTGGCTATTCAGGATCTTTTGTGACTCCATAAAAATTTTAGGATTGGGGCACCTGGGTGGCTCAGTGGGTTAAAGCCTCTGCCTTCAGCTCAGGTCATGATCCCAGGGTCCTGGGATCGAGCCCCGCATCGGGCTTTCTGCTCAGCGGGGAGCCTGCTTCCCCCCTTTCTCTCTGTCTGCCTCTATGCCTACTTGTGATCACTGTCTGTCAAATAAATAAATTTAAAAAAATTTTAGGATTATTTTTTCTAGTTCAGTGAAAAATGCTGTTGATATTTTAATATGGATTGCATTAAATATATAGATTGCTTTCAATAGTATGGGCATTTTAACAATATTTGTTCTTGTAAGTCCTGAGCTCGAAATATCTTTCCATTTGTTTGTATCATCTGCAGTTTCTTTCATCAGTACTTCTTAGTTTTATAGGTCCTTTGTCTCCTTGGCTAAGTTTATTCCTAGGTATTTTACTATTTTTGGTGTAATTGTAAATAGGATTACTTTTTAAATTTCTATATCTGTTGCTTAATTATGTTACAGAAGTGCAATGGATTTCTTACATTGATTTTGTATCTTGTGACATTAATGAATCATTTTTAAGTTCTAGTAGTTTTTTGGTAGAGTCTTTAGGGCTTTTCATATATATTATCATGTCATCTGCAAATAGTGATACTTTCACTACTTCCCAACCAATTTAGATGTCTTTTATTACATTTACTTGTCTGATTGATGTGGCTAGGAATTCCAGTACTATGTTGAATAAAACTGCTGAGAGTGGACATATTTGCCTTGCTCTTGATTTTAGGGGAAAGGTGTTCAGTTTTGTGCCACTGACTATGATGGCTCTGGATTTTTTCATATATGACCTTGATTATGTTGAGGTAGGTTCCCTCTAAACCTATATCATTGAGGGTTTTTATCATGAATGCATATTCTACTGTGTCAAATGCTATTTCTACATTTATTGAAAGGATCATATAGTTCTTACCTTTCCTTTTATTAATGTGGTAAATTGCATTGATTGATTTGCAAATATTGAACCACACTTGCAACCCACTTGAAAATGGTGAATGATTACTTTAATGTATTATTAGATTAGTTTGCCAGTATTTTTTAAAGATTTATTTATTTATTTATTTGACAGAGAGAGAGAGACCACAAACAGGCAGAGAGAGAGGGGGAAGCAGGCTCCCCACTGAGCAGAGAGCCTGATGTGAGGCTCAATCCCAGGACACTGAGACCATGACCTGAGCTGAAGGCAAGGCTTAACCCACTGAACCACCCAGGCGCCACAGTTTGCCAGTATTTTGTTGCAAGTTTTTGCACCCATGTTCATGAGGGAAATTGGCCTGTACTTCTCTTTTGTAGTGGCATCTTTATCGGTTTTGGCATCAGTGAATTTGGAAGTCTTCCTTCCTTTTATATATTTTGGGATAGTTTGGAATATTTTGGAATAGGTATTGTCTTTTTTTTCACATTTCACTTGATATAGTGTCATGATAATCTGTTCTGTATTTTTTAATTTTGTTTCAATTTTTTTAAATTTATTTATTCAGTATTCCAAGATTCATTGTTTATGCACCACACCCAATGATCCATACAATATATGCCTTCCTTAATAGCCACCACCAGGCTCACCCATCCCCCCATCCCTCCCTTTCCAAAACCTTCAGTTTGTTTCTCACAGCCCACAGTCTCTCATGGTTCATCTCCCCTTCCAATTTCCCCCAATTCACTTTTCCTTTCCTTCCCTTAATGTCCTCTATATTATTCCTTATGCTCCACAAGTAAGTGAAACCATAGGATAATTGACTATCTCTGTTTGACTTATTTCACTCAGCATAATCTCCTCCAATCCAGTACATGTTGATACAAAAGTTGGGTATTAATCCTTTCTGATGAAAGTGTAATATTCCATTGTATATATGAACCATATCTTATTTACCCATTCATCTGGTGAAGGGCATCTTGGCTTTTCCCACAGTTTGGAGATTTCTAGGAACATTGGGATAGAGATGGCCCTTCTTTTCACTACAACTGTATCTTTGGGGTAAATACCCAGTAGTGCAATTGCAGGGCACCGAGTAGCTCTATTTTTAATTTCTTAAAGAATCTCCACACTGTTTTCCAAAGTGGCTGCACCAACTTGCATTCCCACCAACAGTGGAAGAGGGTTCCCCTTTCTCCACATCCTCTCTAGCACTTGTTTCTTCTCTTGTTAATTTTGGCCATTCTAACTGGTGTAAGGTGGTATCTCAATGTGGTTTTGATTTGAATCTCCCAATGTCTAATGATGATGAACATTTTTTTCACGTGTCTGTTAGCCATTTGTATGTCTTCTTTGGAGAAGAGTCTGTTCATGTCTTCTGCCCATTTTTTGATGTGATTATCTTTTAGTTGAGAGTTGAGTTTGAGGAGTTCTTTATAGAGCTTGGATATCAGCCCTTTATCTGTAGTGTCATTTGGGAATATCTTCTCCCATTCCGTGGGTTGCCTCCTTGTTTTGTTGACTGTTTCCTTTGCTGTGCAGAAGACTTTGATCTTGATGAAGTCCCAAAAGCTCATTTTTGCTTTTGTTTCCTTTGTCTTTGGAGACATGTCTTGAAAGAAGTTGCTGTGGCCAATGTCGAAGAGGTTACTGCCTATGTTTTCCTCTAGGATTCTGATGGATTTCTGTCTTATGTTGAGGTCTTTTATCCATTTCGAGTTTATCTTTGTGTATGGTGTAAGAGAATGGTCAAGTTTCATTCTGCTATGTATAGCTGTCCAATTTTCCGAGCACCAGTTATTGAAGAGACTGTCTTTTTTCCACTGTATTTTTTTTCCTGCTTTGTTGAAGATTATTTGACCATAGAGTTGTGGGTCCATATCTGGGCTCTCTACTCTGTTCCACTGGTCTACATGTATGTTTTTGTGCCAGTACCATGCTATCTTGGTGATCGCAGCTTTGTACTAAAGCTTGAAATCAGGCAATGTGATGGCCCCAGTTTTGTCTTTTTCAACACTTCTTTAGCAATTTGGGGTATTTTCTGGTTCCATACAAATTTAAGGATTGTTAGTTCCAGCACTTTGAAAAATGCCGGTGGAATGTTGATTAGGATGGCATTGAAAATGTAGATTGCTCTGGACATTATAGACATTTTTACAATGTCCATTCTTCCAATCCATGTGCATGGAATGCTTTCCCATCTTTTTCTGTCTTTAATTTCTTTCATGAGTGTTCTTTAGTTCCTCGAGTACAGATCCTTTATCTCTTTGGTTAGGTTTATTTCCAGGTATCTTATGGTTCTTGGTGCTATAGTAAATGGAATCGATTCTCTAATTTCAATTTCTATATTTTCATTGTTAGTGTATAAGAGCAACTGATTTCTGTGCATTGATTTTGTATTCTGCCACATTACTGAGTTGCTGTATGAGTTCTAGTTGTTTGGGGGTAAGTCTTTGGGTTTTCCATATAAAGTATCATATAAAGAGAGTTTGACATCTTCTTTGTCAATTTGAATATGCTTTATTTCTTTTCATTTTCCGATTGCTGTTGCTAGGACTTCTAGTACTATGTTGAACAACAGTGGTGAGAATGGGCATCCTTGTCATGTTCCTGATCTCAAAGGGAAGGCTGTCAAATTTTCCTAATTGAGAATGATAGTTGCTGTGGGTTTTTCATAGATAGACTTTATGAGGTTGAGGAATGTTCCCTCTATCCCTATATTTTGAATAGTTTTAATCAGGAATGGATGCTGGATTTTGTTAAATGCTTTTTATGCATCAGTTGAGAGGAAAGTTTGGTTCTTCTCTCTTCTCTTATTGATTTGTTCTATCACATTGATTGATTTGCAAATATTGAACCACACTTACATCCCAGGGATAAAGCCCACTTGGTCATGGTGGATAATCTTCTTTAATAAATTGTTAGATCCTATTAGCTAGGATCTTATTGAGAATCTTGGCATCCATATTCTTCAGGGATATTTGTCTGAAATTCTCCTTTTTGATGGGGTCTTTTGTTGGTTTGAGGATCGAGGTAATGCTGGGTTCATAGGAGGAGTCTGGAAGTTTTCCCTCTGTTTCTATTTTTTGAAACAGCTTCAGGACAATAGGTATTATTTATTATTTCTTCTTTGAATGTTTGGTAGAATTCTCCAGGGAATCTGACAGGTTCTGAACTCTTGTTTTTGGGGAGGTTTTTATCACTGCTTCAACCTTGTTACTAGATATTGGTCTATTGAGGTTGTCCATTTCTTCCTGTTTCAGTCTTGGAGTTTTATTGGTTTCCAGGAATGTATCCATTTCTTCGTGGTTGCTTAACTCATTGTCATCTAACTGTTGATAATAATTTCTGATGATTGTTTCTATCCTTGGTCTTAGTCATAATCTCTCCCTTTTCATTCATAATTTTATTAATTTGGGTCCTCTCTCTTTTCTTTTGGATTAGTTTGGCCAGTGGTTCATCAATCTTATTGATTCTTTCAAAGAACCAGCTTTATTCCTTTGATATGTTCTACCGTATCTTTAGTTTCTAACTCATTGATCTCTTCTCTAATCTTGATTATTCTCCCTCCTGTGCGTGGGGTTGGCTTAATTTGTTGTTGATTTTCCAGTTCTTTAATGTGTATAGAGAGTTGATGTGTTCGGGATTTTTCAGTTGTTTTGAGTGATGCTTGGATGGCTATGTATTTCCCCTTAGCACCACCTTTGTCATATCCTATAGGTTTTGGACTGATGTGTCTTCATTCTCATTGGTTTCCATGAATTGTTTAAGTTCTTTGATTTCCTGGTTGATCCAAACATTCTTGAGCAGGATGGTCTTTAGCTTCCAGTGTTGGAATTCCTTCCAAAATTTTTCTTGTTGTTGAGTTCCAATTTCAAAACATTGTTGTCTAAGAATATGCAGGGAATAATCTCAATCTTTTGTGTTGGTTGATTTGTGACCCAGTATGTGGTCTGTTCTGGGGAAAGAATGTCTGCATGCTTGAGAAGAATGAATATTCTGTTGTTTCAGGGTGGAATGTTATTTATATCTATGAGGTCCATCTGGTCCAATGTATCTTTCAAAACTCTTGTTTCTTTTTTGATTTTCTGCTTGGATGATCTGTCTATTGTTGAGAGTGGCATGTTAAGATCCCCTACAATTAATGTATTCATGTCAATATGATTCTTTATTTTGATTAACAGTTGGCTTATGTAGTTGGCTGCTTCCATATTGGGGGCATAAATATTTACCATTGTTAGATCTTCTTGGTGGTTATACACTTTAAGAACGATGTAGTGTCCTTCCTATCTCTGACTACAGTCTTTAGCTTAAAATCTAATTTATATGCAATGAGAATCCCTACCCCAGCTTTCTCTTGAGGTCCGTTGGCAAGAAAGATGTTTCTCCATCCCTTCATTTTTAGTCTGGATGTATCTTTAGTTTCAAAATGTGTCTCTTGTTGACAACATATGGATGAGTCCTGTCATTTTATCCAGTCTGCAAACCTGTGCCATTTTATGGGAACATTTAGGGCATTCACATTGAGAGTGATTTTTGAAAGATAAGTTTTTATTGACATCATATTGCCTGTGAAGTCCTGGTTTCTATAGATTGTCTGTGTAAATTTCTGTTCTATGTCACTCTTGGGTTCTATCATCTTTTGTAGAACTCCCCTAAATATTTCTTGTAGTGCCGGCTTGGTTGTCATATACTCTTTTAAACCTTGCTGGTCTTGGAAGTTCTTTATTTCTCCATCCATTTTGAATGTCAGGCTTGCTGGGTAAAGTATTCTTGGATGCATGTTCTTCTCATTTAATGTCCTGAATATGTCTTGACAGCCCTTTCTGGCATGCCAGGTTTCTGTGGACAGACCTGATGTTATTTTGATGGTCCTTCCTCTTACTTAAGGAATCTATTCCCCCTAGCTGCCCTTAAGACTTCTTCTTTGAATTTCTGACTTGTGAATTTCACAATTATATGCCTGGAGGTCTTTCTAGCCTCATTGATCTTGGGGAATGTCCTCTCTGCCTCTTGGACATGAACACTTGTTCCGTTCCCCAGGTTAGGGAAATTTTGATCCAGGATTTGTTCAACTAAATCTTCTAGTCTTCTCTCTCTCTCCACCCCCCTCAGGGATCCCAATAATGCTGACACTGGAACGTTTCATGGTGTCATTTATTTCCCTAACTCTTTTCTCGTGGCTTCTAAGCTGTTTGTTCCAGCCCTCCTCCTGATCCTTCTTTTCTATCAGTTTGTCTTCTAAGTCATTAATTTGATCTTCTTCCTTGGTTACTCTAGCTGTTAGAGTATTTAGATTAGATTGAACCTCATTGATAGCATTTTTAAACTCTGCCAGATCAGCTTTCACTCCCGCCCTTAGAATTCTATGCTGCCACTAATAATTTTTTCAAACCTAGCCATTGCCTGAATAACTGATACCCTGAATTCCATTTCTGACATATTGTTTATGTCCATATCCAATAGTTCTGTGGCAGAGGTCACAGTCTCTAAATTGTTCCTCTGTTGGGTGTTCTTCCTCCTAGTCATTTGGGTGAGAAGTGGCTGGGGGGATGTATAGCTTAATATATTGACCATGATCCAGTTAAGGTGCACCTTGGAAAGTTTCAGAGCAATCGGAAGTCACCACCAAGAAGAAAGAAAAAAGAAATGAGAGAATAAGAGAGAAAAAAAAAAGAAAAAAAAAACAGCCAAAATGAACCCCAAACATAAGATTTATAAGGTACAAAAACAAAAACGAACAACAAAAAAAGACCAACAAAAGTAAAAGAAAAGGGAAAAAAAGACAAACCCAGCCAATATGAAACCCAGGAATGAGATTTATATAGTACAAAAACAAAAACAAATACATAGAAACAGTGACAGAAGAATAAGAAGGGAAAGGGGTTATAAACCTCAGCGCAGGTGAGGAAGGTTATTTCAGTTCTTCCTGGGTGTATCTTGTTATCTTTGTTAAAGGGCTCAACCTCCCAGAGATGCAGGGAAGTTAAAATGGTTTATATATAGGGGTAGTATTGAATAGGGAAAAAGGATTACCTTGAAGCTTATATGTATCTATATATTAAAAGAAAAAAGAAACACAGGTATATGTATGAAAAAAAATTCAAGTTAAAAAGTTATTATGGAGTATGTTGTATTAGACATCTAGTTGTAATGGCAACTAGGTTAAAAAAATAAAAGAAAAAGAATTGTGAGAATGAAATAAAAAAGAAAAAGTTGTATCTATGAGATATACAGGTTTTGGGGCAATACCAGAGCTTAATATATTGTTTTCCCCTGATATTGGGGTTTTACACTTTAGGGGGACCCTGTGGTTATTGTCCTCTTGTTCTTTTGGCTTGTCTTCTGGGGGAAGGACCTGCTGCATTGTTTTTCAGTCAGTCTTGCTTGGGCTGAGTTGCCCTGCTCCCATCAAGGAGCTGGGCTCTATGGAAATCGGTTTTTCAGGTTTTTGTTCTTTGGCAGCTTTTTGCGCCTTTTTCGGAGGGTTAGTGCAATGTAAACTGTCTGCACCCAGACCTCTGCCTCAGAGAGAAGCCTCAGTCTTCTCCCCTCTGGATGGTCCAAAACACTCAAACTTCCTCTCTATAAACTCTGCTGAACACCTCAACTTCCCAAAGGTGGTACATACCCCCAGCCACCATCTCAGTGGTTGCCTGAGGCCTCTGCTTGTCTCTGCACTCCCATGCCACTAAAACCATGAGTGATATTGGTCTAGGCGAGCCTGATCGTGCTCTCTGGAGTTCACACCCATGCCAGGTGCACTCAGACCTGGCGGTGGCACAGGTTACAGAAGGCTATGCGCCCAGGGACCTCTGGCAGGAGCCTGCACGGGGCTCTCTCAGGTGCAGGTGGGGTGCACCCAGTCCCAGTGGTGATGCAAGCAATGGAAGGCCATGGGCTCAAGGACCAACAACTGGAGTCCCCACCAGATTCTCTCAGGCATGCATGGGCACCGGCTGTGACCGCTCTGGGACCCTGGGCTTAGGTCCTTGCCTGTGGGTGCCCAATTCCAACCTTTGCCCCTAAAGACCCTTTATTCTTTTTGAGTGCTTTTAACCAGACTTCAAGTTAATGCTGGTCCCCAAGCACAAGACACTTTCATATTGGGGTATTACTTTCCAATGGGTCGCTTCTGGTGACTCCCTCCCCCTTCTCTTCATCCTCTGATATCAGCCCAAATGCTCCCACTCCACTGTACCTCTCTCCATTGACGATCTTCTGCCCCCATAGAAATCCAGAAATGTATAATCTTAAATCTCAGGTTGATTTCTTGGGTGTTCACTAGAGAAGAATGTGTATTCTGTTGCTTTGGGATGGAATTTTCTGCATATATATGTGAAGTCCATCTGGTCCAGTATGTCATTCAAAGCCCTTATTTCCTTGTTGATCCTTTGCTTAGATGATCTGTCCATTGCAGTGAAGGGTGTGTTAAAGTCCCTACTATTATTGTATTATTGTCCATGTGTTTCTTTGATTTTGTTATTCATTGGTTTCTATAACTGGCTGCTCCCATGGTAAGGACATAAATTTTTACAATTGTTAGATCTTGTTAGACCCTTTAAGTATGATAGAGTGTCCTTCCTCATCTCTCATTAGAGTCTTTGGTTTAAAATCTAATTGGCCTGATAGAAGGATTGGTATCCCAGCTTTCTTTGGATGTCTATTAGCATGATCAATTGTTTTCCACTCCTTCACTTTCAGTCTGGAGATGTCTTTTTTTTTTTTTAAAGATTTTATTTATTTATTTGACAGAGAGAGATCACAAGTAGGCAGAGAGGCAGGCAGAGAGGGAGAGAGGAGGAAGCAGGCTCCCCGCCAAGCAGGGAGCCCGATGTGGGGCTCGATCCCAGGACCCTGAGATCATGACCTGAGCCAAAGGCAGAGGCTTTAAACCACTGAGCCACCCAGGCGCCCCAGTCTGGAGATGTCTTTGCGTTTAAATGAGTCTCTTGCAGACAGCATACCTGATGGGTCCTGCTTTTTGATCCAATCTGATACCTTGTGATTTGGGTTGGGTCATTTAGCCCATTTACAGGGCAACTGTGGAAAGGTATGAATTTAGTGCCATTGTATTGCCTGTAAGGTGACTTATTGTATATGGTCTCTGTTCCTTTCTCTGTTCCTTTCTGGTCTATGTTCCTTTTAGGCTGTCTCTTTGGACTCCCTGCTCAACATGGAGTCTGCAATTCCCTGACGCTCTGCCTCTTCCCCTGATTGTGCTTTCTCTCTCTCTCTCTCTCTCTCTGTCAAATAAATAAATAAAATCTTTAAAAAAAATGGAAAAGCAACAGTTCTCTGTATATTGACTTTGTATCCTGCAGCTTTACTGAGATTTGTTTATTCTAACAGTTATTTGGTAGACCCTTATTGGAATTTCTATACATAGTATCATGACATCTGCAAATAGTGACTGTTTTCTTTTCCTGTTTGTATATCATATCTTTTTGTTTTGTTTTGTTTGTTTTTGTCTAAATGGTTTGGCTTGGGCTTTCAATACTGTGATGAATGAAAGTGGTAAGAGTGAAGATCTTTATCTTGTTCTTGATCATAGTGGAAAAGTTTTCAGCATTTTACCCTTGAGTACAATGTCAGCTGTGGGCTTTTCATATAGGGCCTTTGTTTGGTTGAGGTATGTCCCCTCAATACCCAGATGGTTTAGAGTCTTTATCATAAATGCGTATTGAATTTTCTCAAGTGCTCTTTCTGTGTCTACTGTAACAATCCTATGATTTTTATCTTTTATTTTGTTAAGGTGGTGTATCTTATTGGTGGATGTGCAGATGTGGAATCATCCTTGAATCCCTGGAATATATCCCACTGGATCCTGTTGTGTGATTCTCATGATTCATTGATTTAATTTTGCCAATAATTTGTTGAGGATTTTTGTATCTCTGTTCATGAGGGATATTGGACTTTCTTTTTCTTGTAGCGTCCTTGTCTTGTTTTGGTAGCAGGGTTATGCTGCCTTCATAAAATGAGTTTGGACATATGATCTTCTCTCCTTTTTTAAAAACAGTTTGAGAAGTGTTGGTATTAATTCTCCTTCTACCATCCAGTTGAACTCCTCAGTGAAACTGTCTGGTCTTGGGCATTTGTTTGTTGGGAGGATTTGATTATTGAATCAGTCTTTTTACTAGTGATCTCTCTGTTCAGATTTTTTTTTCCTTCACAGTTCAGTCATTCTAGGTTGTTGTTAGGAACTTATCCATTTCTTCTAGTTTGTCCAAGGTGTTGCCCTCTACTTCCTCATAACACTCTCTTATGATCCTTTGTATTTTTGTGGTACTCATTGTAATAGCTCATCTTTCTTTTTTTTTTTTTTTTGGTTTTCACATTTTTTAATTTAAATTCAGTTAGTCAAGGTATAATTTTTTGTGTAATGGTCAGTGATTCTTTAGTTGTGTGTAACACCCAGGGCTCATCACAACATGTCCCCTCCTTAATATCCATCACCCAGTTACCCGACTCCCCAACCTACCTCTCCTCCAGTTTGTTTGCTATGATGAAGAGTCTCTCATGGTTTGTCTCCCTCTCTGATTTCTTCCCATTCAGTCTTCCCTCCCTTCCCCTATGGTCATCCACACTCTTCCTTGTGTTCCCCATGAGTTCCATATGAGTGAAACCATATGATTATTGTCATTCTCTGCTTGACATTTCATTTAGCATAACCCCCTTCGGTTCCATCCACGTTGATGCAAATGGTGGGCATTCATCCCTTCTGATGGCTGAGTAATATTCTTTGGTATGTATGTACCACATTTTCTTTATCCATTCCTCTGTTGAAGGACATCTCAGCTCCTTCCAGGCTGTTGTGGACATTGCTTCTATGAACATTGGGGAACATGTGCTTCTCTTCACTGCATCTGTATCTTTGGGGTAAATACCCAAGAGTGCAATTAGTGGGTCATAGAGCAGCTCTATTTTTAACTCTTTGAGGAACCTCCAGGCTGTTTTCCAGAGTGACTGCACCAGCTTGCATTCCCACCAACAGTGTAAGAGGGTTCCCCTCTCTCCACATCCTCACCAACACTTGTTGTTCCCTGTCTTGTTAATTTTAGCCATTCTAACTGGTGTAGGGTGGTATCTCATTGTGGTTTTGAATTCCCTGATGGCATTTGATATGAAGCATTTTTTCATGATCTGTTGGCCATTTGGATGTCTTCTTTGGAGAAGTGTCTGTTCATGTCTTCTGCCCATGTCTCGAGTGGATCCTTTGTTTTTTGGGTGTTGAGTTTGAGAAGTTCTTTGTATATCTTGGATAGCAGACCTTTACCTGTAATGCCATTTGCAAATATCTTCTCCCATTCTGTAGGCTGCCTTTTAGTTGTGTTAATTGTTTCCTTTGCTGGGCAGAAGCTTTTTATTTTGATGAAGTCCCAATAGTTCATTTTTGCTTTTGTTTCCCTGACCTTTAGAGACATGTCTTGCAAGAAGTTGCAGTGTCCAAGGTCGAAGAGGTTGCTGCCTGTGTTCTCTAGGATCTTGATGTAAAACAGAAATCAATTACCTTTCTTTCCAAATGTATTTGAGTCATCTCTCTTCCTTGGTGAGTCTAGCTAAAAGTTCATCAGTTTTGTTTATCTTTCCAAAAAAGGCAGCTCGTATTTTCATTGAGCTTTTGTCTTTTTCATCTCCCTTGGATTTATTTCCACATTCCATTTTGTTATTTCCTTATATCTACTGATTTGGGGTTTTGCTTTTTTTTTTTTTTTCTTTTTCCCACTTCTGTCCGATGTAAAATCAGGTTGGTTATTGGAGAACTTTCAGGTGGATTGACAAGGAGCTGAATTTCTATGAACTTTCCCCTCAGAGCTACTTTTGCTGCATCCCATAACTTTTCATAGGCTCCCTTGTTCATTTGTCTCAAGGTACTTTCAAAATTTCTTTTGATTTCTTCTTTGACTGTTGGTTGTTTACTAGCATGTTAAATTTCCACATATTTTTGACTGTCCCATTTTCTTCTTGTAACTGGTTTCTACTTTCATACTATTGTGGTTGGACAAGATTTGAACCAGAGCATGAAGGGAACATTCAGTTTAAAGGTTAGTTTCCTAAGGTATTTTCTGAGGGCAGACCACAACTTCCATGGGGATAGAGGAAGGTTTTGTGAGACAGTGGGGGGGGGGTAAACCCTTGTTAAAATTACTGATTACTACCATGCAGGCTGTGTATCATCATTCACACTGTAGTCATGATGGACTTGTACTTCCTTAGAAACATTTTGTAGGAGATGCAGGGGTGGTCTTCTCTAACAGAAAGGTGCCTTGTGGGTTGATGGTATGGCTCTAAGTCAGCAACCAGGATATATGGTAAATTGGGGAATCAGAACCCAATTTTCTTTAGGAAGTGACAGAAATGGGGCATGGTGAGTTTCATGACAATAGCTGAGGTCCCAAGTGACCCACTGGGTGTTGGTATTGGGTGGGATAGTGGGGCCTATGGATCTGTCTCATCAGAACCTGTGGAATTCAGGGAAACCCTCCTGTCTGTTGAGTTGTGTAGAGACAGATAGACAGCAGTCCCTGGCCAGGCACGAGGGTCACACTGAACCACCACCAGAAGGGTAGAGTGTGGTGGGAGCCACTACTCAGTTTCCATGAAAACAGATTGGGATCTGGTGACTGTGATTCCTAGTAGCAGCATGGGGAGAGGAGGGTAGTGGTGGTGGTGCACAATTCCTAGGGTTATGGTCAGGACTAGTCTGGAACCCACTGAAGTGAACTGTGCCTTGCACAGAAAGCACCAAGTCAGTGTAGCTGTGGGCACTGTGCCAATGGCAATTTTGTGCCAGCTGGCTCCCATACTGTTGCCTCCTACTTTTCGTCATCTTCATGGCCATGAGCTTCTGCTCTTGCCCCATGGCCCCCCATGGTATTGCCTTCCCTCCCTCTGGCCCTCATCCTCTGCCTTGTGCAACCCGATGCCAAGGTATCCTTGAGAGGCAGCTCTTTCAGTCCCCTGATGGAATTCTTCCATGGATCCCCTGTGAGGTGAGGATGATGCCCTTCCCTGGGAGGAGGTTGCTGGTCCCTAATCAAGAGAGTCACATTTCCCATTTCAGCTTGTTCTTCCCTCCCCTCAGTCCTCCTCAGGCAAGCTCTCCCCACTTCCTGAGCTGACAACGTTGACCTTAAAAATCAATATTGTTTTCTGTTTCTCCATGCCTTAGTTCATCCATGGCATGTCTTTTGAACCTCTCAGTGGGTTTTCAGCAGTCCTGGAGGACTGTATGCTCAAAGAGGGGATGACCTTAGAGAGACAGCCATCCCTGCCACCTTTCTCATCATGTCCCTGAGCCCTGGAGCCAGCTGTCCCACTGAGTGTTGAAGGACCCAAGCCAACCCATCCTGATCCCATGCTGTGTCAGCTGTGTAGATTGATGTGTGTCAGGAGCAGTGGGCAAATGCCTTGGGTCAGGTGCAGGCAGTTTTTCTCATTCTTTCCCCCTTCTCCCTCCCAGAGGTAGCTCAGAGCTGCCTCCAAGCCCTACATCTCAAGATCCCTTGACCTGTGTCTCCTGCATTCACCTGGTGAGTTTGGTGGTTTCCCATTGCTTCTGTCTCCCATACCCTCACCCATGACAGTTCCTGGATGGGGGGAAGGGGATTGTACCCTTATCTATACTTGATTCTTTTCCTATCCCACACTGAGGCCACCCACTTTTGTGTCTTCCATGAATGTACTTGGAAGCAAGCTCATCAACAGGGAAACTATTAGCCAAATGAATCAGGTAATAACCACTGAATTAATGATCCAGAATAGAGAACAAACCTGCTCTGAAACCTGTCCCACACTCTGTGACCATCTCATACTAAAACTGAAACAACAATAGCTTTCTGAATTATGAAGTGACACCTATGTCTACTTACACTATCTAGAATGCAAAAGTGCTGATCCTGGATGGAAAGGGACCATGGCTCCTATGGACTAGGATTAACAGGTAAAATATAAGAATTCAGTGAAATTAGAATTCGAGGCATAGAGAGTGAATAATTTTTGTCGAGGAAATACTCCCAAGTAGGGCATATGAACATTGTGTGCCAAAGCTTTTTCAAATAGGTTACTGAAAGAAAAATCTTTTTATATTGTTTATTTTAATTCCAGTCAAGTTAACATAGTGTTACATTAGTTTCAGGTATACAATAGTGTTATTCAGTAATTGTATATATTACTCAGTACTCATCAAGAAAAGTGTAATCTTAGTCCCCTTCATCTATTTCACTCATCCCTCCATCCACTTCCCCTTTGGTAATCATCAGTTTGTTCTCTATTGTTAAGAATCTGTATTTTGGTTTGTCTCCTTTTTTCTCCTTTATTTATGTATGCTTGTTTCTTCAATTCTACATAAGGGTGACATCATATGATATAGTCTTTCTCTGACTGACTGATTTCACTTAGGATAATACTCTCTAGATTCATCTATGTGGCTGCAAATGGCAAGATTTCATTCTTTTTATGGCTGAGTAATATTCCACTGTGTGTGTGTGTATACACATCTAACATCTCATTTATCACTTTATCAGCAGACATTTGGGTTGCATCCATATTGTGATCTTGTAAATAATGCTGCAAGAAACATAGGGATATACGTGTCCTTTTGAGTTATTGTTTTTGTATTCTTTGGGTAAATACTCAGTAGTGTGATTGCTGGATCCTAGGGTAGCTCTATTTTTAAGGTCTTGAGGAAACTCCATATTGTTTTCCAGAGCGACTGCTCCAGGTAGCTTTTCCATCAACAGTGCACGAGGGTTCCCCTTCTTCCACATTCTCCCAACACCTGTTGTTCCTTGTGCTGTTGATGGGATCCATTCTGACAGTATGTGGTAATATCTCATTATACTTCTGATTTGTATTTTCCTGAGGTTGGGTGATGGTGAACACCTTTTCATGGGACCATTGGCCATCTGTATTTCTTCTTTGGAGAAATGTCTGTTCATGTCTTCTGACTACTTTTTTTAACTGGATTATTTGTTTTTTGGGTGTTGAGTTGTATCCATTCTATATATTTTGGACACAATCCCTTTATTGCATAGGATATTTGCAAATATCTTCTCCTTCTTTAGTAGGTTGTTTTATTATTATTACTTCTTCATAGTTCTTCTGCTGTGCAGAAACTTCTTATTTTGATATAGTCCCAGTAGTTTATTTTTGCTTTTATTTCCTTTGCCTCAGGAAACAGTCTAGAAAAATGTTGCTTTGGTCCACGTCAAGAAGTTACTGTCTGTGCTCTCTTGTAGGATTTTTATGGTTTCAGTTCTTCCATTGAGTTCTTGAAACTGTTTTGAGTTTATTTGCCTCTACAGTGTAAGGAAGCAGAGTAATTTCATTCTTTCGTGTGTAGCTGTCCAGTTTTTCCAACACCATTTTTTGTAGAGACTGTCCTTTTCCTTTTTGATATTCTTGCCTGCTTTGTGGAAGATTAATTGGCCACATAGTCGTGGGTTTATATCTGAGCTTCCAGCCTATTCCCTTGGTCACTGTGTATTTTTGTGCCAGAATCATACTGTTAGGATGACTACAGCTTTGTAGTATAACTTGAAATCTGGAATTGTTACTCCTCTAACTTTGTTTTTCTTCTCAACATTGCATTGGCTGTTCAGTATCTTGGTGGCTCCATACAAATTTTTAGGACTGCTTGCTTGAGTTTTGTTGTTGTTGTTGTTGTTTGTTTGTTTAACTTAAATTCAATGAGACAACTTATAGTACATCATTAGTTTCAGATGTAGTGTTCAATAATACATCAGGTGTGTATAACAGCCAGTGCTCATTGCATCACATGCCATCCTTAATGCCCATCACCCGGTTACCGCACCCCCATCCACTTCCCCTCTAGCAACCCTCAGTTTGTTTCTGTAACAAAGAGTCTCTCATGGTTTTTCTCCCTCTCTGATGACTTCCCATTTAGTTTTCCCTCCCTTCCCCTCTGATCCTCTGTGGTGTTTGTTCTTCTTCACATATGATTGAAACCATGTGCCAATTGTCTTTCTCTGATAGACTTATTTCACTCAGCATAATACCCTCCAGTTCCAGACAGGTGGATGTGATGGTAAGTCTTCATTCTCTCTGACACGTGAAAAATATTCCTTTGTATATATGAACCACATCTTCTTTATCCATTCATCTGTCCGTGGACATCTGGGCTCTTTCCAAGGTTTGGCTACAGTGGATATTGCTGCAATGTACATTGGGTGGCAGGTGCCACTATTTTTCACTGAATCTCTATCTTTTCACTCAATCTGTATTTGTAGGCAAATACCTAGTAGTGCAATTGCTGGGTCATAGGGTAGCTCTGTTTTTAATTTCTTGAAGAAACTCGATAACATTTGGCAGAGTGGCTTTACGAACTTGCATTCCCACTAGCAGTGTGAGAGTGTTCCCCTTTTACCACATCCTCACTAACTTTCTTGTTCCCTGCCTTAGTAATTTTAGCCATGCCAGCTATTGTAAGGTGGTATCTCATGGTGGTTTTGGTTTGTATTTCCATGATGGCTATTGATGTGGAGCACTTTTTCATGTGTTTCTTGGTCCCTTGCATGTCCTCTTGGTAGAAAAGTGTGTTCTTGTTTACACTTATGTCTTAAGCTAGGATAGGGGTAGTCCCAGGAGCATAGAAGGTGTGATCTGCTTAGGTGTGGAGACATTCACAGACGTCTGAATTGAGGGCTAGAGTTAAGGAATGTATTAGACTCAGGCTTTGCGTTCAGTATGGTATGACAGTACAAATAAGCAGGAATTGGTTCAAGATTTCATTCAGATTTCTCCTGCTCTAAATCCTTTCTGGCATTCCAGAAGGCGTGATTTGTGACTTTATTGTAGGATGAGCCCCCTGCTTTGCTCAGGTGTCCCCATTCCCTCAGGATTTGGAATCAGACCTCTGGGAGTGGTCCTCTAAAAAGCCAAAACTATGGTTAGGGTTAGGGCCTAGGATCATGGCAGGTTCAATCTGCCAGCTGTGTGGCAAGATGCCTGGAGGTCTGAGTTGAGGGTGTGTGTCAGGATGAGTGTCAGGTTACAGGTTTATGTCCAGTGGGCCATTGAATGTGGGGTTGGTATCAGACGGACATGAAGGTTTCTCCTGCTCTGAATCGTTTCTGAAGTTCCAAATGGCATGCTTTCCTTCTGGGTGGCAGGCAGAGTCTTCTGGAATTGCTCAGGTGTCCCCAGTCTCCAGGGCTTTGGTGCCAGGTCTCTGGAGACAGACCCTTCTGAGCCCAACCTAGGGTCAGTGTTGGGGTCAGGTTTAGGGTCACGGGTTAGGGTCAGGGGTTAGGGGTAGGGGTAGGTTTAGTGGTTTGTTAGGGTTAATTAATTTGCCTTTTAATACAAGATGTCCATGCTTAAATAAGACATTTTCTTAGAGTATTTTACAGTGAGTAAATGTTAGCATGTAACCCAAATAGTTAGAGAAGAACCAAATGTTCCAAAGCAACACTTAAGACAACATTTCTTGACATTTATGTTTTATGTCAAAATAATTGAAAATAGAATTGCTGTGTCACTCTTCTCACAGATGAATTTGTTGGCCCTGTCTTTCTGCTCTTGACTGAAAACATCTTCTCAGTGGGCTTCCATAATGGTTCTCTCTGAATGGGATGGCTCTCTTAGCCCTTAGCCTGCATTCCTTCCTATTGTTGATCTATTGATTATATCCCACACTCTTTGCAAACTCCCAGGTAGGACTAGAGCTATATATTTGCACTAAGTGGATACTCCATAAATATTTATTAATTAAACAAATGTGACTTTCTTTTTCATCAAAAATATCCATGTTTTATCAGTGAATTTTTCACTGTTTCAGAATATATTTGGAGAAATCTATTGCTCAATGAATATACATCTGTCAATGCTGTGACTTTATTATGTCCTGTGTCATGCTTCCCTGAGCACTCATGACCCATGTATGAAGCTCAGCTTCAAACCTTAGGGGTGAGTTCTGTGAAGGCACTCGGGGGCATTTGGGGGTGATTTGGAGGTGTACTGTTGGACACCACCATGTCATCTGGGGCCAGATGTGATGTGAGCACCCCCTCTTTCCCTAGCTTTTTCCATCTTCCTCCACTGTCTGTCAGCATGTGTGTTTCCCGCCAATCTTTCCCTGCAAACTTTGCAGACAAATTCTGAGATGGCCTATGACTTGGGACTCCATTGACATCACAAAGTCTCGTTATAACTAGTGTAAGAGGTTTCTGTGGCATTGACATGACCTTGTTTCCAGAATAAGACACATGAAGAGTCCAATGAGTCTGGGAGTCCAGGAAAGATAAATGGGTGATTGTGGCTCTAGCTAAAGCCACTCTAGGGAATCATGCTGGAGGCCATCTCACATCTCAGTCTGGCTCTTTCGCTGATATCCAATATGACCTAGGAGAGTCACTTCATCGGAGCTTCAGGATCATCATTTCTAAAAGTAGGAAATGTTTTTGGATTAATTTATTCATTCAAGACTATGGAATGAACTCCTAGAATGTTCTGGGCAGTCTCCAAGATAGATTTTATCTCAGGAGTTCTGACTCCCATCCTCCCCACTCCTATTGGGTTCCCACATTGGACACAAAGGCTGTTCCATGGAAATTCCCTAGGGCAACATTGGACTAGCAAGTGTCTTCAGGATGTGCCCCCATGCCATCTAATGTGGCTGAGGTGCCATGAGTAATTCTGAACCCAAACCAAGGTTTTGGCTAAATTGGCCTTGTGCTGTCTTACTTGCACAAAAATAGGAGTGCCTAGATCAGGCCTTCACAGCAACAGCTGAACCAGCTTAGTGAGGACCTTGCCCAGAACACTAGCCCCATGACACTGTGAGGGTACTCTGAGTCCACAGTTAAGTCAAGCAATGCAACAAGTGATTCTACATCAGGGTAGATGAATCAAAGTATAACTTCACAGCAAACATGACAAGAACATTTAAATGACAGAATAAGAGGCACCTGGGTGGCTCATTGTGTTAAGCCTCTGCCTTCGGCTCAGGTCATGGTCCCAGAGTCCTGGGATCAAGTCCCACATCGGGGTCTCTGCTCGGCGGGGAGCCTGCTTCCCTCTCTCTCTCTCTCTCTCTGCCTACCTCTCTGCCTACTTGCGATCTCTCTCTGTCAAATAAATAAATAAAAACTTTTTAAAAAATGACAAAATAATATGTAGTTAAATGTACTCTATACTATGGCAGTGATGGGAAAAGTGAATGATGGGGTCAGAAAGGGGATTGGGAGTTCCAAGAAGCAGGCTGGAGTAGTCAGGGGGTAGGAGGTGTCTTGTGGAGGAAGGGACCAGGAGACTTGTCACGGGTTACAACAGTGCAGCATCAGGATGTGTGTTCTGCCTGACCTACAACCCCCAAGGGCATTGGGGGCATTCTAGCCCCAGAGGATCTACAGACTGAAAATTGGCCAAAGCAGAGCCTCCATGGTGTGCCTTCTTTGTCCTTGGGTGTGGCTCTTTCTCTGCTTCTTGAGGCTGTTGATTCTCCTTTTGTTTTCCTCTGAGTTGCACTATTTTGTGTGGATTCAGTACTGTTAGTTGACACAAATTCTTCCTGAAAAGAAGTGGAATAGGAGTCATCCTTGTTTCCTAAGTAGACCTAAATATATTCAATAGTAATAGCCTTTTCCCAGGCCCTGGGGCTTTCATCTGCTTGCCAATTCCAAGATTTTTGAAAACATATTCTATTTTTAATAGGTTGAAAGAATTAGTTTTGTTTCTAAAAAATTCAGTGAAGTCACACTTTTCATCTACATTATCTACAAAATGATCTGTAAACATTGAATGAATAAGGTTTGACAAGATGAAGGAAGAATTGGCTTTGTAGTGGGATTTGCACCAATGTTTATTCACTGTTGCCCCGTGTGGACACTCCGTATAGCACGTGGCCGAATGTGTTCCAACTTAACAGGTTCAAGGCAGAATAAGACAGAAGAAAGTTGATCCTTGAATTCCTTAGCTCCTAAAAACCAACCTCTGATTTATGAGTGATATTCTAAATAAAGTATATCTTATCTAGATATTAGGGTTAGGGTCAGGGTCAAGCTGCATACATTAACTATGGACAGCTTTTTGTATGTCAATCTTTCCTGCCTAAAGTGTTAAAAAAAAACAAACATAAAATGGGAGACGATATAGTCACCAAAGCACTGAACACATTACCTGTCCCAGGAACTAGGTAACTAAACATATTATTGTTTCTTCTTAGCTGAGGACCAGGAGCCTGGTCCTATAAGTACTTGGCAGGTAACATCTGTGGCCAGCTTCCCATCTCCACCCCCAACCCCCACACCCAGCTCAGCACATCCTCTGCTATGCTCAAGGGCATCAAACAGATGGACCAGGTGCAGGTGTGACTTCCTCATGTCAGGCATGTCTTGCTTCCAACAAGTAGAGAAGTGGGCCAGCTCACATATGCATGACATGTTCTTTTGTTTCCTTGCTATCTGCCTCCCCTTTCTGTCACCCTGGTCCTGAAACTTTAGCTCCTGGGAGAACTTGGGTTTGCAGATTTCTGTTGACATTTCAAAGTGTAAATCTGTGTTGCCTTTGTTCCCTGTCCTTGGGTCAGTGATGAGGGCTGGAAAAGTGATCATACTCTGAAAGCAACAAAAAGAAATATCAAGTGTGCTCTGCTCCAGGCACCTCAGACTTGAAAGAAATGGCAAACTATGTACTTCATGTTCTGCACAAGCAGTTTTAGGGACTCATATACATATGTAAAATGAAATTGCACTGAAAGAAATGTGCTACCTAACTTTTGCCTTGCAGAAGACAGTTTAAAGACACCGCCCCTCCCCTGCCCTGTCGTTTCTGGTCTGGCCAATGCATGGTCATACTGACATGTGTAGCCACACAAGGGCACAACTGTGACATCCTCCTGGAGGATTCCTGATCTCCCTGTCCCCAAGTCTGGCCAACCCTGCACATCCTCAGTCCTCCTGAGTGTCGCCTGTCATGTCACTTGTCACACAAGGCTGTCATTTGTTGTCTCCAGGTCTGTCCTTTCTGCTTGGAGTAGATCTCTCTCACAGATACCTGGCTGGATGACAGGTGGGTGAATGGTTTTGGGATCTTTTGTCCTGGAACAACAGACATCCTTCAAAACCCTGATAGGCAGGGTGAGTATCTGTCCCTCTGTGTGCTCCCAGCCTCAGTGGAACATAGTGCCCAGGACGAGGGATTTGAGAGTCTGCCCAGATGAAGTTTGTTCTATGAAGGTGGATTCCTTCTGGTATCATTATGGAATCACATAACGTGGCCATTCCTGTGAGACAGAAAACATGCTACCATATTATATTCTCCTTGCATACTGTGGTTAACAAAGAGGAAGCACATGCTCACACTCAAAAGTTCACACTTACACCTCTGTTTCTGAGCATCACTACCATGTAAACTACAATGAATTCCCATTGGGCTGCAGACATGTAGACATGCTGTTCAAGGTATAAATAGAGGAGGATGGATATGAAGTTCTGGCTAAAAGGATGGAAGTCCTTGCCTATGGGGGTGAAGAAATCAGATTTTACCCAGAAGGTACTACATTCTATTCAAAAAAATAACATGATCCTATGATCTTTTAGACCAGATATCAGCACAGACCTTTATGTAAAGTCTTCTGTAAAGATTTTCTGTTAGGTGTTGCAATCCATGTGGTCTCTCTGACAATGATTCCACTCTTGCATTGTGGCTTGAAAGCAGCCACAGACTGTCCATAACTAATGTTCCAGCCACACTTGATTGACAGAATACAGGAAGAGGTCCCATTTGGCCCATGGGTGATAGTTTCCCACACCCCAGATTTGCAACATGATGGATGATGGAAGAGAGGGTTCTTCTTCTCCAGTGGCAGAGTGGGAGTACACTGGGATCTTTCCTGCCTGACCCCAGCCCCTCTACTTGAAAGGAAAAAAAAAAGATGATAGTGAGATTGGTCAACAATGAAGGCCTCAGGAATTCTCCTGCATTTCTCTGTAGGCCTTGAGCTTCCCAAAATATGTTTGCCTGTGTTTGAATTCCGTGTAGGTATTGTTTTGTTGAGTATGTCCCCATTGCATTATGGGTATATCTTGTGGGTTATATACCATGCAGATGGCCATCTTGTTCAGGCCAAGACCATGAGCACATTTAGGGGTGTCCTGAGTTAGCAGAGGATCTAGCATGTGCAGACTTCAGGATGAGTCTGATTCAGCCCTCAGCAATGTTATGGAGCACCTGGCTTCCTTGGTCCTCTGTGGCACTGGCACAGGCTTGGCCTATGCCACTTCTGCAGTCATGATGGAAAAACCCCTGGCCTGGGTTGTCCACCCCATGCTTGGCTCTTCAGGCCAAGACCCAAGATTTCTGCCACCTCATTGGCTGGGACCAGGTCACATGCCCATGGATGAACCGATCCCTGGAGCCAGGGAGTGGAGCCATGGAGATTGGCACAGGTTGTTAAGACCTCTGTTGTAATGACTTTTCTAATGGTTGTGGTGGCAAGATCTTCTGGGATGCATTTGTTAAGAAAATGAATATTAATTTCTGATAGTAAGTGGGTCCAAGGTGCTGGCTTAGCACCTAGCACCTCAGTCACAGCACCTCAGTACTACTCTACTACTCTGCAGAGAGAATGGCTAACAATGAACAAAGTGGATGGAAACTGGTCTGGAGTGCAGAAGGCAAGGATGTGTATGTGTACAGGATTGGGGGTAATAGCTCTGGCCAAGCTGTATCTCCAGTTTACCTAGGTCCAAGAAGGTGCGGGGAATCCATGGTGTTTCACCATCCACTATTTTGCAGATGAAGAATATGCCTTTTGCATGGAGTATGGCAAGAGTTGTTCCAAGTATTTTCTAGTTGGTACAGAAGTTGGGGAGAGCAACACCCTCCTTCTGCTAGGATAGGTAGGAGAGACTGAGTGCTCTCAAGAAGATATCTGGGGGCGCCTGGGTGGCTGAGTGGTTTAAACCTCTGCCTTCGGCTCAGGTTATGATCTCAGGGTCCTGGGATTGAGCCCCGCATCAGGCTCTCTGCTCAGTGGGGAGCCTGCTTCCCCCCCACTCTCTCTGCCTGCCTCTCTGCCTAGCTCTGATTTCTCTCTGTCAAATAAATAAAATCTTTAAAAAAAAAAAAAGAAGATATCTGGCTTTTGCAGGGCTCACTTTGAACCTGCATCCAGGACTGATGAGGACAGTTCAAGGTTTTGTTCTAAGGATGGAGTATTGGAAGAATGTGGTGCCCCTTGTAATCCTGGGAAGATAACAGATCAGGAGTCCACTGTAGAGTTACTTCATGTGAGTGGTGGTGATCTGTAGCATCTGCTTCATGAGTTATGGGTGTGGTTTCTGTTACTTTGTCCTAATTGCTGGGATTTCCAGGGAGTGGGATTTTTTGGCATCACTGTAAGAGTTGGTCCACCAGGAGTGAGCAAGTCCCGTTCTGCTGCTGAGAAGTGTGTCTCTAACAGTTGGAATAAGTAATACAAGTCAATGGTGGGGTGGTTACAGTGATCAGCAGGCTATTTTTAATGATTTTTAAGGGTGAATTCCATAGGATGAGATGTTAGATCTTATAGTTAGGAATCCTCATTAAGCACCCATAAAGGGTGTTTTTTCTGAGTTTCATATTCAATATTTTTTATTACTTCTAATAGTCCTCCTTGTACTTGGTATTCTAATGAACAGTGCCTTATGACATTGCCTGCATTTTACTCGTGTGTTAATGAGGATTTGAGAATAGAAAGTGTTGTCAATGCTTTCACAAATTGTACACTGGAACAGCCAAATAATAAAATTTTATTTTTGACACAAAGTAGAAAGTATTCTGCTGTGATTATTACTTTAAACCAGTAGAGGGGACACTATTTTGGTACTGGTAATGAGTACCATATGCGTTCCTAGGGCACATTATCAGATTATATTGGAAACTTGGACTTTGTTATTGTGGAGTTGACCAGATATTGGTCTCTTGTTTCGTTTTCCATGAACATTTCCACGATATTTGCTTTCACAGTTCTACCATTGTGAAATCACTCCAACTTTGGCACCAGCTTGCCCTTCTCTGCCAATGGTATGTTCGAGCCAAGAAAAATGCCACTTCTGGGTGACTGGGAGACTCTAGGATCAGAATTCTGTCAGTAAGGAGTTACTGGGATCTTAAATTCTAAGCCAGCTCCTGACACCCAGATGAAATACATTTCAGATTTAGAAACTTCAGATAGAAATTTTGTGTCAACAATAAAACGGAAAAAAATGTGTCATCCTAAACCTAACCTTAACCTCTAACTTTAATGCTGAAACCTAACCTGACCTTAAAGCCCAAATTGGAACCCTGAATCCCAAACCTGAAATGGAACCAGAAGCCTGGACTCTGAACCTGAGCCCTGGATCCAAGCCCTGAACCACAATCTCAAACCCTAAACCAGAACTCTGAGTCATGAGCCCTGAACCTAAACCCCAACATGAACCCATACCTCAAATTTGACCTTGAAATTTATCCCCTTAGCCCTAAGTCTTCAACCCTAAGTCATAGACCTAAAGCCCTAACTCTAACTCTAACCATTCCCTTGTCCCTCACCCTAAATCCTCACCCTGATCCTAAACCCAAACCCTGATCTAGAACTCTGACTGGAACCTGAACCTGAACCAAAATTCAAACACTTCACCACACTTTGTTTGTGCATTCACCATTGATGGGTATTTGCAGTTTCTACCTTTTTATTCTTATGATCATTGTTTGGGTTGGGAGCTAGGGTTAGGGTCTTGGATTGGGGTCAGGGCCAGGCTTGAGACTAAGCTGAGGTCAGAGTGTGGGTCTGTGTTAGGGCCAGGGTCATGTTTGGTGTCACTGTTTGGATCAGGGACTGTTGTCATTCCATATGTTTCCAATTCATTGTTCCTTAGCTATTTTTTGAGAAGTTGGGGGATATTTGGCTCAATACAGCTTGAATTTCCAAAATGAAATGGCTTCAGCTGGACCCAGGGAGAGGGCAGGTGCTTCCCTTGAAGGGTGAGCTCACCTAGTCCTGCACTGCCTTCACCGCCTACAGAGGGCACAGGACCCCAGCTCCCACCTGGAGCCTTGCATGTGCAGCCACTGCTGTAACAGGACCTTGGTCTCCTCAGGACCCGCTGTAGAGGACATGAGGCAGCATCCATGCTGACACGACCTGTTGTGGAGAATGTGGGTCTGTGTCCACACTGACAGGACCCATTGGGGAGGATGTGGGTCTGCTTCCACACCAACAGGAGCCCGGCCTCCTCAGGACCCACTGTGGAGATTTCGGGGGGTGTAGTGCCACATCCATACTGACGGGATCCACTGTGGTGAATACGGAGCCGTGTCCATATTGACAGCAGTCTAGCTTCCTCAGAACCAGCCACTGGAGGAGAAGGTGGTGAGGTGGTGTGGTCTCAGGTGAGAAGGTGAGAAGGTGGTGTGGTCTCAGAACCCCACAGAGGAAGGGTGCGCTATGTAGATGGTGGGGTTTCCGTGGCTTTGTGTATGGTGAAGTAACCTTCCACTGTGCTATGTGTGGGGCTGTTAGGTCTCCCCTTTTTGGGCTTGGATTTCCTCCCCAGACCCCACACCTGTGTTTATGTGCACATGGATTCAGTTCCTGGTGCTCCTCAGACAGTCTGCAGTCAGGTAGCAGATACCCACATTGGTGCTGATGCTCCCACTGGCCTCGGCACTGCCAGGTCCTTCCCGTGTGTACACCTGCTTCAGGGTTGGTCCAGTGTCTGGAAGTTCGATAGCAACAGTGCAGACTCTGTGGACGGCTTTAGAGTAAGGAGATATTTTCCCAGTGTTGGTTCTTCCCTGAGCACAGAGTGTCTTCCCGTCTCTCTGGGTCTCCCTCCATGTCTGACAACAGTGTCTCATGGCTCTTGGAGGACAGGTCTGTCACCTTTTTGGTTCAAAGGAATCCTAGGTATCTTGTTCTTTTGGGTGCAGTTGTAAATGAGATTGTTCTTCGTAGTTCTCTTTCTGATGGTTCCTTAGGAGCATATACAAATGCAATTGATTTGTGTATATTGATTTTGTTCCTTGCAAGTTTCTTGAATTTTTGAGTTCTGTTCACCTTAAACTCAAACTGCCAGTTATTTGACCAGCAAAATGGGTTTATTTGGGAATAACAGTGAATTGCAATCTGGGATGAGCAAGCTATGGTCACATCACAGGCAAATGCAAGAAACAAAGGAGAGGAACATTATTTCATGGAGAAGGAAGAAGAGGTTGGGAGGGTTGTTTGGAAGGAAGGTCTACTGGAGAAAGAAAGGCAGGGGGTTGTGGTGATGGAGGATTCTCACTGGCTCAGCTACAGGGATGGTGGATTTCTTGTAGGAGATGAACCCTCCAGCTTTCCCTTTGGGCCCTGGAATGGTTGAGTCTCTCCTGTGGGGGATTATAATGTGGCGTCTGTAATAAACACTAAGTGGTAGGTTCCTCCTTCCAGCCTCCCCTTCTGGCATTCCCCAGTCCACTTTACTGAGGCTTCGCTTCATGCTTTTTCACAGTTCTAACCAGTTTGTGATGGAGCACTGTGGAAAATTGGAATTTCAAATCCCAGTGCTTCTACTGCACCCAAGACACAGGGGTCCCCAATTTAATCCTCCCACAAGACTCTTGTTAACATGTGGCCTCCTACAAGGGCAAGTGGCCTCTCCACAGTGAGTGAACTGAATCTGGGAGGGCTTGGGCTCCATCTTGAAGTTTGAAGCCCTCTCTGCTTCTGTGACATGGTGCTAATGTGGATGTTTGGAAGAGTCATTTCCTCTGTGGTGATTTCAAAGTGTAGTCAACTTGTTACAGCGGCACAAATAGGCTTTATCTCCACCCTCAGATTCCCCAGCTGTCTATTCTTTACCATGTTTGGCACTTCACATGGGATGTTTCAGTGTGTTTGACCCCAAACAGGGACAATATCCTGCAGACGACCACATAACCTGAAATGAGGAGATCATTATAGGTTCTACCTTACTAAAAAATGCACAGGTCCACTTCAACTGTGTCCACCTGCATGACTGTCTGCAATGTCTTTTACCATTCTCCAGGATTCTTCTTCTGGTTAGGGTGAGAGTTGGGCATTAGAGGATAGGAGTTAAGGTTATGGTTTAGGGTTTAGGATTAGGGTTAGTTTAGGGATAATATGAGAGTCAGGTTCAGAGTTCATGTTCAGGGGGTCAATGAAAGTGGGGATTTGCTGGGATGGGACCAGTTTTGCCTTCAGATTTCTCCATCTCTGAAACCTTTCTCATGTTCCAAATGGTGCAGTTTTCTTCTGTGTTGCAGGTGGAGTCCTCTGGTATTGCTCAGCTGTCTGAAATCCCTGGGGCTTTAGAGGCAGGCCCTTGGGAACAGACCTTTCAGAACCCAACCTGGTGTTAGTGTTAGGGTGAAGGGCATGGCAGGACCAAACTGAAGGAGCATCTGCAAGTTTCCTGGTGTGTGTGTGTGGGGGGGGCTTGAGGGCATGTGTCAGGGTGAGTATCAAGATCTAGATTTGTGTCCAGGGTTCCACTAAAGGTGGGCATGACTTCAGGTGGACATGCAGATTTCTCCTACTGTGAAAACTTTCCAGAGTTCCAATTGACACAGGTTCCTTCTGGGTGGCAAGCAGAGTCCTCTGGTATTGTTCAGGTGTCCCCAACCTGTAAGATGTGGGTGCCAGGCCTCTGGGACAGAACTCTGAAAACCAAACCTAGGGTTCAGGTTAGGGCCTAGGGGCATGTCAGGTGTGACTTGCCATGCTATTTTCATCTCTCCTGGGGCTGAAATGACAGAGAATGTCAGGGTGTGTATCAGTCTCTGGGTTTGTGTACAGCAGGCTGTTGAATGTGGGGCTGCCCTCAGGTGGGCATGCAGATTTCTCCAGCACTGAATCCTTTCTGGAATTCCAAATGACACAGTTTCCTTCTAAGAGGCAGGCTGAGGCCTCTGGTATTGCTCAGGTATCCCTAATTCCTGCCCTTTGGAGAATGGACCCAGGGGATGGACCTCATAGAACCCAGTCAAGGGTTAGGGTTAGGGCCTAGAGGCACTGCAGCAATGATCTAAAGGCACTTTGGAGAGTTTTCCAGAGGGGATAGGTCAGGGTGAGTGTCTGGCCCTGGGTCAGTCTCCAGGGGTCCACTCAATATGGGTGTGGGCTCAGGTGGGCATGAAATTTCTTCTGCTGTTCATCCTTTCTCTATTTCTAAATGGCACTGTTTCTTTCTGGGCGGCAGTCTGAGTCCTCTACTGTTGCTTCAGTCTCCCCAATCTGGAGGGCTTGTGTACCAGGCTTCTGGGAACAGAACCCTCCAAACCAAACCTATGGTTAGGGTTATGACCTAGTGGCATGACAGGTGTGGACTGCTAGCACTCATTCCATCTTTACAGGAGGCTGAGTGGAGGGCCTGGCTCAGGGTCAGTGTCAAGCTCTGGGTTAGTGTACAGGGGCCCACTGAATGTGGGGATGGCCAGAGGTAGGCATGTGGATTTCTGTTCCTCAGAATGATTTCCAGAGTTCCAAATGGGATGGTATCCTTCTGGGAGGCAGGCTGAGACCACTGGTATTCCTCAAGTGTCCCCAATCCTTGGGACTTTGGATCCAGGCTCTTGGAGACAGATCCCTCAGAACCCAACATAATGTTAGTTTTAGGGACTAGAGAGGCACAGGACAGTGAGGGCACAGGCATTTAAGGACATATCTAGAGATCACTAGCTGACCATTTAACTAATGGAATGATGAATTCAATGGGCATACATGACCAAACATACAGTCTTTACTAAAAGAAAATAGAAAAACAAACACATACAATCAATAATAATTAGCCAAGAAAGAAAGAAAGAAAGAAAGAGACAATCTGCTTTCCAAAGTTATCATATTATAATATTCAAAAATATCCAATTTTCTTTTTTATTATAATTCCAGTATAGTTAACATACTGTGTTGGATTAGTTTCAGGTATACAGTATAGTGATTGAACAATGCCACACATCACCCAGTGTTCATCACAATAAGTGCCCTCCTTAATCCCCATCATCTATTTCACCCATACCTCCATCCACCTCCCATCTGGTAGCCATCAGTTTGTTCGGTAGAGTTAAGAGTCTGTTTCTTAGTATCTCTCTTTCTCTTTTTCCTTTGCTTGTTTGTTTTGTTTCTTAAATTCCACATCCTGTAAATTTTAGAATAAGCTTGCTTATGTCTCCAAAAATCCTTACTGGGACTTTTATTGGAATTGCATTAAACATGCAGGTCAGTTTGGATAGAGAATTGATGTCTTTTTTTTTTTTTTTAAGATTATTTATTTATTTATTTGCTAGAGAGAGAGAGAGAGAGCGCGCAACCACAGGCAGACAGAGAGGCAGGCAGAGGCAGAGGGAGAAGCAGGCTCCCTGCCGAGCAAGGAGCCCGATGTGGGACTCGATCCCAGGACACTGGAATCATGACCAGAGCCGAAGGCAGCCACTTAACCAACTGAGCCACCCAGGCGTCCCAAGAATTGATGTCTTTTCTATGTTGAGTTTTCCTTATCATGACCCTGGTACATAGCTCTGTTTATTTAGGTCTTTGATTTATTTCATCAACATTTTATAACTTTTAGCATATTAATTCCCATGCATATTTTGTTAAGGGTTTATCTGAGCATTTTATTTTCTTTGGAGTGGTTATAAATGGTACTATCTTTTAAATTTCAGTTTCTACATGTTCATTGTTAGCCTATAGGAATGTGATCGATTTTCATGTGTTGATCTTGTATCTTGTGACCTTGCCGAACTCACTGATTAATGCTAGAAGTGTTTTATAGACTTCTTGGGATTTTCTATGCAGACAATCGTGTCTGCATATAGACATAGCTTTATTTATCTTCCAAAATGTATGCCTTTTATTTCATTCCCTTGCCTTATTTCAGTGGATTGATCTTCTAGTGTTATGTGAAATAAAAGTGATCATTGTTGATATCTTTGCCTTCTTCCTGATCTTAAAGGAAAAGCATTCAGCCTTTCACCATTAAGTATGACATACCAGTAAGTCTTTTTTTGTAGAGTGGATAGGAGAAAGATGTACTTTATAAGTTGAGAAAATCTCTCTTTCCCTAGTTTTCTGAGTACTTTCATCATGAATAGGTGTTATACCAGTGATTTAAAATTTTCTAAGCCACGAGATGCAATGAGCACTGGATGTTATACACAACTGACAAGTAGTTGAACACTACATCTATAATTAATGATGTAATATGTGTTGGCTAATTGAATTTAAATAAGAAAAAAAAAAACTTTTCTAGGGCCCCTGGGTGGCTCAGTTGGTTAAGCAACTGCCTTTGGCTCAGGTCATAATCCCAGAGTCCTGCATCAGGCTCCCAGCTCCACGGTGAGTCTGCTTCTCCCTCTGACTTTCTCCCCTCTCATGTTCTCTCTCTCTCTCTCCCAAATGGATAAATAAAATCTTTAAAAAAAAGAAAAAAATTTCTAAAAGACTTATAAAATGTTTTTTAATAAGTAATATTAATTGTAACATATTTTATTTAGCCTGTATATCCAAAGTATTATTATCTTATTATGTAAACAGCATGAAATTATTAATAAGATATTTTATAGTTTTGTACTGAATCTTAAAAATCTGGTGTGTATTTTACACTCAAAGCTCATCTCAATTTCGACCAGCCACATGTAACTCATAGCTGCTACATAAAACAGTGTCTAAAGTAGTTAAATTTCAGGGGAGATGCAATTGGGTGTCTTTTTAACCATGGAGCTTAAGCCGCCTTATTTTTCTCTCTTTATTATTTATGAAAATCTCATGGTGAACAGGATGGCATAGTCCATCAAACACAGTTCATTTTCAATTCAAGCCAACAGTACAGTACAACAATTTCATGCTTTTTAAAAAAATTGTCATTTCACATGTAGATGGTTTCAGATTGATATTCAGGAAATCAGTGGATGGATAACTCAGAGGAGTTATTCTTGGTGGTCATTTTTTATCCAATTTAGTCACTAGCATAGCTAGAGCCCCTGGATTAACAATAGGAATGTGACCTAAGATTTTCGAATAACAGAAAGGGAAGAATGTCAAAATCTATTGGGGAGGGCACGTATTGCATGGAGCACTGGGTGTGGTGCAAAAACAATGAATACTGTTACGCTGAAAAGAAATTTAAAAAAAATCTAAAATTTCAGATCTTTCACCAAACAACTAGGTAATCTTGGATAAATTCCTTGACTTTCTTGGACATCAGTTTATTCATCTGACAAATAAGGACTCTACGTTCTCTTCAAATTCTAGGACTGTAACAATTCTTTGATTCATGCATTTTATCAATAAATATATGTGAAGGCTCTATTATGCCAGACACTGTGTTAGCATCTGCATATAGACAAACTTTATTCTATACTCTTTGCTTTATTGGAGCGTGTATTCTACTGAGAAAAAATTGGATTAAACACATAATTACAAAAATAAATTACAATGGTGAACATGCTATGAAGAAAAAAATCTAAGATTATCTAACCTACTTGGCAGGGAGAGGAGATGAAGAAATGATTTAAGGAAAGCATGCCAGTCACTAGCTTTTTGCCCCATTGTTAAACTCACTTATGTTAGAAGCTAAAATGTCAGATAAATTCAAGTGTATTTTGTAGTCATATTCTAAATGCCCATAAGGTAAATATGCTACTCCAAGACAGAGGACTTTTCTCTTTGTGTATAGAAACTATATAATAATAAAATAATAATAATAATAATAATAATAATAATAAATTTGAGGAAAACAACAAGAATGTCCATTGTGGGGTTTTGAAAATATGTCATATAACTGTCAAAGTCCCTTGGTTTGTTTAATCTGGAGAAGGCCTGAGGTTTCAGTGGAATGCAGAATAAGTAAATTTATTGTTAGCTGGAAGGTTGTTATAAGGCAATGGCAACAGTTTTATTCTTTATAATCCCAGGAAGGAAAATACAGAAAGAAAGGTTTCAGCTAAACCTAAGAAAAGACTTCCTAATAGTCAGAGGGATTCACAGTTAGGGTTGGGAGATTGAGGAAACTGAAGGAGATTAAATTACAACAAGTGGACTGAATTTGATGACCTCCAAAGTTTCTTTGAACTTTGAAATTCCAGTAAATTCAGCATCATTTAGGGAGATGAAAAAACAAAGAAATCCATTAATTTTTTTTTAATTTTGAAGCTGGAACATTAACAAAATACAGACGTGGGCTGGGAAAAGAAAAAAAGTAGAATTTAAAAAGTTAATAACTCAGAGAAAAGCTGAAAACTATCTAAAAGCTCAGGATACATGTGGCTGAAGATAAAAAAAAATACTAGGGACTTGGAAATAACTAAACAACGACAGCATAACTCTCGCAAAATCAGATAGGTTATTGCAGGAAGAGAGATAATCTTTTAAAGGCTGGAATGAAAGTCCAAATCTGGAGGACAGGGAAGCACACAACTTATAAAGCTTGAGATAGGAATTTCTAGGAATCCAGGATGG
This sequence comes from Martes martes, assembly GCF_963455335.1. NCBI lineage: Eukaryota > Metazoa > Chordata > Mammalia > Carnivora > Mustelidae > Martes > Martes martes. The sequence continues at coordinate 61,403,125 of NC_137897.1, forward strand.
GGTAAGGGAGGGAACAGGGAGACTTCCAGATGAGACACAGAATTTAGAAGTGTGGGTAACTGATCCAGGGTAAGAGAGATAAATGCTTATCTCTTTCTTGTTTCATCATTCTAATTTTGTATTGTTTCACCACTCCCCAATCCTGATGTTCCTTCCTCCAAGTATCTCTCTCTTTCAAAGTGTATTATTATTTCAAAGTGTATTATTATCTTATCAAAGTGTATTATCTTTCAAAGTGTATTATTATTTTTACATAGATTTTAAGAAAAGTTTGTTTCTTTTTTCTGAACTTAAAAAGCAGAGGAATTGAACCTCTGCTCACTACTCTTCACAAAATTGAATTAAAAAGATAAATTTGACTTGCGTATTGACTCCCAATTGAATTCCCTCCAGCCCTTTGAGTCAATAGCACTTGATAGAAAAAAGTTTCCTAGTTCTGTTTTAGTGCTACAGCCAGGCTGAGATTATGGTTATTAGGATGAGAATGAGAAAGGCAGATAATCAAAGTTTTCTATTCCCCTGGCCTGTTTCACAGCAGTGGTATCCATTTCTTTCATAGTTCGTCAAATGAGAAGGCTGTCTAGTAAGTCAAAATTATCTGCTTTGGCATGACAGTACGAGTGGAAAAGTATCTGAAGAAGGACACAAGAAATCCTTTGCTTGGCTGGAATAAAAGGAATAGATTGTCAAGAGAATACTTTATGAACCTGTAATAGTCATATTGAGGCTTTATCCAAACTCAAGAAGAGTCATTCTTAAGTCCTTCTCCCTACCCAGATCTCTCTTTAGTGGAACCCTGGAGTTGAGTTCTTTCTTTATTTATGGCTTCATATAAATCATCCACTTTTGTAATTAAGAATTGATGAAACCATTTTAAGAGAAGTTACTATCAACAAATAGTGGGATGTATTACATATTCTTCCCATAAAATGGCAAGATGGCTATGCCAATAATTAAATTATGATCAGACATAGTTGTGAACATTTCCAAACCCATTTGTCAAATCTCTTGCTGGTACACCTGTTATTTCACTAATAAATGTTGGCGACTTATAGATTAGTGAATCTTGTTACTTGAGATTTGTCTACTTGATTTGCCCTTGAGCAATTCATTCTCAGAGAAAAATAGTCATCAGGTAGATTTGGGCTAGTTACCACCAGGTTTGGACACTTTATAAGCAGTCAAAGACAAAGGGAGACCGTCACATACCATTCAGCTGTGGCAGGGGGGAATGGGAGCTATTCTGTGTTCTCCAGCTGTTTCAGAAAGTAGAAATTCAGGTGGGTTTTTTTTTTTTTTTGGAGGGGAGTATCTGCCCTGGTGAGGTATGGGAATATTTATATTTATTGGTATAAATGGCCCAATACAACAAATTTGACACCATTGGATCAGAATTAAGATGCATTAAAGCAATTTCTTGACTACCACCTGTCAGTTAAGAGCAATGTCATTTTCTGCATTCCAGTGATAAAAACTATCCCATATTTGGATATTGCTTTAAAGATTCCAAAATGTTCTCAATTTTTTGCTCTTATTTGATATTTTCTGCAACCTCATAAGGGAGATCTAACTGTTCTCATTTTATAACGAGGAAATAGGTTTAGAGAGGTTAAGGGACTTGAGATTTCATAGCAGTGGAAAGACAAAGCTAGATTTCATTAAAAGTCAAGTTTATTGACTCAAAATCTAGTGGGTTTTTGCAGTCATTTCACTTCCTCTTAATCAATGGCAAAGAAACTCTGAAACTAAAATAGTGAGATTGCACAGTAAGTAAATGGCAGAACTGGGACACTCAGCATTTCAAGCTTAAAACACTCTCTTTCCCTTTCCCCACAATTACTTCCCATAACATTTAAATGCAACACACACACACACACCCCCCACATTATTTCTTTCCCTGAAAATCTTAGTGAATCTACATTGTATTTTTAAATATAATCCCAATTTCTTTTTATGGTGTATAAAAACCTCCCTCACACCTGAGGTCCTTGTCATATGCCATTGCTTCTGCCTGGAGTACTATTCCTTCCACTTGTTTGAAGTGGAAGGAAGTACCCCTTGCAAATTAGTTGAAGTACCCCTTGCAAATAGAATTTGAGATAAAGACTTGAATGTTGGTAATTTATCTGGAAGATTAACATAAAAAGCAGAAGAAGAGGGTAGGAGGGGAAGAGGGTGGCAGAGTAGGAGGACTCTATGCATGCCCCATCCCATGAATAAAATTAGGTAACTCTCAAATCATCCTAAATACCCCCTGAAATTGACCAAGGAGGTCCACACCAAAACACATAATAATTAAAATGGTAAAAAATAGTCATAAAGAGAGAATTTCTAAAGCAGCAAGAAAAAAGAAGGCAGTTATATACAATGGAAACCCCATAAGTCAATCAGTAAATTTTTAAGAGAAGCTTTTCAGGCCAGAGGGAGAAGCATGATATATTCAAAATGCTGAAATGGAAAAAAATCTACAGCCATGAATACTCTATATAGCAAGGTTGTCATCAGAATAGAAGGGTAAATTAAGAGTTTCCCAGAAAAATTAAAGCTACAGAGTACATGACCACTAAACAAGCCCTACAAAAAAAAATGTTAAAGGGGACTATTTGAGTGGAAAGGAAAGACTATGAGTATGAATAAAAAAAAAGTAGGAAGGACAAAAGCAGTAATAATATCTGTCAAGGTACTCACAAAACAAAAGGATATAAAGTGTGACACCATATACCAAAAACATGAGGAAGGGAGTAGTAAGAATGGGTTTGAATTTAAGCAACTATCAACATAATATTGACTGCTCTGTTATAGAATATGTTATACACAAACCTAATGTTAACCACAAATCAGAAACCAGTAATAGATGTACAAAAAGAAAGAAAGAAAGAAAGAAAGAAAGAAAGGAATCCAAGTATATCACAAACCATGAAAGAAAACAAGAGAAGAAAAGAGCAAAGGATAACTACAAAAACAACCACAGACAAGTAACAAAATGGCAATAAACACATGCTTATGAATAATTACTTTGAATGTAAGATACCTGCAGATTCAAAGTGAAGAAGATGGCGAAATCCGAATAGATGTCAAAAGAAAACCAGAGTAGCAATAGTTATATCAGAAAAAATAGACTTTAAAACAAAGACTGTAACAAGAGACAAAGAAAAATACTATATAATAATAAAGGGACAACCTAACAAGAAGATATAATGAACATAAATATTTATGTACCTACATAGGAGCACCCAAGTACATAACACAGTTAGTAACAAGCATAAAGAAATTAATTGATGATAATGCAATAGTAGTAGGGGATTTTCACACCCTACTTACAGCAATGAATAAATCATCCAAACAAAAATCAACAGGGAAACAGTGACTTTGAATGATGCACTGGACCAAATGGACTTAACAGATATATTCAGAAAAGTCAATCCTGAAAAGAACAGAATACATACTCTTTTCAAGTGCACATGAGACATTCTCCAGAATACATCACATATAGGCCTCAAAACAAATCTCACATATTCAAAAAGATTGAAGCCATACCACACATATTTTCTGATCATAACACTATGAAACTAGAAATCAACCACAAGAACAAATTTGGAAGAAGCATAAGTTCACAGAGGTTAAATAACATGGTACTAAATAATGAATTGGTCAATCAAGAAATTAAAAAAGAAACTAAAAAATTACGTGGCGAAAAATGAAAATGAAAACACGGGAGGTCCAAAATCTCTGGGATGCAGCAAGAGCTCTTCTAAGAAGGCAATCTCTAGCAATGTAGGCCTACCTCAAGAAGCAAGAAAAATCTCAAACAAACAAACTTTACACCCAAAGAAGCTAGAAAAAGAACAACAAAAAAACCTAAAACAAGCAGAAAGAAGGAAATAATAAAGATTAGAGCAGAAATAAATGATATAGAAACTAAAAAACAAACAAACAAAAACAGATCAATGAAACCAGGAGCTGGTTCCTTGAAAAATTGAATAAAATCAGCAAATATCTAGCCAGACCTATAAAAAAATGAAAGGGAATGGATTCAAATAAATTGAATCATGAAGGAGAGAGGGGAAATAACAGCCAACATCAAACAGTTATGAGAATATTATGAAAAACTGTATGCCAACAAATTGGACAATCTGAAAGAAATGGACACACTTCTAGAAATATGTAATCCACCAAAACTGAAACAGGAAGAAGCAGATAATTTGAACAGACTGAACACCACCAAGAAGATTGAATGAGTAATCAAAAACTTCCAACAAACAAAATTCCAGGGTCAGATGGATTCATAGATGAATTATACCAAACATTTATGGAAGAGTTAATATCTATTTTTCTCAAACTATTCCAAAAAATAGAAAGGGAAAGAAAACTTCCAAATTCCTTCAGAGGCCAGCGTTACTCTGATACCAAAACCAGATAAAGACACCACAAAAAGAACAGAACTATAGGCCAATATCCCTGATGAACATGGATGCAAAAATTCTCAGCAGAATACTAGCAAACTGAATCCAATGATACATTGAAAAAATCATTCACCACAATCAAGTGTGATTTATTCCTGGGTTTCAAATGTGGTTCAATATTTGTAAATCTATCAGTATGATACAGCACATCATTAAGGGAAGAGGTAAGAACCATATGATCATTTCAATAGATGCAGAAAAAAACATTTGACAACGTACAATATCCATTCATGATAAAAACCCTCAATAAAGTAGGTTTAGAGGGAACATACCTCAACATAATAAAGGTCATACATGAAAAACCCACAGCTAACTTTATCCTTTATGGGAAATACTGAGAGATTTTCCTTTAATGTCATGAACATTGTCATGAACAATGCAAGGATGTCCATTCTCAGCACTCTTACTCAACATAGTATTTGAAGTCCTAGCCACATCAATGAGACCACAAAAATAAATAAAAGGCATTCATATTGGTAAGGAAGAATTAAAACCCCCTATTTGCAGATGGCATGATACTATATATAAAAAACGTGATAGTCTCCACCAAAAATCTTCTAGAACTGATAAATTCAGTAAATGTGCAGAATACAAAATCAGTGTACAGAAATCTGTTGCATTTCCATACACTAAAGAAAGAGAAATTATAAGAAGTGCAGTTTACAATTGCACCATAAATAGTAAGATACCTAGGAATAAACCTATCCAAAGAGGTGAAAGATCTGTACTCAGAAAACTATAAAACACTATTGCAATAAAAAACAAACAAATACACTGTTGTAGAAAATTGAAGGCAATACAAAGAAAGGAAAGACATTCCATACTCATGGATTAAAGGAACAAATACTGTTAAAATTCTATACCACCCAAAGCAATCTACACATTTAATGCAATTCCTTATCAAAATACCAACAGAATTTTACACAACTAGAACAAACAATTCTAAAATTTGGATGGAACTACAAAAGATCCTGAATAGCCAAAGCGATCTTGTGAAAGAAAAGAAAAGCTGGAGCCATCACAGTTCCAGACTTCAAGTTATATTACAAAACTCTAGTAACCATAACAGTATGGTACTGGCACAAAAACAGATACCTAGATCAATAGAATAGATAACCCAGAAATAAACGCACAATTATATGGTCAATTAATCATCAACAAAATATGCAAGATTATCCAATTGGGAATAAAATTCCCTTCAGCAAATGGTGCTGGAAAAACTGGACAGCAACATGCAAAAGAATAAAAGTGGAACACTTTCTTATGCCATACACAGAAATAAATTCAAAACAGATTAAAGACCTAAATGTGAGACCTGAAGCCATAAAAATCCTAAAAAAGAAAACAGGCAGTAACTTCTTTGATATCACCTAGCAACTTTTTTCTAGATATGTCCTTGAGGCAAAGGAAACAGAAGCAAAAATAAACTATTTGGACTACATCAAAATAAAATGCTTCTGCACAACAAAGGAGAAATCAACAAGACTAAAAGGCTACCTACAGAATGAGAGAAGATGTTTGCAAATGGCATATCCAATAAAGAGTTAGCATCCAAAATATATAAAGAACTGATACAACTCAACACTAAAAAAAACAAGTAATTCAATTAAAAGTGGCAGAAAACATGAACAGACAATTCTCTAAAGAAGATATAAAGTTGGCCAACAGACACATGGAAAGATATTCATTAACACGTACCATCAGGGGAATGCAAATTAAAGTAATAAAATATTACCTCACACTTGTCAGAATGGCTAAAATCAACAACACAAGAAACAAAAGGTCTTGGCAAGGATGTGGAAGAAAAGGAACTCTCTTGTACTGCTGGTCAGACTGCAAACTGGTGGAGCCACTGTGGAAAACACTATGGAGTTTCCTTAAAAAGTGAAAAATAGAACTGTCATATGATCCAGCAGTGACACTACTTGACATTTACCCAAAAATCCAAAATCACTAATTCAAAGGGATACATGCATCCCTATGTTTATAGCAGCATTTTTTTACAATAGCTAAGATATGGAAGCTGCCCAATTGTCCATTGATAGAGGAATGGATAAAGAGTAGGTATATATATTATATAGGCCTATATAGTATATGATACATAATGGAATATTATTCAGTCATGAAAAAGAATGAAATCTTGCCATTTGTAGCAACATGGATGGAGCTAAAGAGTATAATGCTGCCTGGCATAAGTTAGTCACAGAATGACAAATACCTTCTGATTTCATTCATATGTGGTGTTTAAGAAACAAATCAAATTAGCAATGGGGAATAAGCAGGGAGAGAGAGTGAGATGAATCATGAAAGAGACTCTTACCTATAGACAACAAGCTGATGGTTACCAGAGGGGAGGTGGATAGGGGGTTAGGTTAAATAGGGGATGAGTATTAAGAAGTGCACTTGTCATGATGAGTACCGGGTGATGTATGGGATTTTTGAGTTACTATATTGTACATATGAAACTATTAGAACACTTATTAACTAACAGGAATTAAACTAAAAACTTAAAAAAAAAAACCACAGGAGTAAAGGAGCAAGGGTCATGAGACAGGGAAGAAAGAAATGCTAGTGTTAGGGAACATTATGAAGTAATTTATGGGCACAATGGGGACTTGATTATACCAGGGTATCACAAAAGTATAGAGAAAACCTTTCAGAATTGACACCTGAAGGAAGAGAGGCTAGACCATTCACCCTCTAGCTCTCCCATTAGTTGATGACTGCCCCAGTAGCATTAGGTTTTTTAACCTCCTTGAGCATTTGATTTAGTGGGCTCTGGAGCCTTAGCAAAAGCCCTAAAACAGATAATGAGAAGACACTCCGCATGACTGAGTTGGAACACTGAATGAGCTGAGTCTCTACTCACAAAAAGTGTCCACTGTCTCTGGCTGAAATCTCAAGTGGGGCCATGTAATGTCAGAGACTAAGTTCTGCTACTATTTCCATGGTCACTTACTTCTCATGCTTGAGACCCAGCTTACGTCACCTCTTCTCAAAAGCCTTCTGTGATCACCCAACCTAATTAGATGCTCCCAACCCTTTCTGCCTAGGAGTTCTCTTCTTTCTTTTCACTTATTATCATTTGTAATTATTTACTTATTTGTCTTACTATTTAATGTTCATCTCTTCTACTAGAGAGAGCCTCCAACACTCTAGAACATGGCAGGCACTTAACATTTGCCGAATGATTGAATGGATAAATGGATACATGTAAGATCTGAGGTGTGGTATCCTGTTGTTTATTTAACTTTGCAAGCATTCTTTCTAATATGCCAACTCTCACACACATTACCCCAAAATCAGGCAAGCAAGCAGGCCAATAAACAAGCAAAATGGCTGGAATATCTGTTCATCTGCTTATCTAGCAACCAACCTTGAGCTAAGATCAAAAAGGTTAAGTAAGTTGCTTGCTTGAGGACATTATGAGGAAACTGGGAACACATCAGAGTGTCCCAGGACTAGGATTGGATTGAGTTATTGAAATATAATGAAAATTACTAGCATTTGCTGAGTATTTGCTATGTGCCAGTCACTGTACTTAGCTCTTTACATGCATCACCTCATTTGTCAGAACAACTCTAGGGGCTTATTGCCCTTTTACAGATAATGATCCCAAGAATTAGGAAAATTGAGTAGTTTGTTCAAAATACACAGTAAGAAGGCAATTGGGATTAATGTCAGTTATTATTATTATTTATTATGTTTTTCCCAACATTTCTTTCAGTGTTATTGAGATAAATTTCATATACCATAAAATTCATTCATTTAAAATACACAATTCAGTGCATTATAGTATATTCAGAGAATGCAACCATAATCATTATCTTATTTTCAATACCCCTCAAAGAAAGTCCATACTCATTAGCAATCATTCATGTCTACTGCTTGGTTAACCCCACTCCAACCACTAGTCTGCTTTATGTCTCTGTGGATTGCCTATTTTAGACATTTATCATCAATAGAATAATGCCATTTGTGGTCTTTTGTGACTGATTTCTTTCACATCCAATAATGCTTCCACAGTTTATCTCTGATGTAGCACGTATTGGTACACTATTCCCTTTTATAGCTGAATAATTTTCATGGGTTTTGTATGGATTTTGTTATTCATTCATTAACTGATGGGAATTTGGTTGTTTCCAGTTTTGGTAATTATAAATAATGCTGTCATGAACATTTGTGCACAGTTATGGTGTGGACACATGTTTTTGATTTTCTGGGACTATACCTAGGTGTGGAGTTGTTGGGTCACATGCTAATGATACATTTAACTTTTTGAGGACCTGCCAAACATTTTTCCAAGGTGGCTACCCCATTTTTTCAGTCCCATTCTTAGTGTTGTCTTTTCGTTTTCTTGATGGTGTTTTTTTAAAACACGGAAGTTTTTAATGTCAATGCAGCTCATTTCTGCCTCTCTCTCTCTTTTGTTCTTTGTAGTTTTGGTGTCACATCACAAAAATCATTGCATAACCCGTGATCACAAAGAATTATTCCTATATTTTCTTCTAACAATGTTACAGGTGTCAATCTTAAATAAAACAAGTGGTAATATAATTAAACAATGATGAGTTTATTTGGGAATAGGAGGAGAATTGCAATTTAGGACAAGAAAACTATGGTGAATCAAGGTAAGTCCAAAGAGAAAAAGGGGAGGCTAGCTTTTATTAGGTTTTGTGAGGAAACTGCAGAACGTTGTTTTGAATATAAGATTATTGGAGGAGAGTGAGAATTCAAGGTTGTGGCAGTTTCTCACCAGTAGGCACTTTGTTGTTACTGAGGCATGTGGAAAATTTTCTTCTTCCCTGCTGGTCATGTAAGTTGAGATGGGTGGTATGTCTGTGAGACCTCTCTCTTTATGGCTTCTTGAGTTCATCTTAAATGAAATAAAGGTTTCCTTTATTCATTTTCGCTTAGGTTGGCTCATGTATTTAGATCTTTGATTTATTTTCAAGTTAATTTTGTGGATGGTGTGCAATGTGAAAAAGGGGTCCAGCTGCATTCTTTCTTAAGTGAACCACCAGTTGTTCCAGTACCATTTGTTGAAAAAACTATTCTTTTCGCCCTTTAAGGTGTTCTTGTTGAAAACCATTTGGCTGTGGATATGAGGACTTATTATATCTGGACTGTCAATTCAATTCCATTGACCTATGCATCTATCTTTATGCCAGTACTACACTGTCTTGATTATTATAGCTTTATAGTAAGTTTGTTCTGCTTATCCCATGACTTATTTATGGTGGAAGACCAATAAAATTATTAAGTCTGATGAATGAATTTTCAGCAGCAGGATTACCAAAAAAATAAATAGCAGCACTAAAGATAAAATAAATTTTACATTTTTAGTCAGTCCAAAAAATTTTACTAAATAACAAATTAAGCAATTTTGTAATTATCTGGTGCAACATTAAAATTGTTTTATTATGCAAACTACATCTAATGTATGTTCTCTGTCTTCTCTAACTAGAACTAAAACCCTTTGAGAATAGAGGCCACATATCCTGTTTTTGCAGTCTTTGCATCTAAGATATTACCATATGTATAATAAGTACTTGTTAAATGTCTATTGATGAAAATATGAACTTAGTGATTTATACAGTTTTCAAACAAACTGGTATGTATCAAGAAAGAAAATATACGAAAAAAAGGCAATGGCAATTTTGGTTAGTTGTTCACCTAGAAAATGGAAGAGTATTTAATTAGAAACAAGTTGGTATTCTAGGAATTGGTTTCTCATGTTGTTTAGGTTCCAAAATTAATATGTAGTAAAAAATTAATCTGTAAAGTCTAAAATTTAAGACAAAATTTAACATAACTGATTGAGGATATAATATATTAAAAAACTCTTATACACACAAAATTTTTCAAAGGGAGGCATGAAAGAAAAGTTTCTACAGATGGGCAGTCAGATTTATCTGTCTTGAAGATATATATCAAATTTCCAATTGATTGGAGGCTAGGAGGAGACATTCAAGGGATTTCTACTTCCCAGAAAATTTACTCCATTCTGTCATAATATTAAATGTTTATAACTTTAATACATATTACTATGAGAATTTAATGTAATAATGAACCACTTTTTCTGTATCTTTTATAAGCAAGGGTCAAAAAAGTCAGGGACTCAACTGCCCTTTGTTTTATAATTATGTTTTTATACAATATGAAGTGAAACTGGAAATATGTGGCAATTAAATAGTCAAATAGTTAAATAGTTTCAGAGTTGCTGTGGTTCTATGCTTTAGTTATTCTGGAGTAGAACTGGAGCAGAAAGGTTTTGATCTAGTAAAGAACAGTTTGATGAGGGCTTTCCAGTTGGTTGCTGCTCTCAGGTGACAATATACTACAGTGTGACAGTAAAACCAAGATATCACTTATGCTTGAAATTTAATCTCAGTTTGCTCCGTGTTTTAGGTGGACTATTTCCAACCATTTTAATATGGTCACAAAATACACTAATCCACAATGCTTGACATAACCTCCCTTGTCGTTTTGAAATCAGGAATTGTGAGTCCTTCAAATTTGTTCTTCTTTTTAAAGATTATTTTGGCTACTCTGGGCCTCTTAAATTTCCACATAAATTTCAGGATCAGCTTATCAATTTCTGCAAAAAATCTGTATTTTTTAAAGATAGAAACTATAGATCAATTTGGGGAGTTTTTCCATCTTAACAATGTTAAGTTGCATGATCCATGTATGTAGGATGCCTTTTTATTTATTAGGTCTTCCTTAATTTCTTTCAACAATGTTATATAGTTTTTAGTGTACAAGTCTTACATTTGTTTTATTAAATTTACTCCCAGATATTTTATTTTTTCTTGCTGCTGCAAGTGAAATTGTTTCCTTAATTTCATTTTAGAAATTTTCATGGCTAGTGTATAAAAATGAAAGGTTTTTTTTAGATTGATCTTGTATCTTTCAAACTTGTGAACTCATTTATTAGTTCTACTATTTTTATTAGATTCCTTAGGAATTTTTAAATATAAGATCATGTCATTTGCAAATAGTAGAAATAGTTTCAATTCTTCCTTTCCAAGAGCGATGCTTTTATTTATTTTTCTTGCCTAATTTTCCTGTCTGGAATCTCCAGTAAAATGTTGAATAGAAGTGATGAGAGGAGATATCCTTATTTTCTGCCTGATGTTAGAGAAAAACATCTAGTCTTCCACCATTATGATGTTAGCTGTGAATATTTCATAAATGATTTTTATCAAGTTGAAGAACTTCCCCTGTATTTTTGAGTTTGTTAAATGTTCTATCATAAAGAGGTGTTAGATTTTGTCAAATGTTTTTTCTTTATCTATTGAGATGATTATGTAATTTTTGTCCTTTTTTCTATTAATATGGTATATTATACTAATTGATTTTCAGATTTTGAAACATTCTTGCTTCTTGGGATGACTCCTAATTGGCTAGAGTATATAATCATTTTTATAAGTTGTTGGATTAGTTTTGCTGGTATTTTGTTGAAGAATTTTGCATTTATATTGAAAAGAGATCTTAGTCTGTAGTTTTCTTGTGATGTCTTTGTGTAGTTTGTGTGTAAGTGGCCTTATAAAATGAGCTGGAAAGTGTTCTAACCTCTATAATTTTTTGGAAGACTTTGTGAAGCATTGGTGTTCTTTTTTAAATATTTGTCATAAATAACCAGTGACTACCTGGTACTTGGTTTTACTTTGTAAAAAGTTTTTTGGATTACCAATTCAGTGTCTTAACCTGTCATGGATCTATTCAGATATTTTATTTCTTCTTGAGTCTGTTTCAGTAATTTGTGTTTTTCTAGAAATTTGTCCATTTCATATAGATGATCTAACTGTTGGAACACATTTTTATAGTATTTTTTAATCCTTTTTGTTTATGTAGGTTGATAGTAATGCCCTTTCATCCAGAGTTTAGTAATTTGAATCTTTTCTTTCTCTTTTCTTATTCAGTCTATCTGAAAGATTACCAATTTTTTTGCTCTTTTAAAAGAATTAGCTTTTGGGTTTGTTGATTTTCTTATTGTTTTTCTGTTCTCTGTTTCACTAATTTCTGCTCTGTTATTATTTCATTCATTTTGCCTGCTTTGTGTTTAATTTGTGTTTCTTTATTTTTAGTTTCTTAAAGTAGAAAGTTGGGTTATTATTTTGAGATCTGTCTTATTTTTATATATAGGTCTTCACAACCATAAATTTCCTTCTAAGGATTGGTTTTGCTGCATGCCATAAGTTTTGTTATGTTTTCCTTTTCATTCATCTCAAAGCATTTTCTATTTTATTTTTTTAAAAAGATTTTATTTATTTATTTGACAGAGAGAGATCACAAGTAGGCGGAGAGGCAGGCAGAGACAGAGAGAGGAGGAAGCAGGCTCTCCGCGGAGCAGAGAGCCCGATGTGGGACTCGATCCCAGGACCCTGAGATCATGACCTGAGCCGAAGGCAGAGGCTTAATCCACTGAGCCACCCAGGTGCCCTCAAAGCATTTTTTAAAAGATTTTATTCAATGACAGAGAGAGAGAGAGAGCACAAGCAGGAGATGCAGCAGGCAGAAGCAGTCTCCATACTGAGCAGGGAGTCCAATGTGGGGCTCGATCCCAAGCCTGAGATCATAACCTGAGCCAAAGGCAAACACTTAATTACTGAGCCACCCATGCACCCCTCAAAAGATTTTCTAATTCCCTTTGTGATTTTTTTCTCTGACTGGTTGTTTGAAAACATGTTGTTTAATATCCACATATTTGTGAATTTTCCTATTTTCCTTTTGTTATTGATTTCTAATTTTATTCTATTATGGTTGGAAAACATATTTTGTAGGATTTTGATCCTTTAAAATTTATTTATTTATTTTCTTTTAAAATTTTTTTAAAGATTTTATTTCTTCATTTGACAGAGAGAGAGATCACAAGTAGGCAGAGAGGCAGGCAGAGAGAGTGAGAGGGAAGCAGGCTCCCTGCTGAGCAGAGAGTGCGATGCAGAACTTGATTCCAGGACCCTGAGATCATGACCTGAGCCGAAGGCAGCAGCTTAAACCACTGAGCCACCCAGGTGCCCCGATCCTTTAAAATTTATTAATGGTTATTGTATGGCCTACCATATAGTCTATTCTAAAGAATGCTCTATGTTCACTTGAAAAATATTTTTCTGTTGTTGGATGCAGTGTTCTGGATGCCTGTTATGTCTAGTTGTTTTATATGTTTATGTGTTTTTTTAAAATATTTTATTTATTTATTTGAGAGAGAGAGACAGAGAGACAGCATAAGCAGTGGGAAGAGGCAGAGGGAGAGGGATAAGCAGATTCATTGCTGAGTGGGAGCCCGATACAAGTCAGACACTTAACCAACTGAGCCACCCAGGTGCCCCTTAATTGCAGTTTTTAAGAATGGTTTCTCTTTTACTTGAAAAACCAATAAACAAGAAACAAGTTGATAAGACTTTAAGAAAGGCAGGAAACTACTAACCAAACCAGCTATAAAGTAAAAATGAAAAAAAAAATCAACTTGTATTTATGTATCAAAATACTTTATTCTTTTAAATTTAGTTCCTGTGGAAAATAATCTTTAATAAATTATTGACTTTAAGGTTAATACTGCTTCACTTCTTCAGTTAATTAATTATATTTGGTAGCTATAGTTAAATTGACACCATATACACTTAATGAAACTGAAAGGAAAAATACAATAAACTGGAATACAGAGGACACGTATTCTAGATCTGGTTCCATCATTAATTTGCCATATGCCCTCCATGGAGAATCTGACCTCTCTACTGGTCTCTACCAGTAAATATGGATTATTCTAACTCCATTTTTCTTTAAATATGTCAGAAAAAGCATGGGATTTGAGATAAAGACTTGAGTTTGTTTTAGAATTTCACCAATTTCTCCTAAGTGACCCTCATTTCACTAAAACGTGGTTAGTGGATTTATAAAATGGGCAAAATAATATATACCTTGCCAAACATTTATTTGGATTAAATGAGATTTTATAGGTAAAAGAGCTAGCACAGAGTGTGACCAATAATAGTAAGTGTTAGTTCCTTTTTTCTCTTCCTTATGAGGAATCAATTCCTTATGAGGAATCAATAAAAAGCCTGAGGAGGAGGAGGAGTAACAATAGTTTCTATGCAATGTCTACGCTCATTTAAATGATAAGCAACCTGAGAGCTTTTATATCTGGTAGGGAGGAAAAACATTAATTCTTACATAATTCTGCTAAGTTTTATAGACTAGACAGCTATGACTTAATAACAGAAATTTTCTGGAGTAAAAATATGAAAGAAAATATTAAGTTTATGTCCCTTTTATCTATTCTTTGTGCAAAAACTATATCTCTTTGAAGAGTTAGGCAGGTTTTAGAGCAATAATAACACTCTAACTTATATCTAGGCTTGCCATTTTGATTTTCATTATCTCACTTGATTCTAACTCAGTGTCTGACATGTAATAGGAATTTAACAAATATCTATTGGATAACTAAATTACTTTTTGTAATATTTTACAAAGGTAAGCAGCATTGATATCACCATCACAATTTTTCTTATGGAGAAACTGCCTCAGAGGAGAGGTCATTTAACTTACCCAAGGTCACAGGGCAAGTTAAAAACTAAATCTGAAATCTAGGTGTCCTGACTACTTCTGTGCTCCTCATTTTACCTCACCATGTGACTTGGTTAAAGCTTCTTAGCCCTTGCCTGTCTATCCATTCTTCATTTGTAAAACAATGTCTTTATTGTTTTAAAAAGGCTTTAACAATGTTATTAAATTAATATATATATAAGGAGGATTTATGATCTAATTTTCTTCCCATAAGGAAAGACAGTGAGGAGAAAGTTTTCTCCTAGCAAGTTATTGATGGTTAATTATCTGTGAGTGTTTTGTTGTTTAGGTTTCTGACAGGCAAGCAAAAAGAAAGAGCCTAAAAAGAGAGTATACTTGGAGAGAAGCTGGAGAGTATTGAAAATTTGCTGGGATCACCAATTTCCAATACCATTATGGCATTTTCTATGCCAGAAATTATATTTTCTGCACTTTATTTTAGCATAATTATTTAGAAAGTATTAGACCAGGTGCTGGGGGAAGATGTAGCAGCCTCTTCTTCAAGCCACCCCTTTGCCTCTAGACTTCTCTGAGGCAAGCAGCCACCTGACCAGGTTCACCTGGATCACAAGCTCAGTTGACTACCATGGGCTCTGTTTCAGACCAGCAGGTTACAGGTGGCTGTGCCAAGGTGCCTGAGGAGGCACCTGACGCTGGCCAGCAGCAGAGGAGTCACAGCTGCTGTAGGGTTCCCACTTCTGTAAGTGGTTAAATGTGTGCATGGAGTTCAGATTCCTGTCCATGACAACATGTGCTAGGGTCATGCTTGACCCCTGTCCATGTCTGTGCACCAGACCAAGCTGAACATGGAGGGGTTCCAGAGCCTGAAGGAGGGTGAGGCTGTGGACTTTACCTTTGAGAAGTCTGGTAAGGGCCTGGAATCTATCTGAGTCACCCGCCCTGGTGGGGAGTTCTGTACTAGATGTGAGAGGTGACCCAAAGGGAAGAACATGAAGAAGCACAGATCAAAGGGAGACAGGTGCTACAACTGTGGAGATCTAGACTACCATGCCAAGGAATGCAAGCTGCCACCCCAACCAAAGAAGTGTCACTTCTTCCAGAGCATCAACCATATGGTGGTCTCATGTCCACTTAAGGACCAGCAGGCCTTGAACTCACAGGAAAGCCAGCCTGCTTTTGGGAGGAAGAAGAGATCCATAGCCCTGCCCAGCTCCCAGAGGCCCAGAATTGGGCTGCAATGGATGGGGGCTATCCTTTTGTGTTCAGGAAATTTTGAGGAGCAGGCATCAGTGACAGAGTGGAGAAAGTGGGAACAGAGTGGGGAGGGGGCAGCTGACACTGCCATGTATCTCTGGCTGGAGTCCACAACATTATCTTCTCTTCCCTTTTGGCAGGGTAAGTGGAGGAAGGGGGAAGGCAAATGAACTCCAACCATGCTCTATCCAAATGCATGTGAGGGTTTTGGGGAAAAATCCTTCTCTGTGTGCTTTATCTGAGTCTCTGCCCTGAGAATCTCCAGCTTTTGAAAGTGGCCTATATGGGGAAATTGTTTTCCCTTCAAAGAAAGAAACACATAATGATTTTTCCTATGCCAGAGTGCAAAGATTAAGCGTGAGACCAGTTTGATGGACCCAACTCATGAACCATTACATTCTATGGGAGGGAATCTCTCAGGGGTAAGGCAGGGTTTCTCCACATCTTGTCTCATAACCCACTCTTAGGGTAGGGTATTGAGAACTGTCTCAGGCAATAGGTTGTGACAGGAGGCAAAGGGGTTGTTGGGAGAACAGTTGTACACTTGCTGCTGCTAAGCTTACTCCCACCTCATTCTGAGCCAATAGAATTTTATTTGATCCCTTGGATAACCACACAATAGGCCCCACTTTCTCCAAGATGCCAGCTGCACTGCTGCATGTGAATGATGTGCACGACACTGTGCATTTTAACTTTTTTTTATAACATAAATATTCTGGTTTTGTAATTTTACATATCTTAATTTTAAGGCCCTTGTTCCTGCATTGTGTTCTTAGGTACATGAGCAATCTCAAGGATAAATTGACAGTAATTCTAGGTCTGGACAGCAGGAATACTTTTTTTTTTAATCGCCAGGAAAACAAATTATTTGAGTGCACAGACTATTGATTTACCTTATTTTTGCTAATTTGAGCTGGCTTTTCTGCGTAGTATCTCCTCCACTTTCAGTGTTCCTTGGGAGATTAGGTTTTAACTCAGTTGCCCCATGACTTGATATCCTTCTACTGGAAGATTGGAAATCTTTCTGGACATGAAAAGTTGTGCAGGAAGGTTAGGAGAGGCTGCACCAGGTGAAAGGTGCAGAAGGGAAGTCAAGATTAGGTAAGGGTTGTCTATAGGTGTAATAAAGGATTCCTGTTCTGGACCTCTAATCCCAGGGCATGGGACTCACTTTACATACCAGAGCCATCCTTCACTTGATTGGGCTAGGCCTACCATGCACAACAGAGTGTGTGAGTTGTGTGTGTGTGTGTGTGTGTGTGTGTGTAAAAAGAATGAGTTGGTAAGAACAAGTTTAAGAACAATACCTCTGAACCTATCTTGAGCTGCCCCAGGGTGGGTGCAAGTAGCAAAGACTAAATTTCTTTTTTTTAAGGTTTTATTTATTTATTTGACAGACAGAGACACAGTAAGGGAGGGATTACAAGCAGGGAGAGGGAGAGGGAAAAGCAGGCCTCCCACTGAGCAGGGAGCCCGACACAGGGCTCAATCCCAGGACCCTGAGATCATGACCTGAGGTGAAGGCAGATGCTTAACGACTGCGCTACTCAGGTGCTCCAAAGACTAAATTTCTTAACCTTTATAAATTCTGGGCTTTTCTTCTTGGCTTCCAGGGAGAGCATAAACCATGACTTCTTTGTGCTGACCAGAGCCTGTGCTCTGTCCTGTTGCTGCAGTGATTAGTGTCATGGTAGCTAAAGGAGAAAAGAAGGTTTTGTTTACATGCTATGAGATCACCATAAACGTACCTCACTGTGTTGAAACAGGGCAAATGCAATAGAGTGCATTGGGTGATGTGTGTCTGATCCTGGGTTCTTGTCTCCTCCAGTCATTGCCCCTGTCTAGTTGTCGTATTTGTCTGGGTTTATAGGAGTTCACAAATAACTGACTGGGTGATTGCTATGTGGCCTGGTTTGTGCAAATATAATGTGTTAGTTTTCTCCATGTTCTTTTAGGATTATTCACAAACTTATTTTTACACTGAGAAAAATAGCCAAAGCATCTTTAATGAAACGTTCTGCACAAGGGAAAGAATATGGAACATAGCTTGGTGGCCCCTCTTCAAGTGTGGAGGTCTTGAACCATCTTTTCTATTGTGTTCCTGTTCCTCTATTTCCTATTTTGGGCCAGATATGACCCCTATCTTATCCCCTGTTCTATTCTCCCTCCCAGTAAAAGCCCCCACACATACATATTTAATTTGTGGGATTTTTCCATGACTCTTAAATGATTTCTGCAAAAATCCTGAAGAAGCTAAGAACTCTCCACCTCCTTGTTCCCAATCTCCTTTTCAAGATCATTCCTTGATGTGATTCTTATTAATACACTTGTATTTGGATGGATCAAACCTAATTTAATCTCTAATCTTGTTGTAGAGAGAAGCAGAAGCAATGAGTGGGGTTTTCCACGTAGAAACTAGGGCCAAGAGACCAAGAAAGGGAAGATGAATGTATATTCAAGTCATTCAAGAATTTTTTGGCGGGTGCAAGAAACTTACGTCACAGTGGCCACAAGACTATGTAATAGGAGACAGACAAATATAACCCCTTTTTTAGTGCTAGAAACCAAAGTTTTGTGTGAAATCTTGAAATTCATTGGGAAATGGAGAGGGTATGAAAGCTTGTACCCATCTGTTCTTTCCCTCATCCCTTCTTCTCATTTCTGAACCGCAGGAGACTGAGTGAGCCTCCTTGGGCTTTAGTGACTCCATTACTGAGGAATGTTTGTTTGAAGGTGGACTTTGTTGTTCTGGGTACTTCCTTTCTCACTTGCTATTTTTTTAAATTGACATATAATGTATTATTTACTTCAGGGGTACAGGTCTGTGAATCATCAGTCTTACACAATTCACAGCACTCACCATTCTTGCTATTGTTTTTTTTAACACACATGCTGACTCTTTTCCCTCTTCTCTTTACTCAGGGAAAATACAGTGAATAGATAAAAATTTATTGGTAAAAAAATTAAAAGTATTGAAACATATTAATATTTTCCATTGAATATTGTTAAAATTTTTAAAGATTTTATTTATTTGACAGACAGAGATCACAAGTATGCATAGAGGCAGGCAGAGAGAGAGGGGGGTAAGCAGACTCCCTGCTGAGCAGAGAGCCCTGGGATCATGACCTGACCCGAAGGCAGAGGCTTTAACCCACTGAGCCACCCAGGTGCCCCGAATATTGTTAATCCTTAAGTGTCATTTTGCTTAGTCCCTAATTGGTCTGTCTCCCATTACTTCAGACACATGTCCAACTTTACAACAGAAGTCAATGTTACATCTACAGAAGCTGAAAAATGGAAATTCCCTTTGGTATTTACCTTTTGGGGAATGCCTTTAATAATATTGGAATTTGGCTGCCCTTTCTTCTAATAGAGGAGCTTCCCTGGCAATACAGTTGCTTCATTTGTTGCTTATTATGTGGTAATTGTGGTATAACTGACAGGAAAAAGCAATGTGAAAGGCAAAGAAAAACTGAGATCAGGTATAGAGTTTCAGACATTCTGTTCTAAATTTACAACAGTGGTTGTAAAATTTCATGCTTTCATTTTCTTATGCAAATTTTAGGTTGTTAGATGTCCTGTGCACATATGACTATTTTGTGTTTCTGTGCCATATCCCATTTTTATCTGTATCAGAATACATAATGGTTCTCCCATTTGAGTCAAGTCAGGCACATTTGACTACTGCTGGCATTTGTTCCCCACCCCACCCCCACGAGCATGGCTGGAGTATGTCACACATTCTCCAAACTAAAACTCTTCACCAAACTTTCTCACATATTTGGATTATTTTGAAGCAGAATAATAACTAAAGTGAGGACCCTGTTAGTCATATTAAATGATGATGGCAGTTGTTTCCTATACACACTATGACTTACTAAGAAGCCAGTACAGTTTGACATTTCAACTTTCAATTGTTTTTACATAGAAATCATATAAATAAATTCAAAGTGGAAAATATGACAGTCTTATGAGTTTCAATTTTTAATTTAAAATTTTTTGGCGGGACATGAAGATTAATTTGTTCTGACTTGTTTTCTCCAGCTTTGGCTAAATAGATGAAGAAATAAGCTCAGACCAATTATAGTAAGTTCTTATTTAAGTGATATACCTCAGGAAAGAAGCAGCATTTTAAATAATATAATATTCTGATAAATAGAGTGCTGGTATATATATACACACACACACGTATATGCAAAAGTTGTTATTTCTATATTTAAATAATTTGATTATAATAATACCAAAAATCTACTTGATACAATAATTATATCAAACCTAATTAAATTTTGCTTTGATTGACAATATAGAGTATTGGCAGATAATAAATACTTACTGGATGTCTGTGAAATTGAAATTAATTTAAATGGGCATTTTATTTTTCATTATTAAATATGTGTTTATTACTAATAGTCAAATGCTTTTTATGTTTATTCATTAATGGCATTTTCTTTTGTATAAATGGTCTTTTGCACATCCATTTATTGAGGTAGGTCTGAATGTTTGCCTTAACAATGTTATGTACTCTATATAATTTAAATATTAAAAACTAGTCATATTAATTAAAATTATAATTATTATAGTTATTAATAATTATTAAATCAATAATAAATAACTAATGTTTATTTATTTAAATTTAGCTACCATCTGTCACCATACAATGCTATTACATTATCATTGGCTATATTCTCTGTGCTGTACCTTTTATTCAAATTCATGACTTATTCATTCCATAACTGGAAGCCTGAAACAGGCATTTTAGTACTGTGGAGTTCCTTGGGGTCATTATTACAAACATAAGTTATTTTAATACTTTTTATTTAAACAACATTTTTAACTTTCATGATTTTTTTTTTAGCATGAGCTTTTTCATTTGATGTTTTCTCTACCTTCATCAGGTAGGCAAAGTAAGTATTATTATTCTCATTTCATAAGTCAAATAGGTCATACAGCCAGTAAGCAATGAACTCTGGAGTTTACTCCTAATATCCTCATCCCTAATTTTCTGACCCCTATGTTACTCTTGTCATTTTAATACTTGATATCTAGTAACATACTAGATATCAAAGTTAATTACAGTAGGAATTTTAAAGTCATCTATCCCTATAAAATCTTTTAAAATCATACTTTGGGAAATATACAGGTACTTTAAAGATATACTTTTAAAGATATACATACTTTGAGAAATATATAAAAACATAGTTTGAGAAATATACAGATATTTAAAGGACATAAAGCCCTCCATGGAATGACCATGACTACTCCAGGTGTACTTTGATAGCATGAAATATGAAATATTTTTAAAGAAAACAAACCAGGAAGGAAAGTTACCAAAATATATAGTGATTACTTTTCCTATTAAAGCTTAAACTTAGAAAAGTTAGCTAAAGAGGGAACTGTTTTCTTTGTACCTGTGCCAGTATTGCAGAATATATAATTTCAGAAAATCCTCTCCAGTTAGTATCTTTAAAATGTGAAACTAAGGAAGTCCAAATAGAAAAGCAGTTTCTTACAATTCACGAGTTTCTTATAATTCAACCATTATTAGATTTTAAATTTTTTAATGGTTTGGACATTCTGTGTATATGTGTGCATACTCCAATGTCTTGCTCATACTAGGAACTCAAAATAAATATTTGAGGAAAGTTGGATTTAACTTACTTTTAATTCTTTGCTTTTGATGATTTGAGCCTATCTTCATAAAAATCTAAGAAGATAAAATATAATGGGGATACTTTGTCACTTTCTCTGTTATTTTCTATATTGCGATCAAATTTCTAAAATATAAACGAATCATGTTTCTTTCCTACTTAAAAATAATTTGTGAGATAAGGGGCATTTTAATTTTATGTTATAAACTTCTTACATATATATGAATTTGTTACAATGAGTGTGCATTACTTTGCAGCAAAAGAGGGGAAGAAGCACACCCAAATCTAATACAGGAGAAAAACAAAGATTCCAGTGCAATCTGCCCATAGGATAAATTTTAAATGCTTTATCCATGTAGATAGGTCTTTAACCTGAAACTTGCAATTTCTCTGTTAAGTTTCATCTCCCCAACACCACCTACCAGTTACCCTACATACACGTACACACATCACTACTCTCCAGTGAAATAGACCTATCTTTTCTAATGACACCATTATTTTTCCCTCCTACTTGCTTCTTTGTGTGCACTTTATTCAATCTAGAAAACCATGCCCTCCCTTTTGTTTCCAGTGATATTCCTTCAAGACCCAGCTCAAAACACAGTTTTTTAGTCCATAGCAAAAATAGTACTTTCCTCTGTACACCAGCAGTGCTGTGTTGCACAACTTCCCCTGTTAACTGTGGTTAGAGCAAGGACCATGAATCATACATTAGACATCTTTGTACCTCTCTTCCTCTTCCTCCATGCTTTGCCTGACACATTGAAGACATTCAGCAAAGCCTGTTAAATGAATAAATAAATAAATGCACTAACAAATTAATATATTTTTCTAAAGTAATATAACTCATGTCTGGTGAATAAATATTGTTAAAGCGGTAATAAAGAGTAAAATTTATTCAGCCTGAGAAGCAGTGTGGTGTATTGGCTTGAATTCCAGCTCTGAAATGAGACAGATCATGGTTCGTTTTTAGCATCTACCAATTCCTAGCAGTGTGGCCTTTGGCAAGTGACCTCACCTCAGTGGGTTTCACTTCTTTGATTTATATAAAGGGACTAATAATACCTAATCACTTAGTCCGATGTCTGGCAAAACCCAAGTGCTTATTAAACGCTAGTTATTACTGTTAATTTTATCATGTTTCAGTTATATATATATTTATTATCTATGCTAGCTGTGTGAAAGGGGGTTGTGCCATTAGTTTAATAAAATAATTTTTCCAAGAGATGAAATAGAAAGTTTAGGGGTTAATGTGGTGGAGAGGGGGTTGAGAGTAAGACCATGGGAACTCGGGAAACAGAACTATTACCCAAATAGTCCCTGCAGATTTTATTCTGAGTCCTCTCTTCCCTTTTCAGGGTTATCTCATTTAGCTCTCTGCCACCATAATCTCGTTTGACCCTTACCACTGCATTAGGGAAATTGGCATGCTGTAGGAAAAAGGGCAAATGTGAAAACCAAACAGGTCTCCAACACTTACTAATGTGACTTTGGGCAAGTGAACTGGCCTCCATGGGACTCTATTTGTTCATTGATAAAACAGGAGCAAACATACCTACTACACTGGATTATTCTGAGACATAAGTTAATGTGTATAACAGCCTGATATTATAAATGGAACATACTAGGTGCTCAATGATGGTAGGTTCCTCACCTATCTCTTTCTAAGGTTATGTTCATATATTTGATTATTTCTCTAAGTAAGAGGTAGAAACTCCTTCAAGTGGCTTCAGAAGGAGACTCCAAAAGGAGTGTTGAAAAGACAGAGGAAAAGCATTAGAATCTTTTGATAATTTTTTACAACTTACCTGGAGATCCCACTCCTCCTTCCCCCAACCCTGTATTTTGTGGGAATGTATATGTGTGTGTGATTTAAGTCAGAACACTACCCTGTCTCAGGTCCATAAGGACATAATTCTTTTCACTGAGTTGGCTCTCTCTGTGTGTCATGCAAGCAGCATGACTTGCAGGGTGGGGCAACCTCTATATGTGGGAGAGTTATAGTTGGCTACTAATGATCTGCATGTGTTGAAAGTTGATTCCTGCTATCCCATCCTTAAGCACCAGCAAGAGCAAATTAACAGGCATGAGCCCTAAGACAAATGTCCCTGGTGCAGGGAATAAGCCCTTGTCACTTTACTGGGAAAGTTGGGTCACTGAGGGGTGTCATTACCTTCTTCAATGCTTTTGTTTAGTTAACTTACAAAGTCCAAGATGTTTTCTTTTAAAATTGTTCAGTATCTCTCTTTGCTTCACCCTTTATTTTTGTAGGAATTTATCCTCCTCTCATCCCTACCCTCACCTGAACCCCTTTCAACCTTCCCTCCCAATCTTCCCCAAATTCTCTTCACAACCTTCCCTCTACCCTCTACCCCCTACTCCCCCATACCTTACCCAATTTCCCTCTACCACAACCATTCCCCTACTCTCTGTTTCCCCCAACCCCATCACCCACTGACCTGACTGCCCCTGGAATGCTCAGGATCTCACCCAAACTTTAAGTCCTTGCCAATCTCCTCTCTCCCAATTTATTTGTCCCTTTCCTCTTCCCTCAGCTAAGTCATGAAATAATTCAAACACCAGTAGAAATGGCCAATATTTATTGATTTTTAAAAATTATCACTTGCAGATTTGTTTTGTTTATTGAGAAAATGTTGCAATTTTGATAAAATTTTGACAAAAAAGTCAAGTAAATCTAACAACTCCATTTTTTTTCTTTTTTAAAAGATTTTATTTATTTGCAAGAGAGAGAGCATAATCAGGGGGAGGGGCAAAGGGAGAGGGAAAAGCTTGCTTCCCAATGAGCAGGGAGCCTGAGGCAGAGAGCAATCCCAGGACTCTGAGATCATGACGTGAGCCTAAGGCAGATGCTTAACCAACCAACTGAGACACCCAGGCGTCCCTCAACTACACTTTTTCAACGTTAGTTCCTAATACCTTTGCTCATGCATACTGTTGAATAAATTGCAATTAAAACAGCCCCACATTAATGCAGGGTTCAAGGTGGGGGCATGCGGAGTTGGTGAAAAAAAGCAACTCAAAGACACCAGGTTAATCGCCCGATCTGAGATCATTGCATGATCTGAGAGGCAGGGTCATTGTGCAAGTATACTTATTTCCTTGCCAAAGATTCAGTGGAAAATTTTTAAAAATATATTATTAATTAATTAATTAATTGTCTTCATTTGAGAGAGAATGAGCGAGCACAAGGAAGGGGGAGGAGCACAGGGAGAAAGGACCTTAAGCAGACTCTTGCTGAGACCACAGACCAACATGAGCTCTATCTCAGGACTCTGAGATCACGACCCGAGCCAAACCAAGAGCTGAAAGCTCAACTGACTGTACCACCCAGGTGCCCCATCAGTGGAAGATTCTGAAGGAGCAAATACTGATGAGAGCCGAGGAACAGAAAAAAGGTTATTAAGGACACAAGATCTATTCACCAATTATTTCATCACAACATCTTCCATTCCACTTGTGCCTGAAGCAACTGTAGTGACAATAATGGGATGGAAAGGATGCAGTGCAGGTGCTCCACTCAAAGTTTGGATCATGCGTTTCAAGCCAGTGAATTCCAAGAAACAGAGGGTACCATGGTGCATGAATAATATCAAACTGGAGCTCTTTTATGTGGTTTCTTATGTTAACTTCCACAGACTGTGTTTCCTTGGTTATGGGTCCATCAATTGGTGGTTGACCATCTACTATTTCAAGCATCAGAGGGAAGATATTATTGTGGATGGACAATTCTCTCAAAGAACCACAGAATGGTCAGTTCTGTTCCTGTAGGAACCTGGATCCACCATTGCTTGCTCAAAGAACTATAGTCTTCCTAGTCAGAATTCAACAGTAAGCCATAGGGTATGAGACATGGATACTGAAAGTGAGAGTGACCCATATTTGTAAATTGGCCTATGTGGGTTCTCCCTTACTGTAGGGTCTTGATGTTTCCCACCTACTATGCACGATGAGGCTTGACAGAACAATCTCTGTCAAAATGACCAGGATGACCGTAGTAGAGACACAAGAGGCCTTCACAGCAGTGGGTGTGTTCAGCTTCACTGAGATGTGGGTTATTGCTTGCAGCCTGCACAGGCTGGTTTTCAGCTAGTGAACACTCAGGTCCAGTTATCTCCTCATAGGGACTTGCTCCTTGTGGATTTAGATCAGGCTTGCCACTTATCTTCTCTTCTAGGCACTGAATGATCAGATCGGATAGGTTGGTGGCTGCTGGGCTTGTGTAAGACAGATCATCTGGGACAGAACTGGTAAGGCCTTCCTGAAATTGGATGCAGAGAATGCTTTCATTCCAATTTAGTTCTTGAGCGGAGATGGAAGTGGGTCACACACTGGTGGACAGGACCCTCCCCTTGGCAAAGCTGACGAGTGCAGTGACTAGCATCTTCCATGTTTTCTGGACTGTCAAAAGTATCCTGGAACACTGCTATGAAACTTTCATATTGCTCCAGCAGGGCACACTTTAGATATCTAGTAAGGGCTTAAAAACACATTCCTGCCTCACCTGAGAATCATTTGCCAACAAAGCTCACCACAGTTGCTTCAGTAGGATACAGGTGCCCTCTGACTCTCATGTAACTATTCCATTGAACCAGGAACTCAGCAAGTTCTGGTAATCTCCACTGAAGGCTAAACAGTATTCTAGGAAGAAAGCTTCACCCTCTAACCCACTGGGAGACTATGGGAACTCTGAAGCTGCTGTTGTCAAAGCAACTATTAGGTCCTCCAGGGAGGGCTCTAGGAATTCCTGGACATCTAAAGGATCCAGAGGCTGGTGGGGCATTCCAGTTTCCAGAGACTCCTGAAGAGTTGGAAGTTTAAGGTGTTCCAGGTTTGTTGGGTCTCCTGGCATTCTGTTGCATCCTGGGTCTCCTGGGCACTTGGAAGATCCTGGTGCTCTGAATTCTGGGGCTTCTTGGGCACCAGGACATCCTGGGTATCTGGGGGCTCCTGGGCCTCCTATGCAAAGTGGGGGCTTCTGGAGTTCCTTGACTTCTGGAGGATTTTAGGATTTCCAGGCTGCTGAGAGCTCCAAACCAGTGAAGGTGCCTGTGGCTCATGGATTCCTGGAAGCTCCAGGGCCTATGGGGATGCTGGGGGTTCCAAGGGCTTCTGGGTCTCTTGGACCATTGGCATTTCCTCGTGCTCCTGGGCTGCTGGGGGCTTCCAGGCTGGAAGGCCCTGGGGCTTTCTGAGATTCTGGGGATCCTCAACTTCTGTGAGTTCTTGGCACTTCCAGGCTTGAGGGAGATCTAAGTTTTCTAGAGGTTTCTGGGGCTCCTGGGACTCTGAGGTCTTCTGGAGTGGTCAAGTCTCCTTGACTGTTTGGGGCATCTGGAGCTCTAGGATCTGGGCCTGTGGGGCAACATTTTCTTCCATCAGCCACTTCACTTGGGCCTACAAAATTTTATTCTCCAATTTCAGAGCAATATAGGAGGCTGCTAAGTCCTCTACCATCCTTTGAGGAAATGAGCTTGGTTTGGCAGTTTGCTACCAAGAGAGATTAGGTGGTTTTTCTAAAAACTCCATTTAGAAAAAGCTCCTTTCTAAAAGATGTCAGGCTCTGCAAATTTCCCAGGAGGTAGGGATTTGGGTCCCACCAAAGTTGATTACCAGGTCATTGGGAGCCTGTGGAGCTCAGCAAGGGGAATATAAGATACACTGTCAAGAGAGTGGGATCTGAGGATCATAAACTGTGGAAAGCACTCATTTAAAATAAATTAGAACAAAACCTGCCTAACAATGCTGGGTTTCTTTTACTATAGTTTCATATTCATGAGTTGAATCATATATGCTGGTTTCTGACCCCATGACATTTTAAGAACAATATCTGATCCAGACTGTATATGTCATTTGCTTTCTTCTTTTGAAACTTAACATTAGAAACAATTTCTCTGTATTCTTTTCTACTTTACATAGTATTTAATTTCTTATGTCTGCTTAATATCCCAATGTAACATTTGGATTTTAACAGCTGCTTTCAATGACTAAATCAAATGTTTGAGCAATGTGGAGATTTTAGGCTCTGTGGTGGGTCAACCCAATTTTGAGGTGGCTGAGGTAGAAACTCTTTCTGACACCTCAGAAATCATACCACAAAAGTAACCACACAAGATCGCCCTCAGGAGAAAATAAACAAAAGTTGACTAAATATATATATATATATATATATATATATATATATATGCTCAGCAGACACATGCACATTATTTATAAAGTGTCTCAAAATAGTTAAGAAAATAATCTTTATAAATGTACATTACCATTCAGAAACTTAGTCCAGGAGCTCAGCTGTCTGTGTAACCATCATTGAGGAGGAAAATGTGTAAATGGCTATGGAGGCTTGCCTTTTCTGCACACACTGAACTCAAATAAACACACCCACTCCCAGAACACATTCCAACTTTCCACTGTAATGTCGCTATTTAGAGTGTGGAAGAGGTGTTTTTTTCTTTTTTCTTTTTTACAGTACCTCAGTTTAGAGCTGCTGGGAAAGTAAGTGAGATGTTGCAGTGATGTGAGGCAGCCTGATGTACTCAGTCCTTGGTTAATTTAATAAATATTTGGCTAGGAAATTAGGAGTAATACCACTGCCCTTGTAAAAAGTTGCAAACATTTCTCAAAGACCACAGAGGTTTGGGACTTTTTTTTTAAATGTCTGTCTCATGTAATTTCCCCTTTTCCCATCCACACTAGGCCATTTGTTTAATTCTCACTCAGAGTACAGCCTTCAGTACCTCAGCCTCTTCCACATCCTACCTATTCAGTCCCTAGGGTCCCTTCCTACAATGTTTTGTTTGGAATATTTACTATGAATAGATCTAGGCAAGGTGTAATAGGTAAGATTGTGGATCAGGCCAACTTTGTTGAAGGGTACCTGTAGTAGTCTTACAGGGACCCTGGCTTATTCTGAATGTTTTTGCCCAGAGTTCTCATTCTTCCCTGAATCACTCAGGTGCACTAAGCAAACCCCAGGTACTCCACCAAGGGCTGGCTTCTTGAGAAATGGCCTTGCTCAAGATCTAACCTTCTCTTCTCATCACAAATTACAATCACATCCTGAACCTGGGCCATGTGGTCATGTTAAGTAGGGCTAAGGGACAGGTATTTCTGTCTCTTTATTAGAGTGGGGTTGGGGATTGTCTTTGGCAACTTCAAATCACACATCTAGTCAGTTGTGTTCCCAAGTCTCCTTTAAAAATGGTCAATTCCACATTAGTCAGCATAATGGATAAACTCTGGTGATGGGATATGCTCAAACCACAGCAAACTGACAAACAGAACCAGAATCCAGAGGCTTTAATTAAAAATTTTCCGTACTTACAGCATGCGTTACACTTCTTTCTCCATTCTTAAATAATGATTTTAAACATAATTTAATTTATTTTTAATGGTTTAGGGGTTATAAGTACACAAACCAGCTCCTTAACAATATTTTAACACCATATTGCCTTTGAAACCTGCTGAGAGATATAAAGTAGCCTGTCTCCAAATTAAAAACCTCCAAATTCCTATGCTTTCCAACTACATGTATTTTCTTTCTCTTTTGTACTTTTTCTAATCTTTTGTTATCAGACTATCTCATAGCCCTTTACACTGTTACCTATATGCCTGTCCATACTAAATATAGATAAATTTGAAAATCCTAAAATTTAGTCTAAAACTCAGTTTATGAAACTGTAAAATGGATTTATTTATTATATCTAACTTTATAGAGTTGTTGCAAAGATTTAGTGAAATAATGGATGTAAAAGCCTTAGCATAGTGTTCAGTAGCTAGTAACATGTAATAAAGGTTAAAAATAATAATAATCTGTAGCAGCAGTAACCTCATTTTAATTTATCATTTTTAATCATCTGTGAATTTGAAACTGGACAGGTAAACTTCCTGAAATTGTTTAGGGGCAGAGCAGGGGCTCTCACATGAAGACATATACAGTGCATGTCTTTTATGGCATCCATTTTTCACCACTCAGAAGCTTTCTTTTTTTTTTTTTTTTTTTGCCTTCCTGGTTGAGTTATGAATGATATAGCTTACCAAATAATGATTTAGAATCAGAACTGGAGACACTTGAGCAGGAAGATGAGATGATTAAAACGGGGATTATGGAGTAACCAAGAAAGATTTTTAAACAGTCCACGAACTAAAGCAGTGAACAGTGCCTTGCCTACAGACATATTTACCCAATGGATAAGAATACAGACCTTTCTCCTCACCCCCACCCTCATGCTAAAGAGCAAAGACCAAATTCAACATCTTTAAGTATGAGTTCCAAACTACCTAAACTTACAGAATTATTCTCTTTTGAGTAGAAAAAAAGAGCTACACTGACTTTTGTCAGAATGACTAAAGTTGTTTTAGTATCTTGAATAAGTCAAAATAAGAATAGGGAAGTAATCACATTGAAAGCCTCATGTTGGGCGCCTGGGTGGCTCACTGGGTTAAAGCCTCTGCCTTTGGCTCAGGTCATGATCTCAGGGTCCTGGAATCGAGCCCCACATTGGGCTCTCTGCTCAGCAGGGAGCCTGCTTCCTCCTCTCTTTCTGCCTACTTGTGATCTCTGTCTGTCAAATAAATAAATAAATAAATCTTTAAAAAAAAAGAAAAAAAAGAAAAGAAAGTCTCATGTTTACCTGCACTTTAATCCTTCTTACACTCACAACACTGTGAGATTTATGGAGACTTTATAACGCTCATGAACACATTTTAAGTAAATGAGGTTTTGTTAACTGGGTAATGAATTTTTAGAGAAACATGAGATAAATGTGTTCATTAAACAGATTTATAAAGAGACTGCAGTTATGCTCAGTTATGTTAATAAAATACACATGCTGGTTGTTAGTTTAGGGAGAAAAGAAAGATTGAATAATTTGAAATTCTACTTTGTACGCCACAATTTGGGGGCGGGGGACAAATGTCTAAAATATTTCAGGTCTGTGTCTGGGTCTTCCTTCCCAACGCTGGCTGAACTGCATCTTCAAGCAACTCAAGCTCCTGCCCCTTCTTTTTTTAGTCCTGGAAATAGTCAAAAAGACAGGTTACTTGACAGCTCTCTGGCCCAATGCCCCGCTACCCTTTGGGTACAGTTCCATTCTGGTGTCTATTTTGTTCAACATGATATTCCTATGATTGCATTAGAGCTTGAAGGACTTTTGTAATTTTAACCCATAATGTGCTTAATACAGACTGAAACTTTTCATTGTCAGCAATACTACATAACACTAGGACAGCTGGAGTTCCCAATTCCTTTCCAACGCTTTCCAAAAATTCTTCTTACTTACATGACTGGGATCCGGAGCACCTGGTAAAGCAGTAGGAACAAGGTCTACCTTAGTATAACTCTGAAGGAGTCAAAATTTGTCACCCTTTTATCTTCCTTTATGACATGTATCATCTTCCTGTTCTGTTTCTTGTCCTGTGCATTCTTATGTGGCTTTTCCCTTTGATCCACTGTCACTTTGGGAAATGAATCCCTACTGAGATATTATCTCCTAGGCTTCTAAAAAAAACTTTCTTGGGGTATTTTCATTTTCATAGGATATTCTGAAAGGCTGCAATCCCTTCAAGACCTTTTTGTTTGGAAAGATGTTTTGGGACAGATATATCATTTTAACATCCTTCAGATTATACCATTCACGTGGCTCTATTTCATTTCCTTATAAGACTGGTCTAGTATGCCTTCTAGTCTTAGCAGATTTGCTTAATGATTTCAATGCTCTGGCTTCATTGAACCCTGATGATGTGATAGCTAAGGGCTGAGGGAACCACCATCATGACATAAAAAGGAAATATGGGGGCCTTTGCTATCATCCAAATTGCAGGAATGTCTTTCTTATCTGGCCCTCTCCTCTACTTCCTGATCTCTTCTCTCTGAGGTTTGCCAATGTTGGTTCACCCATAAAGCAGACTAAGCCAGAGTTGATGGCATCAGCAAGGCAAAAGAGAGAGGAGGGGGAAGAGGAGCATAGAGGAAAGAAGGCGGGGTTAGAGAGAAGGAAAGATATCAGAAGGTCAAGAAAGAAACTTTAAAACTGAGCATGTGTACATTTTGGTCATTTATTCTTTTTAATTGAATTAATTAATTTGAAAGACAGCGAGCACACAATTGGGAGGAGGGGGAGAGGGAGAGTATCAGACTCCCTGCTGAGCATGGAGCCCAACCTAGGGCTTGATCTCATGACCCTGAGATCATGACCTGAGCCAAAATCAATTGTCAGCTGCTTATCTGGCTGAGCCACCCAGGCACACTTTCATTTTGGTTATTTGAAGATAAAGTTTAATTTTATGTGTTTATAGCACCAATGTCCACAATAGCCAAAATATGGAAAGAGCCCAGATGTCCATCAATGGGTGAATGGGTATAGAAGATATGATATATAATATATAATATATATATAATATATATATTACTCAGCCATCAAAAAAAATGAAATCTTGCCACTTCCAACCATGTGGATGGAATTAAAGGGTATTATGCTAAGTGAAATATCAGTCAGAGAAAGATAAAAACCATATGATTTCACTCACATGTGGAATTTAAGAAACAAAATAAATGAACATAGGGGAAGGGGAGGAAAATAAGATAAAAACAGAGAGGGAGGCAAACTGTAAGAGAGTCTTAACTATAGGACACAAATTGAGGGCAGCTGGAGGGGAGGTTGGTGGGGGAATAGGGTAACTGGGTGATAGGCATTAAAGAGGGCACTTGATGGAATGAGTACTGGGTGTTATATGCAACTGAAGAATCACTAAATTTTAACTCTGAAACTAATAATATACTATATGTTAATTAAGTTGAATTTAAATTAAAAAATAATTTTATGGTTTAACATACTGAAAATCATATGGTAGAGGACTACTTTTTAGTGCATAAGTTTACTTCTACAGGTCTTAATCAGGCAATGGGGGTAGTATGGTTTATATTGAGTTATAGATGACTAAAGGGATGGTGATAGACCCTCAATCGGACTGGAGAGGAAGATTGGAGTGTACTGATGAGAGATGCAGCAGTGAATGGGGTGTTGAGGAGGGCCAATACCCAGTCCTGCCAACTTTACATTTTTGTTGTGTGGTACAAATGAGATAATAGTTGTGAAAGTTCTTTGAAAAAATATGGGAGAAAATATGGAAATATAGAAAGAAACCGGGCTTTGAAGTAAGCAAGCTTAAGGCTCAATTCATAGCTCTGCTCTTTACTAGCTGTGTGATCCTGGCCAAATTACTTAAATTCTCTGAGACTTACTTTCCTTATGTGGAAGGTAGAGAATAATAATAGGCCATTACTTAGTTGTGAGGATTAAAAATAATGTTCATACATAACAATAAGGATTTGCTTAGTTGTAGCTGATAATAAAATCATATTGATGGTAAAAAGAATTACCACTAAATTTCATGTACTAGCTTATCTATAGCATTCAAAAAAATTCCTCTCAACTTTTTGTATATAAAACCACCATAATTAGCACAATTGCACCACAAATATTTATTGAGCATCCAGGCGGTTAAAGGCATGATGCTGTGTGTGTGTGTGTGTGTGTGTGTGTGTGTGTGTGTGTGTGTTTGGGGCGTGTATGTTATAACCTATGTGGAGTTTCTCTCAAAGAATGTACAAGCCAGTAAAGCAGGCAACATATGTACTTTCATATTAATAATGAAGAAATTTCCCAGTGCTAAATGCCATGTAAGAGATACAGATAAAGTCCTATGAAAGTGGAAAAGAGAGAGCTTGTTAATGTGGTAAGGTGGGTGGAGGAGTGAGGGGTAGAATCTGAAAAAGTTTAATAAAAGTGGTAACCTTTGAGCTGAGCTTTTGGGTTGGACTTGAAAGGAAGGTAAGATCTTACCATTCCACTATGAAGGTGAACTTAGAATGGATGAGGAAAAGGACATTCCCAATTGAACAGACAGCAAAAAAACAAAAGCATGAGGTTAGAAATTGCAGCCTATAAATGGGTAAGCAACAGTTCAGTTTGAACAAAGACTAGGGTATATGAAGGAAGTGCATAATTTACAAATTTACAGATGCATAATGTGATACATAGCTATTCAAAGAGAAAGTTGGGATTTAGCACAGAGATGACAGTAAATAGCAAATATGAGCCACATATACATGGTCAGGGAATATGTGATCCTGGCAATTTCAAACTGCCATATATATTTGCTTTTTTAAAAAAGATTTTATTTATTTATTTGAGAGAGAGAGAAACAAAAAGATAAAGAGAAAGAGAGCACAGGGGGAGGAACAGAGGGAGAGAGACAAGCAGACTCCATACTGAGCATGGAGCCCAATGTGGGGTTCAATCCCAGGATCCTGAGTAGATGACCTGAGCCAAAATCAAGAATCAGATGTGTAAACTACTGAGCCGCCCAGGTATCCCTGCCCTATATATTTTCTTAGTTTACTAAACTACTGGCTCCCATTACCTCCTCCTCTCAAAAATATCTGATAGGCCTTGAATATATTCTATCAGCTGATTTTATCTCTTAACATTTTCAAGAACTTTCTAAAGTGTGTTTGATTAACACTGTGTAATCCTGCCTGTGATTTCCTCCATGCTTGGAATAGTTAAATTCCTTTCCTCCTCTAAACTGGATATTAAACAAGCAGGGCTGTCTCATCTTAACCCCAGCATGGTTTAGCTATTTCATCTCAGTTGTTTTCTCTTGGATCATATTTACATAACCAAATTCCATTTACCCATTTCCTTCCATTTCATTCCTGCCATGATTTTTTTCTTGTCATTACTGTATATGATTTTTCTAGCATAGTTGGATTATCTAAAATTGAGTTCTTGTGTATATCCCTGACAGAAAAAGAGGACCCCTCTTATTCTTTGATTATTTTCTGGCTGAAAGACTAAAGCAGAACATATCATTACTGATGAGTAACATCAGATTCCTGGGACATTGTATTTTCTTCATGCATGCAAGAATCTTCCAGCATGTGCAGATGGGGAAGATTATACAGATGAATTATTTGTCAAGGGCTGAAAGTTCATTTTGGTTTTCCTAATTTTTAAAAAGATTTTGTTTATTCATCAGACAGAGAGTGCACAAGCGGTGGGGGGTGGGGGAAGAGGGAGAAACAGGCTCCCTGATGAGCAAGTAGCTCAATGGGGACTTGATCCCAGGACCCTGGAATTGTGACCTGAGCCAAGGCAGATGCTTACTGATAAGCCACCCAGGTGTCCCAGTTTTCTTAATTTTTAAAGAGGACTTGGAGGGGCGCCTGAGTAGCTCAGTGGGTTAAAGCCTCTGCCTTCGGCTTGGGTCATGGTCTCAGGGTCCTGGGATAGAGCCCCGCATTGGGCTCTCTGCTCAGCATGGAGCCTGCTTCCCCCTCTCTCTTTGCCTGCCTTTCTGCCTACTTGTGATGTCTGTCTGTCAAATAAATAAATGAATAAAAATTTTTAAAAAAAGAGGACTTGGAGATTTCTTTTTTCCAGTTGCCTTCAGGCAGGCCAGGTGGTACCAATGGGCCACATTTTGCTTTCAACATTTGTATAACCAAGATATGATGAAATCTAATCACTGTACTATACCAGAATAACTGCAGTAGATAGAGTTTGAAAAATAAGGATTGTTATTTAAAAAGAACTCCATTGGGGGCCTTTCTGATAAGTTTTATAAGAAACTGTTAATTGTAAGTGACTCTGGGTAGTGAAGATGGAGGGGATTTTTAGTTTTCATTTTACATTTTAATGTAGCATTTGGGTTATTTTTGAAATATGAGCATACTTTTTAAATTTTTTATTAAAACAGCTTTATTGAGCTATAATTCACATTTTAAAAACTGCACATATTTTTGTGTACAACTTGATGATTTTGGACATGTGCAAACATCCATGATTACCACAATCAAGGTAATAAACATACCCAACACCTCCCAGAGTTTCCTTGTATCTCTTGTACGTGTGTGTGTGTGGGGGGGATGTCAAGAACACTTAACATAAGAACATATACTTCTTTTATGAAAAAAAAAGGAGCCTCACTACCTATCAGTGGCCTCATGTCCAAGTTTATTGATTTGGTATTCAAAATCCTCTAGGATGCAGTTTTACCCTACCTCTCCAGCAGTGCTTCCTTTTTCCTTGATTTACACTCTACTAGCCTTGTTAGTCTTTACATTGTGTCACTCAAGTGGCACACTCACCCTGTCTTTGTTTACATGTGTATGCCCTCTGACTAACTTTCTACACTTAGAAATCTAGTCCTTCTTTTTAGGCTCAGCCCAGAAGCTGTCTCCTCCAAAATGCCTTACCTGATTTCCCTAGCCCATATCTCCTCTTTCTGCTATGTGCTAGTGTTACAAATGCAGCCAAAACTGATTG
Organism: Martes martes; assembly: GCF_963455335.1. Classification (NCBI taxonomy): domain Eukaryota; kingdom Metazoa; phylum Chordata; class Mammalia; order Carnivora; family Mustelidae; genus Martes; species Martes martes. The sequence goes on from NC_137897.1 coordinate 61,439,368, forward strand.
CATTTCCTAGTTGGAATCTAATTATATTTGTTCTTAGTTTTCTCTGAAGGATCCATATTCTTGTTCTGTTACAGCCTAGCTATATGATCTTGGGTGGACAGCAAGCTCTCTGGGGGTGCTTTCTCATCTAGAAAATAAAGGGTATTAGATTATTTCCTAAGTACCTTCTATTTTAACAATCTAGGATTCTAATATTTGTGAAAGAAGCTTTCAAAAAACTCTAAAATGCTATACAATAGAAAGTGGTATGAGGATTACATTTAAAAAAAATTCTCCACAGCTTTTACATTACAAGGTAAAATAGCTGTATTTCTGAAAAACTGCTTATATAAATCATCTTAAAGTTTAATAAAAATTCTACTTCTCTGGTTAACAAAGGCCTAAGAGTTCAGAGTTACGTAACAATTAAAGTCCAACTTTCAAAAAAATCAGAAAGCTTATTTTTCACATGTTAGGGAAACAGATTTAAACATTTTTCCTCTATTGGCAGCTATGCCTTTCATTATTTTTTAAAAAGTGATTAACTGATTGATTGATGGGAGGGGGGAGGAGCAGAGGGAGAAGGACAGGCAGACTCTGGGCTGACTGTGGAGCCCAATGTAGGTTCTGATTTCAGGACCCTGAGATCATGACCTGAGCCAAAACCAAGAGTCAAATGCTTAACCAACTGAGCCACCTAAATGCCCCTAGGCTTTTTATTCTTGAGCTAAAAATCACTTCAGTATATTTTGATTAAATGTGGATTTGGCACTAGTAACCCATTAAAGGCTTGGTTTCATCAAGTTTGAAAATTTATAATCCATGGGAACAATAAGAACAAATATTTCTATGTCACATACTATGCATTAGGCACTAAACTATCTCTTTGCTTACTTTAACTTTACATTAACTCATTCAGTTCCTACAACAACCCTATAAGGAAAGCATTTTCCCCATCCTTTGTAGATTTGAAAACTGAGGCCCAGACAGGTTAAATAATGTGTCAAGGGGCCACACAGCTGGTAAATCGCAGAGGTGGAACTCCATCTCAAGCCATTTGTCTTTATACTCTGTGCTGTAATTGATTTAAACTATTATACTAGGTTGCTTCAGCTCTGCCTCTGACTTCCTGTACATCATGAGTAAATCCCTTCCTTTCTGAGCCTTATTTCCTTATTTGAAAGTAAGAAGGCTAGACTAGTCAGAGATTGCAAACTGACTTTCTCTGGGCTAGAGGTAGCCTGCAGATGTATTTTGATTACTTTGTACTTATTTGAAAGTTGATTAAAAATGAGAAGATTCCACAAAACCGTACAGATATCTGACTTCTCTTAGGAAATTAAAAACCTATGCTAAGTGCACATTCCCATATAGCAATCACTAACAGGACCTGAGTAAATACTGGTTGCTTCTTTTAGCTGGAGAACACTCTTTAGTTTTCTGCCATTCCTACCACTCCCTACTGCATGACACATACCTGCTTTATCCTTAACCTTTATCTGCCTTATTCCTTGTAGACATCTGAACTGGACCTCTAATCCCTGATACATGATCTTTAAAGTCCATTCAAGTTTTGACATTCAACTATTCTATGTGAAGTGAAAAAAAATACTAAAGTTGTTATTGATACACACAAGAATGTAGATGGACCTCAAAGATATGTTGAGTGAAAGAAGCTAAAAACAAAAGACTAAATGATACTACTTTTTAAAGTTCAAGAGGAGGCAAATTTAATAGGTAGTGCTACCAGTCTGAATAGGTTACCTCCGGGGACAAGGGGGTATTGACTGGGAAGTATAAGGGAACTTTCTGAGTATGAGTGATAGAAATATCCTATATGTTGATCTGAGTGTTGCTCATATGGGTGTATGCATAGGTAAAAAAGTCACTGAAGATTTGTGCATTGTATGACATATGAATTGAATTTGTCATTTTAAACAAGATACTTATAAAACAATGGTGTTCAGTAGCTCTCAAATGGTAGTCCTCAAAAGGTGGCCTCAGAATAATCTGATATTTTTTCTTAAAAGCAGAGTCCCAGGATCCAATGAAGACCTACTTTTCTAGAATCTCTAGAAGTAGAGCTTTCCAATTTATTTTTAACAAGTACTGGGAACTTTAGGAAGGGTACAGATATGGCTACTCTTATTCCTTTCACCTCTGTCTGTCACTTTTAAATCCAGCTCTGAATAAGTCAATTTGTTGGTGTGCAGTTGGAATGAGGAGAGCAGAAGCAACTCAAACCCAACAAAACTATTCCAAGAAAAGATTTCTTTCCTGGTTTGTTTAAAGTATGCTTGTGGTTGTTGGGGAGATACATGTGTATAAGGAATAGTAGTAAGGGATTGGCTGGTGAGATAATGCTAGTTTTAAAGAAAGATTAATTTTAATGTTTTTCCAAAGGTGCTCAAAAATTCAGGACAAATGCGGTGAAATTCGCTAGAATATTTGAAGACTAGCAGGGAGTAAACTTATGGTCAAAATACTTAACTCACTCTAGGTTCTGAAAATTGGTGGTAGGGTCTGCCCTCAGCACAATGCTTATGTTGTCTCTACTCTGCCTGCTTGCTTTTGGATTACTTTTTGCTAGGTGGGTAGCCTTAACCCCTGGTATTCTGCCCCAAAATAAACTCACCCTCAAGTAGAGGATAGTGACCTTCCCTGCTTCTCTTCAAGTGAGAATTAACATTTAAAAGGAATGCTCAGGGGCGCCTGGGTGGCTCAGTGGGTTAAAGCCTCTGCCTTCAGCTCAGGTCATGATCCCAGGGTCCTGGGATCGAGCCCCGCATCTGGCTCTCTGCTCAGCGGGGAGCCTGCTTCCTCCTCTCTCTCTGCCTGCCTCTCTGCCTACTTGTGATCTCTGTCTGTCAAATAAATAAATAAAATCTTTAAAAAAATAAAAAATAAAAGGAATGCTCAGAAAGCAATATTCAGTGTTTAATCTCAAGGTGAATTCTGGATGATGGTGCTTCAGAATAGCAGCTGTAGGCCAGCAGAAGAGAGATTTTAGCATAAAACATATTCTGCTTGTTGAAAGAGTCAAGACTATGAGCTCACTTGTATTCATAACGGATCTCTGTTTCTTCATCTGTAAAATAAGTTGTGTTCTGGAAGGTTGTTCCAGGACACATGACTGTGAATGTTAAAGGAAGGAATCCAAATGCCCAAGATTTGAGGTATCTCTGTATGCCTGGTACCAACATGCTTTCAAGCAGGGACAGCCATTTGTAGTCCTAGAACCCTTAACTCTCCACTAAGGTAGAAATGAAGATGTGTAATGTAATTTTGATATTTACAAAAGCCTAACATTAACAGAGTAACTTAAACCTTCATTTCTCTGTGTGTGTGTTTTCCAAAAATAAATCAACACAGGTTGTATATTTGGCTGGTTAATTAGAGATCTGTGGGCTTTCGAATGTCTATTCTGTCTCCCAAACTGTCTCTTTTACTCTAGTTTCACTCTCTTAAAATTTGCCATTTTATATTTATCATCATTCTTCCACTAAGAAAAATATATTCTTTTGCATTGCACACTCTTAAATTTTGTATCCATAAATTTTCCCCATGTACCTGGAACCTCGAAATGTGAACTTATTTGGAAATAAAACCTTTGCAGATATAATTACTTAAGATGAGTTCATATTGGATTAAGGAGGACCCTAAATCCAATGACTGGTGTCCTCATAAGAAGACCATGTGAAGATATGGAGACACATGCAGGATAGAAGTCGATGTGAAGAGACAGGGGTTGGAGTGATGCATCAACAAACCAAGGAATGTCAGGAGCCACCAGCTGGAAGATGCAAGGAAAGATTCCTTCCTAGAAACTTCAGAGGGTGCATGTCCAGGCTGACACCTTAATTTTGGATTTCCAGCCTGTAGAAGTTTGAGAAAATAAATTTCTCAATTTATTTTATGTTATGGCAACCCAAGAAAACTAATATAGCCTCTTATGCTAAGTCCTAGAAGAGAGGTCCCTGAGTGAGTCGTTCTCTGTAGTCACTGATAGTTTAGTGGGAGAGCACTGGGTTGAGGGTTAGGAGCCACTAGAAAAGTTTTGTAAAAAGCCTTTGGAAGCAGGAAGAGGAGAGGAAAGATGGCCATATTTTGCATATTACATGATCAAAGACCAGTCCTGTGCGGAGTTATCTCCAAAGCCCCATTTAAACGTCCCTATATCATATTGGTATCCTATACTAATATGAAGTCAACAATAAGCTGTTGTTGCCCTAGCTAAGTGCTTAGGAACTAGGAGTTGAAAACAACTTTCACATCCTGGAGACAGGAGCCCTGCCCAATCTTCTTCCTCCCCAGAAATCATCACTTGTAAGGGGCTTGGCCTCAGGGTAATTTACATGAGTACTAAAGAGTATGGTAAGCAGGACAATGTATCCTATATGGCCCCATTCTTCTGTTTCAATCAGAAGTGGGAAATTTGCTTTTACCTTTTAAAATGATCTTTTGTTTTTGTTTGTTTTGGTTGTTTGCCTTTTTGAAAATTCATCTAGATATTTAAGTCTCTCTTTCCTGGCAAAGCCCCTCTAGGCTTGAATAAACTTGGCTTTGTTTTTTGCATCAGGGGATGTATCATTTTGACTCACCACCCTGGGGAGTGGGAGTGACAGGGGCTTAGACTACACTTTGTATTTTGCTAGCTGGGCCAGAACAGGGTGGATGTTTCCAATCCATACTAGAGTTTATTTTGCTCCACTTTGCCTTCTGGAGAAAGTCCTTCCATTTGTTTGACTTTTCCCATCTCAAAGGCCTCTGTCATGTCTGAGCATCAAAATAGGTGGTAGCCATAACAAATAGAGACATGTATCTGACTATTACATCCAATGTTTTAATTGGATTAAATTAATCCAATGTTGTAATTTTGCTACCCTTATCTTCAGTATAAACATTTGCTGACCTGGAGCATGGGTTCTGCGTCAGATATATAAAAAAAGGTAGAGATTCGCAACATAGAAATGTTGGTAGAGTGATCTGAAGTGTTTGGCAAAGATGTCCTTTCTTATCTCTGCACCAAACCAAACCAAACCAAACCAAAAAACAAAACAAAACAAACAATAATAACAACAACAAAAGTAATGCTTACTTAAAATTTTGCCTGTAATTGACCTGATAGCATCACTCATTTGCGTGCTCAGGTAGATCTCACCAGTTTTATTCTCTGTTCCACACAATGTCTGTGAAATGATCATTTATAACTGTGATTGAAGAACGTGAACTAGTATACATTGCTGCCCTTATTTTCATTATGCGTCCTAAAGCCACGTTTTTTTTTCTGAAACTAATTAGGAGTCAATAAAATTTTTTTATTATGTTCCTTTAGCCAACATATAATCCATCATTCATTTTTTTTGTTGTTTAAATATTTTATTTATTTAAGAGAGACAGACAGAGATAGTGAGAGAGAACACAAGCAAGGAGGAGAGGGAGAAGCAGGAACCTATGGGGAAGGGAGCCTGACATGGGACTTGATCCAAGACCCCTGAGATAATGACCCTAGCTGAAGGCAGATGCTCAACCAAACTGAGCCAGCAAGGTGCCCCCCATCATTAGTTTTTGATATAGTGTTCAATAATTCATTAGTTGCATATAACACCCAGTGCTCATCACCATGCATGCTCTCCTTTATACCCATCACCCCGTTACCCATCTCCCCACCCCTGTCCCTTCTGTAACCCTCAGTTTGTTTCCTGGAGTCCAGAGTCTTTCATAGTTTGTCTGATTTCTTCCCATTCAGTTTTCCCTCCTTCCTCCTATGGTCCTCCACACTATTCCTTATGTTTCACATATGAATGAAACCATATGATAATTGTCTTTCTCTCCTTGACTTATTTCACTTAACATAATCCCCTCCAGTTCCATCCATGTCAATACAAATGGTGGGTATTCATCCTTTCTGATGGCTGAGAAATATTCCACTGTATATATGGACCACATCTTCTTTATTCATTCATCTATTGAAGGTCATCTCAGCTCCTTCCACAGTTTGGCTATTGTGGACTTTGCTGCTATGGACATTGGAGTGCATGTGCCCCTTCTTTTCACTATGTCTGTATCTTTAGGGTAAATACCTAGTAGTGCAATTGCTGAGTCATGGGGTACCTCTATTTTTAACACCTTGATGAATCTCCATGCTGTGTTCCAGAGTGGCTATATGAACTTGCACTCCCACCAACAGTGTAAGAGTGTTCCCCTTTCTCCACATCCTGGCCAACATTTACTGTTTCCTTTCTTGTTAATTTTTGCCATTCTAACTGATGTAAGGTGGTGTCTCATTGTGGTTTTGATTTATATTCCCTGATTGCTACTGATGTTGAACATTTTTTCAAGTGTTTGTTAGCCATTTGTATGTCTTCTTTGGTGAAATGTCTGTTCATATCTTCTGCCCATTTATTGACTGGATTATTTTTTTTTTTTTTTTTGGTGTTGAGTTTCAAAAGTTCTTTATAGATCTTAGATAATAGTCCTTTATTTGGATGTCATTTGCCAGTATCTTCTCCCATTCTGTGGGCTGCCTCTTAATTTTGTTGACTATTTCCTTTGCTGTGTAGAAGCTTTTTATCTTGCTGAAGTCCCAAAAGTTCACTTTTCCTTTTGTTTCCTTTGCCTTTAGAGACATGTATTGAAAGAAGTCACTGTGGCCAGTATCAAAAGGTTACTGCCTATGCTGTCCTCTAGGATTTTGATGGTTTCCTATCTTACTTTGAGGCCTTTTATCCACTTAGAGTTCATCTTGTGTATGGTGGAATAGAATGGTCCAGTTTCATTCTTCTGTGTATAGCTGTCCAATTTTCTCAGCACCATTTACTGAAGAGACTATCTTTTTTCCACTGGATATTTTTTCCTGATTTGTCAAATATTAGTGTACCATAGAGTTGAGGGCCCATTGCTGGAGTCTCTATTCTGTTCCATTGATCTATATGTCTGTTTTTGTGCCAATACCATGCTGTCTTGCTGGTCACAGCTTTGTAATACAGCTTGAAGTCAGGCAACGTAATGCACCCAACTTTAGTTTCATTTTTCAGCAATCCCCTGGTGATTCAGGGTCTTTTCTGGTTCCATACAAATTTTAAGATTCTTTGTTCAAGCTCTTGAAAAAGTTAATCATATTTGATATGGATTGCATTGAAAGTACCGATTGCTCTGGGCAGCATATACATTTTCATAATGTTTGTTCTTCCAATCCATGAGTGTGGGAAGTTTTTGCATCTCTTTGTGTCTTCCCCAATTTCTTTCATAAACGTTCTATAGTTTCTAGAGTAGAGATCCTTTACCTCTTTGGTTAGGTTTATTCCTAGGTATCCTATGGTTTTTGGTACTATTGTAAATGGAATCAATTCCTTAATTTCTCTTTCTTCTGTCACATTGTTAGGATATAGAAATGCAACTGATTTTCTTGCATTGATTTTTGTTTTCTGCCACATTGCTGAATTGCTGTATAAGTTCTAATAATTTGGGAGTTGAGGTTTTTGGGTTTTCCACACAAAGTATCATGTCATCTATGAAGAGAGAGAGTTTGGCTTCTTGTTTTCTGATTTGAATGCCTTTTATTTCTTTTTGTTTTTTGATTACTGAGGCTAGGACTCCTAGTACTATTTTGAACAATAGTGCTGAGAGTGGGCATTCATATCTTGTGCCTGACCTTAGTGGAAAAACTCTCAGTTTTTCCCCACTGAGAATGATATTCACTGTGGGCTTTTCATAGGTGGCTTTTATGATATTTTGGTATGTTTCCTCTATCCCTATATTTTGAAGAGTTTTAATCTGGAAAGGATGCTGTATTTTGCCAAATGCTTTTTCTGCATCAATTGAGAGGATCATATGGTTTTTGTCTCTTCTTAATGTGATCTATCATACTGATTGATTTGTAAATGTTGAACCACACTTGCATCCCAGAAATAAATCCCACCTGGTCATGGTGAACAATCCTTTTACTGTAATGTTGGATCCTATTGGCTAGGATCTTGTTGAGTATTTTGGTATCCATGTTCGTCAGGGATATTGGTCTGTAATTCTCCATTTTGATCAGGTCTTTGTCTGGTTTTGGGATCAGGTCAGGGTAATTCTGGCCTTATATAATGAGTTTGAAAGTTTTCATTCTATTTTATTTTTTGGAACAACTTCAGTAGAATAGGTATGATTTCTTCTTTGAATGTGTAGTAGAATTCCCCTAGGAAGCGATCTAGCCCTAGACTCTTGTTTTTTTGGAGATTTTGATTACTGCATCAATTTTCTTGCTGTTTATGTATCTCCTCAGATTGTCTATTCCTTCCTGTTTCAGTCTTGGTAGTTTATAAGTGTCCAGTAATGCATCTGTTTCTTCAGAATGCCTAGTTTGTTGGCAGATAGCTGCAAATAATAAGTTCTAAAAATTGCCTCTATTTCCTTGGTATTTGTTGTGATCTCTCCCCTTTCATTCATGATTTTTTTTTTAACTTGGGTCCTTTCTCTTTTATTTTGGATAAGTCTGGCCAGAGGTTTATCGATCTTATTAATTCTTTCAAAGAACCAGCTTCTAGTTTCGTTGATCTCTTCTACAGTTCTAATTTCTATTTCATTGATTTCTTCTCTAATCTTCATTATTTCTCTTCTCCTGCTTGGTTTAGGCTTTTGTTGTTATTTTTCCAGTTCCTTTAGGTGTAAAGTTAGCTTGTGATTTGGGATTTTTCTAATTTTTTTGAGAGGCTTGGATGGCCTTATGTACTTATGTACATGGTACTATGTACTAAAAGGGACTGCCTTTGTTACTACAAAAACCTACTAAACCCCGTAAGTTTTAAACTGGTGTTTTTTCATTTTCATTGTGTTTCAAGAACTGTTTAAGTTTCTCTTTAATTTCCTGGTTGACCCATTCATTCTTTAGCAGGATGCTCTTTAACCTCTAAGTGTTTGTGTTCCTTCTAAGTTTTTCCTTGTGGTTCAGTACCAGTTTCATGCGCTGTGGTCTGAAAATATGCAAGGAATAATCTCAATCTTTTGGTATTGGTTGAGACCTGATTTATGACCCAGTATGTGATCTATTCTGGAAAATGTTCCATGTGCACTCAGGAAGAATGGGTATTCTGTTTTTTTAGGATGGAAAGTTTTGTATATATCTATGAAGTCCATCTGGTCCAATGTGTCCTTTAAAGATCTTTTTTCTTTGTTGATTTTCTGACTAGAAGATTGGTTTATTTCTGTGAGTAGAGTGTTGAAGTCTCCTACTACTTATATATTATTATTTATATGATCCTTTATTCTCATTAACAGTTGGTTTATGTAGTTGGCTGCTCTCATGTTGGGGCATAGATATTTATAATTGTTAGATCTTCATGTTGGATAGACCCTTTAAGTATGAAATAGTGTCCCTCTACATCTCTTACTACAGTCTTTAGTTTGAAATCTAATTTGTCTGATATGGAATTGTTACCTCAGCTTTCTTCTGAGGTCCACTGATATGATAAATGGTTCTCCATCCCCTCACTTTCAATCTGGAAGAGACTTAGGTTCAAAATGAGTCTTTTGTAGACAGCATATGGATGGGTCCTGCTTTTTTATCCAATCCAAAACCCTGTGCCTTTTCATGGGAGCATTCAGCCCATTCATGTTGAGCACAATAACTATTGAACGAAATGAATTTAGTGCCATTGTATTGCCTGTAAAGTCTATAGATTGTAAATTTCTGGTCTATATTACTCATGAGGTATTTCTTCTTTCCTAGAATCTCCCTTAATATTTCTTTCAGGGCTGGCTTGGAGGTCACACATTCTTTCAGTTTCCACCTGTCCTAGAAGCTCTTTATCTCTTCATCCATCCTGAATGAAAGCCTTGCTGGATAAAGTATTCTTGGCTGCATGTACTTCTCATTTAGTACTCTGAATAAGTCTTGCCAGCCCCTTCTGGCTTGCCAGGTCTCTGTGGATAGGTCTGATGTTATTCTGGTTTTCTCCCTCTGTATGTAAGAAATCTCTTCCCCTGAGCTGCTCTCAGGGTAGCTTTCTTAGTTTTAAGATTTGCAATTTTCACTATTACATGCCAGGATTTGGGTCTATTTTTATTGATCTCTGCTTCTTGGACACAAATGCTTGTTTCATTCCCCAGATTAGGGAAGTCCTCAGCTCTGATTTGTTCAAAATATACCTTCCAGTCTTCTTTCTCTCCCCACCCCCTCGAGGATCCCAATAATGCTGACATAGGAAAGTTTCATGGCATCATTAATCTAAGTGTGTTCTCATGGTCTTCTACCTGCCTATCCCTATCTTCCTCAGCTTCCTTTCTTTCTTTCAGTTTATCTTCTAGATCTCGAATTCTTTCTTCTGCCTCATTTACCCTGGCTGTTAGAGTATCCAGTTTAGACTGCATCTAATTCATAGCCTGATTAGATCCCTTTTCTGCCCTTAGAGATTCTATATTGTCACTAATGTTTTTCTCAAGCCTACTTGTAGACTTCATAATTGCTACCCTGAAGTCTATCTATCTGACATCTTGCTTATATCCATATCTATTAGATTTGTGGCAGAGGCCATTGTCTCTGGTTCTTTTCTTTGTTATGAGTTTCTCCTTCTAGTCATTCTATTGAGGGAAAGTTGAGGGAATGTACAAAGTCTAAAATATCAGTCATGACCCAAGCAAAATGCACCTGTGAAAAAATCTGAAGTGGTTACCACAGATATACTATCAAAGCCAAAATGGTCCAAAACAGTAAAAAAGAAAGAAAAAAGAAAAGATAGAGGGGGTGCCAGGATAGAAATTATAATTTCTCAGGATGGACATAGCAAGGTGATCTGTCTGTTCCTGCTTGATTTTTGGTCTGTGTTAGAAAAGACTCTATATCACAAAATTGCAAAGAATGTCTGCAGAATATATATATATATATATATATATATATATATATATATATATATATGATTGAATAGAGTGAGAAACGGATTAGTATTGGGCATAAATCCATAAAACATATATGTAAAAAAGAAAGTAAAAGTTGAGAAGCAACTTAAAAACACAGGTTGGGAAATATGAATCTATTTGAAACAGGAGCAGGGTTAAAAAAATAAGAATGATAAAATAAACTAAAAATAAATGTAAAATTTGAGTCAGAGTATAAGAGAGTCATGAGGGAACACCTGAAGCTCCTTATATTATTTTCCCATTGCACTGGAGTTTTACAGTCCTGTGGGAAGTAAGCTTATCATTCACTTGTTCTTCCAGTCTGTCTTCTGGGGGAGGGGTCTGCTCCTTGGCTTCTCAGGCACCTTTGCCTGGGTAGAGTTGCCCTACCCCTTGTCAGTGGGTTGTGCTTACTGTGAGCTGGTTGGCTGCATGGCTTTTTTTCCTGGCATCTTTCTGCCTCAATGGCAGGGTCACTCCTCTTTCAGCAAATCCTCCAGATCAATCCGTTTCCAACTCTGCATGTACCAACCTCTACAGACTTGTGCAATTCATGCCCATACACCTCTCTTAGGAGAGTCACAGGAACCTGTGAGCATCTCTGCACTTTGTGACTTTGCAATTGCTAGCAGTCATGGGCTCATGCATGCACCCTCTTTCACAGCTTCCAGGTCATGCTGAATGTTGGCCCAAGAACCATGGCTTTTTACTGACTATGAATCTAACACTGTTAATTCTCCCTTTTATGAGAATCCTGTAATACACTTTAGAGGGAATCACCAATGTTAGCTTTCCTCTCCCAGTCTTATCTGACAAATCCCAGGGTAACTTTGAAGTAATAAGTTTAATGAGTGTAGCACTGGTCCTGAAATCAAAATATCTAAGTTCCAGTTGTTACAAGAAGCAAATGATTAAAGATATTTTCTTTTTAACATTGTCACTATCTGACATTATCTTAAATATTTATTTGTTTTCTTAGGTAGTGCCCATTTCTTCCAAAAGAATGTAACCTTATTAGGATAGAATTTTTTTCTTATTCTCCACTGCTTCTCTCACTCCCAGAATTGTGCCTGACACTTAGTAGGAGCTCAGTAAGTATTTACAGAATGAATTAAAAGTTAATGACACATATTCTCTTAGGGTTAAGGAAGCTTTAAAGGCCACCTGACTCAGTCTCTCACTCCATAACATCCTCTCCAATATCTTTGACAAAAACTCATTCAGTCCATCCTCAAGCTTTTCCAGAAGAGGGAACTCACCATCTTTTCAGAGAGCTGTGAAAACTGATAGTCTCCATAAATCCCCAAGTGAAACAGCTTCAATTCTTTTGAATATTTCTTATATGGTATGCTTTTGACTATTCCTCATTATCCTGGCACTCTTTTGTGACCACGTATTTCTGCCTCAATTCTATAGTCTGACAAGTGCTCAACGTGGTACAACTAGCCTATGTTGCTTCATAGAAATCCATTCATTAGTGCTTCATGGATATATCTATTCAACATGTTCTTCATCCAAGTGTCCTAGAATTTATCCCACATTTCATTATTTTTGCCACAAGGAAATCATAAAAGGTCTTGTGAAATGACTTGCAAAGATCAAGATATATTGAGTCTGTATCATTCCACTAATCTGCTAGTATAGCAACCTATCTAAAAATGAAATGAGGTTAATTTGCTTAGTAAAGGATTTAAAGTTCTTCATGCTTCCCTTTTCTTGTCTTTTCTTTTTTTTGTTTCAGGTTTTTATTAAATTCTACTTAGTTAACATATGGTGTAATATTGGTTTCAGGAGTAGAATTTAGTGACTCATCATTTGCATATAACACCTAGTGCTCATCACAAGTGCCCTCCTTAATATCCATCTCCCATTTAGTGTACCCCCCCACCAACCTCCCCTTCAGAAACCTTCAGTTTGTGCTCGCTTCGGCAGCACATATACTAAAAAAAAAGAAAACTTCAGTTTGTTCCCTATACTTAAGAGTCTCTTACAGTTTGCCTCCATCTCTTTTTTTCTTTCTTCCCCTATGTTTATCTGTTTCAATTTTTAAATTTCATATATGAGTGAAATAATATGGTATTTGTCTTTCTCTGAATCATTTATTTCAACTAGAATAATACACTCTAGCTCCATCCTCATCATTGCAAATGGTAAGATGTCATTCCATTTGGTGGCTGAGTAATATTCATATATATATATATTTCCCTTTGAATTAGTATTTTTGTATTTTTTGGGTAAACACCTAGTAGTGCAATTGCTGAACTGTGGGGTAGTTCAACTTTAACTTTTGAGGAACCTCCATACTATTTTCCAGAATGGCTGCACCAGTTTACATCCCCACCAGCAGTTTAAAAGTGTTTTCCTTGCCCAGAAATGGACCCTCAACTCTATGGTCAACTAATCTTTGACAAAGCAGGAAAGAATGTCCAAAGGAAAAAATGACAGTCTCTTCAACAAATGGTATTGGGAAAATTGGAGAGCCACATTCAGAAGAATGAAACTGGATCATTTCCTTACACCACACACAAAAATAGACTCAAAATGGATGAAAGACCTCAATGTGATACAGGAATCCATCAAAACCCTTAAGGAGGACACAGGCAGAAACCTCTTTGACCTCAGCCACAGCAACTTCTTCCTAGAAACATTGCCAAAAGTGACAGAAGCAAGGGCAGAAATGAAACTATTGGGATTTCATCAAGATCAAAAGCTTTTGCACAGCAAAGAAAACAGTCAACTAAAGACAACTGACAGAATGGGAGAAGATATTTGCAAATGACATATCAGATAATGGGCTACTATCCAAAATCTATAAAGAACTTCTCAAACTCAACACCCAAAGAACAAATAATCCAATCAAGAAGTAGGCAGAAGACATGAACAGACATTTCTGCAAAGAAGACATCCAAATAGCCAACAGACACATGAAATAGTGTTCAGCATCACTCAGCATCAGGGAAATACAAATCAAAACTACAGTGAGATACCACCTCACACCAGTCAAAATGGCTAAAATTAACCAGTCAGGAAGTGACAGGTGTTGGGGAGGATGTGGAGAAAGGGGAACCTTCCTACATTGTTGGTTGTAATGAAAGCTGGTGCAGCCACTCTGGAAAACAGTATGAAGTTTCCTCAAAAAGTTGAAAATAGAGTTACCCTACAACCCAGTAATTGCACTACTGGTATTTACCCTAAAGATAATTTGTAGTGATCCAAAAGGGCACGTGCACCTGAACGTTTATAGCAGCAATGTCCACAGTAGCCAAACTATGGAAAGAACCTAGATGTCCATCAACAGATGAATGGATAAAGAAGATGTGGTATCTATATATAATGGAATACTATGTAGCCATCAAAACAAACCCCAAAATCTTGCCATTTGCAATGATGTGGATGGAACTAGAGGGTATTATGCTAAGTGAAATAAGCCAATCAGAGTAAGACAATTATCATATGATCTCCCTGATATGAGGAATTTGAAAGGCAGGTCGGGGGATTGTGGGGGAAAGGAGGGAAAAATTAAACAAGATAGGACTGGGGAGGGAGACAAACCATAAGAGACTCTTAATCTCATGAAACAAACAGAGGGTTGCTGGGGGGGGGTGGAGGAATAGGGTGGCTGGGTTATGGACATTGGGAGGGTATGTGGTATGGTGATTGCTGTGAAATGTGTAAGCCTGATGATTCACAGACCTGTACCCCTGTGACAAATAATACATTACATGTTAATAGAAGAAGAAGAAGAAGAAGAAGAAGAAGAAGAAGAAGAAGAAGAAGAAGAAGAAGAAGAAGAAGAAGGAGGAGGAGGAGGAGGAGGAGGAGGAGGAGGAGGAGGAGGAGGAGGAGGAGGAGGAGGAGGAGGAGGAGGAGGGGGGAGGGGGAGGAGGTGGAGGAGGAGAAAAGTGTTCTCCTTTCTCTGCATTCTCACCATCTGTTGTTTCTTGTGTTGCTAATTTTAGCCATTGTGACAGAAGTGAGGTGGTACCTCTTCATTGTTTTGAGTTGTATTTCCCTGATGATTATGGGTATTCAGCATCTTTTCATTTATCTATTAGCCATCTGTATGTCTTCTTTGCAAAAATGACTATTCTTATCTTCTGCCTATTTATGAACTGGGTTATTTGTTTTTGGGGTGCTGAGTTTAATAAGTTCTTTATAGATTTTGGATACTAACCATTTATCAGTTATATCATTTGCAAGTATCTTCTCCCATTCTCTAGGTTGACTTTTAGTTTTGTTGAATGTTTCCTTTTCCATTCAGAAGCTTCTTCTCTTCATCAAGGCCAAATAGTTCATTTTTGCATGTGTTTCCCTTGCCTCTAGAGATGTGTCTATTAAGAAGTTGCTATGGCCAGTGCCAAAGAGGTTGCTCCCTGTGTTCTCCTCTAGGATTTGGATGGCTTCCTGTTTCACCTTTAGGTCTTTCATCTATTTTGAATTTATCATTGTGTATGGTGTAAGAAAGTAGTCCAGTTTCATTCTTCTTCTTGTTGCTGTCCAGTTTTACCATCATTTGTTGAAGAGACTGACGTTTTTCCATTGGATATTTGTTCCTGCTTTGTCAAAAATTAGTTGACCTTATAATTGTGGGCTAATTTGTGGGGTTTCTATACCATTGCATTGGTATAGAATACCAATATGTGTCTTTTTTTGTGCCAGTACCATACTGTCTCAATTACTACAGCTTTGTAATATAGTTTGATGTGATGCCTTTGGTTTTACTTTTCTTTTTCAAGATGACTTTGGCTATTTGAGGTCTTTTGTGGTTCCATACAAGTTTGAAGATTGTTTGTTCTAGTTCTGTGAAAAATACTGGTGGGGTATTGATAAGCATTGCATTGAATGTGTAGATTGTTTTGGATACTATAGATATTTATAATGTTTGTCCTTCCAATCCATGAGCATGGAATGTTTTTCCATTTCTTTGTGTCTTCCCCCATTTCTTTCATAAGTGTTCTATAGTTTAGAAGTACTGATCTTTTATCTCTTTGGTTAGGTTTATTCCTACGTATCCTATGGTTTTTTTGTGCAGTTATACATGGGATTCATTCCTTGATTTCTCTCGCTGCTTCATTATTTCTATATGGAAATGCAACAAACTTATGTACATTGATATTGTATCCTGCGACTTTACTGAATTCATGTATCAGGTCTTGCAATTTTTTGGCAGAGGCTTTAGGGTTTTCTACATAGAATATGATGTCATCTTCAAAGAAGAAAGTTTGACTTCTTCCTTGCCAATTTGGATGCCTTTCATTTCTTTTTTTGTCTGATTACTGAGGCTAGGACTTCCAGTACTATGCTAAATAACAATGGTGAGGATGGACATCCCTGTCTTGTTCTTGACCATTGAGGATGATATTAGCTGTGGGTCTTTCATATATGAACTTTATGATGTTGAGTCATGTTCCCTCTGTCTCTGCTTTCCTGAAGGTTTTTATCAAGAGGGCACGTATTGCATGGAGCACTGGGTGTGGTGCATAAACAATGAATTTTGGAACACTGAAAAGAAACAAAATAAAATGAAAAAAAAAACTTTTTCTATATCAACTGACAGGATCATATGTTTCTTATACTTTCTTTTATTAATGTGTCATGTCACACTGATTGATTTGAGAATATTGAACCATCTTTGCAGGCCAGGAATAAATCCCACTTTTAATTCTTTTAACATACTGTTGGATTCGATTTGCTAGTATCTTGTTGAAAATTTTTACATCCATGATCATCAGAGATATTAGTCTAATACTCCTTTTTAGTGTGATCTTTGGTTTTGGAATCAAGGTAATTCTGGCCTCATAGAATGAATGTGGAAGTTTTCCATCCATTTCTATTTTTTTGGAATAGTTTGAGAAAAATAGGTGTTAACTCCTCTTTAAATGTTTGGTAGAATTCCCCTGGGAAGCCATCTGGTCCTGGAATTTTACTTGTTGGGGAATTTTTTATTTTGATTCAGTTTCATTGCTGGTTACTGGTCTGTTCAAATTTTCTATTCCTGTTTTACTTTGGGTAGTTTATATGGTTTTAGCAGTTTATCCATTTCTTCCAGATTGCCCAGCTGGTTGACATATAATTTTTTTTATCATATTCTCTCATAGTCACCTGTATTTCTGTGGTTTTAGTTGTAATCTCTCCCTTTCCATTCATGGTTTTATTTACTGGGTCCTTTATCTTTTTTTTTTTTTGTAAGTCTCGCTAAGGGTTTATCAATTTTATTAATTCTTTCAAAGAAGTACCTCCCAGTTTCATTGATCTGTTCTACTGGGGTTTTTGTTTGTTTCTATATCATTGATTTTTGCTCTAATCTTTATTATTTCCCTTCTTCTAGCTTTTGGTTTCATTTACTGTTCTTTTTCTACCTTCTTTAGGTGTAAGTTTAGGTTGTGTATATAGTACTTTTCTTCCTTCTTGAGGTAGGCCTGTATTGCCATATACTTCCCTCTTAGGATAGCTTTTGCTGTGTCCCAATGGGTTTTCATTTTCATTTGCTTCCATGTATTTTTTTTTAATTTTTCCTTTAATTTCTTGGTTAATCCATTCATTCTTTAGTAGGATGTTCTTTAACCTCCATGTGTTTGTGGTCGTTCCAAATTTTTTCTTGTGGTTACTTCAAGTTTCATAGTGTTGTGGTCAGAAACTATACATGGTATGATCTCCATCTTTTTTTTACCTGTTGAGGGCTGATTTGTTACCCAGTATGTGACCTCTTCTGGAGAGTATTCCATGTGCATTCCAAAGGAATGTGTATTCTGCTGCTTTAGGATAAAATGTTCTGAATATATCTGTTAAGTCCATCTGGTCCAGTGTGCCATTCAAAGCCATTGTTTCCTTATTGATTTTCTGCTTAGGTATTCTGGCCTTTGCTGTAAGTGGGTTGTTAAAGTCCCCTACTCTTTTTGTATTTTCATTAATAAGTTTCCTTATGTTTTTTATTAATTGATTTTTATGTTTGTGTGTGCCCGCATTAGGATAATACATATTTATAACTGCTAGATCTGGTTGTATAGACACCTTAATTATGATATAGAGCACTTCTTCATCACTTGTTACAGTCTTTGCTTTAAAATCTAGCTTATTTGACATAAGTCAAATAAGTCATAGCTACTATGGTTTTCTTTTGATGTCCAGTAGCTTGATAGATGGTTCTCCATCCCCTTACTTTCAATCTGCATGTGTCTTTAGGTCTCAAAAGAATCATTTTTAAGCAGTCATTTTTTTAATCCATTCTAATATCCTATGTCTTTTGATTGGAACATTTAGTCCATTTACATTCAGAGTGATTATTAATAGATTTGCATTTAGTGCTATTGTATTACCTATAAATTCACTCTTCCTGGAAATTTTCTCTGTTCCTTTCTAGTCTTTGTTGCTTTTGGTCTTTCTTTCCCAGTCAAAGAGTCCCTTTTAATATTTCTTGTAGTACTGGTTTAGTGGCCATGAACTCCTTTACTTTTTGTTTGTATGGGAAACTTTCATCTCTCTATTCTGGATGACAACATTGCTGGGTAAAATATTCTTGGTTGTATACTTTTCACGTTCAGCATGTTGAATATATTATGCATCTTTCTTTTGGTTTGCCAAGTTTCTGTGAATATATCTGCTGCTAACCTTATCTGTCCTCCCTTGTAAATTAGAGATTTCTTTCCCTTGCTGCTTTTAGGATTTTTTCCTTAGCTCTGTATTTTGTAAATTTTTTACTACAGTATTTTGGTCTGCTTTTCTTAATTCTGATGGGAGTTCTCTTTGCCTCCTGGATTTGTATGTCTGTTTCCTTCCCCAGATTAGGGAAGTTTTCAGCTATAATTTTCCCAAATAAATTTTCTTCCCCTTTCCTCTTTTTCCTCTGGAACTTCTATAATGCAAATCTTATTATGCTTTATGGAGTCACTGAATTCCCTAAGTCTACTTTCATTAACCAATACTTTCCTTTCCTCCTTCTTTTTAGCTTCATTATTTTCCATATTTTATCTTCTATATCACTTATTCACTCTCCTACTTCCATCCTTATAGTCATTACATCCAGTCAGTTTCACATCTTGGTTATTAGTATTTTTTAATTTTGGCCTGACTAGTTTTTAGGTCCTATTATCTCTGGAGTAAGGGACTCTTTGGTGTCTTCTATGTCTTTTCTCAAGGCCAGCTAGTATCTTTATGGTTGTTATTTTAAAATCTGGATCAGGCATATTACTTATATCTATTTCAATTAGATCCCTGGTCATGACCTTTCCTTGTTCTATCTTTTGGGACCAATTCTTCCATCTTGGCCTTTTATCTAGATCTCTGTCCTCTTCTGTGTGTTGGGAAAGCCTGTTAGGTTTCCTGCTCCTGAGAGTAATAGCTTTATTAAGAAGTCATATATGTTCAAAGACCTGGTACCTCAGGAAGTGTTTCTGGTGTATCCTACGTGCACTCTGTTGCTATGTTTTTGCTGCTTTTCCCCTCAGGCCAGTCCTCTGTAGTTTATCCTTGCCTGAAATGGGGAGTGTTTGAGACTTGTCCAGTGTGTGGAAGTTTTAACTATGTGTACTTTGGTTTGTTTGTTAAAACTGGTCTGGAGCTGAAGCTTTGCAGCACCCTACGATCAGTGGGCTTGGTGTGTGTGTGTGTGCATGTGTGTGTGTGAGGTTTGTGCTGGTCTTCTGCAGGGAGGGTTTGCTGCCTCTCTGGTTCTCAGACATACTCACTCTAGTAAAAAAAAAAACAACAACAACAACAACAAAAAAAAACACCTGCAGATTGCAGGAGAGTAGGGCTTCATGCTTACAGCTCAAGCCTCCACTTCAGATACTGTGCTGTTCCTTGAAGTCTGTCTCTGCTGATTGATGGGGGATAAAATTAGCATCAGCCCACACTGTTGTCCCTGGAGAGGGGAGTTTGAGCCACTGTTGTCCAGGAAGCTTCCACAGAAGAGCAAACCATCTCCTCTCATGGGTCCCAGTCATCCCTCAGATCCCTGCCTTCACCATGTCTGTCCAGGCCATCTGCCCACCCAGCAGTGCATTGCTCCTAAGTTTTATCTCAGGAATAATGGCTAGTTTCAAATATCTAAATTTTAGAGATTTAGCCTGAGATGGAGATGGAGAGATGGAGCCCTGCTGATCCTCTGGAGGAGGGTTTCATTGTACCATGGCTGATGCATCCCAGCAGGGCAGTTGCACACATGTGCAGGGGCTTGAAGTTTATAGTAAGGTGCAGCAGAAAGCTGATATTCATGTTAGCTGTCCTCAGCAAGTATCTCTGCCCCTATGGTAAACAGCACAATGGTGCCCGCAGGCTCCTTTGTCACCTAAGAAGCAGGGCTACCTTTCCTAAATACACTTCAAGAAAGAGAACTGTCTTTCCTAGTGTGACTTAGGGGATCCTCAGACCACATTGTCCACTCTCAGGCCTCTGCCCTCCTTCTCCACAGGAGCACTGCTTCACCTTCCAGGCTCCACACCTGCCATGGTGCAGACTTCTAAAATTTCAGTCTTGGAGCTTCACTGTTTATAAAACTTGTGATAATTAGAGCCTCTTGTTTTCCCAGTCAGTGGTTTTGGGGACTTTGTGTGTGTGTGTGTATGTGCAATCCCTGTGTGCTACTCTCTGTCTCTCCTTTCTCTGTGATCAGGGCTCCTCCCCCTCCACAGCACCTGCGATTCTTTCCCCCCCAAATCACATCTTCTCACCTCCTATCTTCCATGATGTGTTTTTTTTTCTCCCTCTAGTTGTGCAGTTTTTTCTTCCAGTCCTCAGATCAATTTCTTGGGTGTTCAGAATGATATGATATTTATCTAGCTGTGTTCAAGGAAGGAGGCAAGCATAGGGTCTTTTAACTCCTCTGCCACCTAATTGTTCCCTCATGCTTCTTTTTTGAATGATCATAAACTATCTGTTTGAAATGACTGATGCAAAAATGTTTGGAAAGTGTAAAAATGTAAAAATACTTAAAACTTCAAAACATTATAATTTGATATTATAAACTATAAAATAAAATATTATATAGAAATATAATATTAAATTATGTTATAGTATAATATCTCTAGACAAATAGAATGTGGTGTGTGTGTGTGTGTGTGTGTGTGTGTGTGTGTGTTGCGTGTGTTTTCTGTATTCTGGTAGGCGAGTCAGTGGGAAAATAATTAATACTGTCCGTACTGACAGTAAATTCTTAAAATTGGACTTCTAAGTCAGTGCTTTAGCATAATGAGTTGGATAAATGCAAACACCCCTTGGTCTATTATTTCATTAGTTCAAGACACAGACTCAAAGTACATTTAGTTTTATTTGGAATTTCTTTTTTCAAAAATAACAATGATTAAAGACTTTTTTTCTTTCTTATTTTTTTTCTCTCCAGTAAAACATATATATAGAAGAATGTAGTGTACAGGAAATCTGGAGGAAGACCTTCTGTGCTCAGAGTACTTGCCCCCCCATATCTATTGTTCTAGGTAACACTACATTTTCTTGTTTGTGTGAGTGAATAAAATCACATTGTATAAGTTCACTTTGGATATGTCTGCCTTTCTGAGACAGGCAAAAATGAAATATTTTTGTATCTGACACAAATTAATTAAACATCTAGTCCTAATCTAAAAACTAAAAGGAAACCTCACTAAATTAAATAAAATGTTTGAATTTACCAGAAGCAAGTATTTTTAGAAACATAAAAATTTAGGTGCATTCTCTCTCTCCCTTTCTTTCTCTCCCTTACTCTCATTCCCTCTCTTTAGTTCCACCATCCTCCTCTTCTACATTCTCTCTTTCAAATCATATCCTGTGTTTGCTTCAAATTAAAATCTTTCCCTTCTAGGTCATTTACCAATTTGATTAGTAGTGCCCATGAAGTTTGAAAACTCTGATTAAATATAGACTAAACCTAAGGAATATTTTATTATTTGATTATAAAGATTCAATGAGTTCAGTTTATAAATATATATCCTGCTCTCTTAAGCTTGAATTTTACTGAAAGTTCTCCTAAAGCTTAACTCTTGGTCATTTTTATACCACTTTCCTAATATCTGTTTTTTTTTCAACACTTTTATTATTAATGCTTACTATTTTTAAAAAATTGACTCTTTTTTAAATTTAAATATCCATTTTGTCATTATCCTAAACATTACATTTTTTGGCATCATGGGCATGATGTGCTAGATAATGTTAAAAACAAAATGTTTGTCTACATACATTTAAAATTATTACAAATCATGATTAGTGTACATATCTAAATAGTTTACCTTCTGACATGGCTTCTATAGTCTTGGTTCAACAGATTATAGCTTTTATTTATACTTATGCAGAAATCCAAAAGTTCATTATAATATAAATGTCAGGAATTAGAGCAACACTACCCAGTATTATATCCATTTTTTTAAGGATTTATCTATTTATTTGTCAGAGAGAGAAAGAGAGAGTGAGAGAGCATAAACAGGGAGAGCAACAGGTAGAGGGAGAAGCAGGCTCCCCACTGAGCAAGGAATTTGATGCAGGACTCTGTCCCAGAATCCTGGGAACATGACCTGAGCCAAAGGCAGACTCTTTACTGACTAGGCCACCCAAGCATCCCTCTTATAACCATCTGTGGGACAGTGGGATGAGAGAACTGGTGATGAGACAAGATGAAGGAGTTTGTGTCTCCTCATTATCTTTTTCCCTGCTACTCTACTGCTATGCCATTTCTCCAATTTTCCTTATTCTTCAGCCTTGAGAAATTTGCTGGATTTTACATTTTGCTCTTGAAAAGCTTGGATTTTTAGCATGGTAAAAATATGGAAACATAGAAATAGCATTACAAAGCAAAATGAGTTTTCTTCTCATAGCTGGAATTGTCACAGTTGGAATTGTCCCAAATTTCAGTGTAGTTGAGAATCTCTCATGTCTATAGTGTAGGTGATTAAATCTTAATTGGCCTAAGGACTTTACGTAGGTCCTTCAAATCCTTTCAGTTTTAATCTATCTTTCTTACAGTGATTGCTGTACACCTGGTCTTTCAGCTCCTGGGCCGAATATTGGCAAAGGGGAGAATGGCATTATCATCACTGTGGAGGTCTAAATTTGCAAAAGCAATTCCACTTCCAGGAAATATTTGTTTCCCTTTAAGCATTATGTCCATAATTTGAAGAGTCACATGGCTAGGTCTGTATAGATCAGCTTATTAGGCTTTCGTTAAGCATGTCCTTCTGACCTAGAGTGACCTTAAGCATGACCAAATGACCTAGAGTATATGTGTCCATACTCAGTTCTGCTGTTTCTAAACCAAACCAAATTAAGCAAAACAAACCAACAAAGGGCTCTTCACTGAATTACCAGTATGATTATTTACTAGTCTTGAATTACTATAATAAGTAAGATTTCAAGAAATACAAAGGTTTTAGTTTTTACCAAAGATGTACAGTGGCTTCCTTACAAAACTGTTGAGACAGTTTAGAGGGATCATTACAAACAAGGGACATCCTCACAATGTACTGAGCAGCTGAAGTTTATTATGTTTTATTAACAAGATGTCACTGCAGTTCCATTGTCACTTTCCAGATCATGGATTAACATTAACATGACAGGTAGATGTGATCCCCTATTTCAGAAGCGACCTTAGAAAAAAATACAAATTTCTTCACAGCTTTGTCATTAGCATTAAACAATAAATCTAAAGGTACTAATGGTATATATTACTGGTTCTCAAACTTTAAAGTGTATTAGAATCACCTGGAGTGTTTATTAAAACAGAAATTTCTAGGCCTCACCCCCAGAGTTTCTGAATCTGTAGATCTGGGGTGAGGACTGAAAATTTGCAATCTAGCAAGTTTCCAAGTAATGCTGTTGCTGCTGGTCTGAAGGACCACACTTTGAGAAACACTGGATTGGAGTCACATATGTTACAGAAGTTTCATCATCTTTAGAAGAGATAACACCAGCATTTTCATTAGATATAACTAAAAATTTAAAAGTCACAGAAAATGAGAAGAACAAATATTTATTGAATATCTTGTGTGTGTGTTGCTCTTGTTAGATGCTTTACACAGATATTTTGTTCAATTTCATTTTGACTTCATTATCCCCATTTTTTTCAGATGAAAAAGACATTTGGCAAAGTTGATTAACTTTCTAAGGTCATGTAGCTATTAGCTGGCAGAACTGAGCCAAACTCAGGTCTGTATGCCTTCAAAGTTTATACTTCTTCTACTAGATTGTATTGCCAAATTAGTTGCTTTTAAAATATACATAAATATGATTTTTTTTCTTTCTTAGAGAGGCAATATTATCTAGTCAAACTGCAGAGAAGTGCCAGGAAAATCATGCTCCAGCTCTGGCTCCGCCACTACTTTCATCCATTGTTCCATCAATTCATGCATTCTTCCCCACCATTCATTCATCTATCTATCTATCATCCATCAACCAATTTGTTAATTTATTAAATATTTCTTGACCATTCAGAGTGTTTAAGTCCCTCATTATGTATACTTTTCCTTCATTAGGCATCTCTTTTCTCATATGAGCAATGAGATTGTACTAGATAATTTCTAAGGTCTCTTGCACTCTTTAAGCTATACGTTATCCCAAATTCCTCTTTTTTCCACAATAAAAATTGCAGGCCTTTGTAATTAAATGAATGTATTAAAATGAATTCAGAGGAGAAGTCCTGTGTGGTATGGAGTGATACTTGTATATGAAAAACACATCTTTCTGTTAGTATTGCAAAAATATCTCAGTAATTAAAACTGGGACATAGCTGAAGATTGTGGTAATTATAACAAAGCTATTTTTAATATTTCATGAAAATGTGAATAACAATTACAAAAAGCTAAATTTACTAGATTCTAACAAGTATAATAGTACTCAGGCACCAAGGGTTAGAAATGGTTAAAACTGAATGCAGAAGTTTTGACCAATTAATACTTAGAGTTTGAGTTTTAAGTTCTCAAGGTAAATTGAATAATATTCACTTATTACTTTATGAAGATAACATTTTACTTAATCTGGTAAAATATCTTTTACTCAAATTTCTTTCATTTTAATTGCTTTGTGACCTTAAGAAAACTCTTAAAAGTATCACATGCTAAACTAACAAACACAATATAGAAACAACAATAGCCAGCATAAATAGAACCATGTTAGTGGGGACTGTAAAAAGTTAATATTATTCAAGTTTTTCAAGTGAATGCCAGATTTGTCTGGGATTAATTACAGCATGAAATGACCTCATCTCTTACACACACACACATTTGGATTATGTTTGGCAGTGAAATAATGGGATTTTTAAAACGATATCTCTTTCTACAGCTTTTACTGTAGAACTTTGAAGATTTACCAATATAACTTAGTTAGAATTTAGATCTTTGTCATGCCTACATAATCAATAAGAACAAAAATATCTATAAAAATTGCAATATCGGGGCACTGAGTAGCTCGGTTGGTTAAGCATCTGCCTTTGGCTCGGGTCATGATCTCAGGGTCCTAGGATCAAGCCCCATGTCAGGATCCATGCTCAGAAGAGAGTCTGTTTCTCCCTCTCCCTCTGATCCTCCTCCCTGCTTGTGCGCTCTCTCTCTCTGTCTCAAATAAATAAATCTTTAAAAAAAATTGCAATATTATGTAAATAAGGAGTCTTCATATTTGAGCCCATTCAATTACATTTGATACATATCAAGATGGGAGATTAATTATCTGAGACATTTCTAGAGCCAGAGTGATTTAAGTTTGTCAATTTATCTGTCCTATTTTGTAATAACTCTTTCCCATGGTTGACACTTCCAAAGAAGGAACAAACTAAACCTGAGATGTTACAGGGAAGTACATTCACCAAGGAGACAGAACTTGATTTATTCTTTTTTTTTAAAAAAGGATTTTATTTATTTATTTGGCAGACAGAGATCACAAGTAGGCAGAGAGCCAGGCAGAGAGAGAGGGAGGAAGCAGGCTCCCTGCTGAGCAGAGAGACTGATGTGGGGCTCGATCCCAGGATGCTGAGATCATGACCTGAGCCGAAGGCAGAGGCTTTAACCCACTGAGCCACCCAAGCGCCCGCAGAACTTGATTTAAAAGTGGATTGCAGTTGTCTTTTCATTTTGATGGAGGAGTTGTCACAAGAAACAGACACTATCTGGAAATTCAGAAACTGCTAAGACTTTTGAGAATTGCAAACCATTTTATAGAATGTTAACAAAGTGTTCTCAGAGATGAGTTTTTATAATCAATTGATGACATGCTCCAAATATTGTCTTTTTCTTCCTCAAGGAGACATTCTTTTTCATTTTCCTTAGAAAATGTATTGCCTCATTGAAGACAATGCCCAGACACCTGTCACAACAAAAGATTCAGGAAAAATTCTATAGCTTTAGATTTCACTTTTCAATATTCAGAGTAAGCAAAAGGAAAACAAATTTGTGCTGACAATCAAAGAGAAAAGTTAGCAGCACACTAAATACTCCTTTAAAATAAAATAGTTGTAGAAAAGCTATGTCCTTCTATTGGCTCAGTTTTTATAGCAACTACTGTTTTCACTATTTATAGGATACCAGAAATGCTCTGCTGATTATGGAGGAAAATGAATCAATTCAGCTGTTCAATGAACAACGGATGACTTAGGGTCATTCTTCCCCCTCCCTCCACCCATACTCACAGTTATCATTATACCCTGAGTTCTCAATGTGATGAAAATGAATATATTTTCCATAGGTAGAATGATGGACTTCATTAGATTTTGATTTGTCATCTTGGTTAAAAGTTATTAGAATTATAAAACTGAAAACACTCTCTAGCAAAGTGCTTTGACATATAAGTATTTTTGACACATAAAATTGGGAACTAAATGGTGGACTTTCTTCAAAATATGTAGAATTTATAAGTTTCAGAAGATGGCAGCAGGTAGGAGGACTCTGGCTTGTCTTGTCCCACACACACAACTAGATAACTATCAAATCATTCTAAATACCCCAGAAATCAACCTGAAGACTGACAGAACAAACTCCACAACTAAAGGGAGAGAAGAAGTTGCATTGAAGAAGGTAGGAAGTGCAGAGACATGGTTTCTGGGAGAAAGGACTGTAGGTGCTGTGGAGGGGAGGGGAGAAAGACAAAAGAGAGAAGAGTACATAGGGAAATAGACAAGGAGAACATTTCCCCAAAGCCACTGGTTGGGAAAACAAGAGAGGTTGATTTTTGTGAATTCTTGCAACCAGCTGGGCTTAAAGCTTGGAGTTTTAAAGGTCAGCAAGGTTGGCAGGGATAGAGCCCTGAGGACACCGCCCTCTTCCTGGAGAGAAGGCAGACAAACAGCGTGCCTGGGACAGATGGCATGGAAACAGCAGTCTGAGGAACCTGAAGAATGCTTGGGACGCACAGGGGGGATTATTGTTTGCTCTTCTTGGAGCACATCCCTGACAGGCAGAGTTCAGGAAAATGCCTCTTTGGGGATAAAGGAACTAGCTGGCACCATTTCCCTCCCCTACCCCTCAGTATAAACACAGAGCTACATGCAGGAAGTAGAAAAGCACTGAAGTGGCTGCCTAAATTGCTTATCCCAACACTCCTGTGCTCTTGCAGGACAGCCCTCTCAGTTAAGCTCATCTCAGTCCTAGTGTGGTGAACCCCTCCACCACAAGACCAGCGCAAGTCTCTGCCCACACCACGTCCTTAAGTCCTGTAGTTTTAAAAGTCAACATGATTGGCTGAGATAAAGCCTGCAGCGCCCTGAGCTGCTCCTGGAGAGAAGTCAGGCAAACAACTCAGAGGCAGTGTGGAAACAGTGATCTGAAAAGTGCTTAGGACACACAGTGGGGAAATTATTTGCTCTTCTCAGAGTGCTTCCTGAGAGGCAGCATGTACAGACACCACTCTAGGAACAAAGAAGCTGGCTGGTGCCATTTCCCTCCACAGCCCCTCAACATAAACACAGAGGCACCTGTGGGAAGCAACACAGCTTAGACACTTGCAGCATAATTTACTTGCACTGAGCCCCACACCCCAGCACTATGGTGGGATTGCCCTTCTCTTACCTTATTCCCAGTGTGCTGAGCCCCTTGCCCAGAAGATCAGGAGAAACCCTTGCCCACACCACATCTCCTGACCAGAGAGTTCTGCAGGACTTCAATTCTAGTGGAAGTGTTATCAGGTCTCATTTAACAAGCAGACCAGAGCACACTTAGTTAAAACTCCCTACACTCTGGCCAAAGATTAAACACTATCCACTGCAGGCAAGGAGAGTCTCTGCAGACAACTGTCATGAAGGATAGAGCAGCCAAAACACAGCAGCAAATCCAACACAGAACACATCAGAAACACTCCATGAAGTGCCAGACCTTTGTCACTACAGGACCTCTTCATAAAGCCATTACTCTCAAGAACAGAAAACATAATGGGTTTTTCTAACAAATAGAAGAAGAAAGAGACTGAGACAAAATGCCACGATGGAGGAATTCATCCCAAATGAAAAAAACAAGATAAGGCCATGCCCAGAGATATAAGTGCTACAGATATAAGTAACACGCATGGTGGATAATATAAAGCAAAAATCATAAGGATACACACTTGGCTTGAGAAAATAATGGAAGACTTCATGGAGACCCCTGCCACAGAGATAAAAAAGATAAAAAAGAATCAGTCAAAAATGAAGGATACAACAACTAATATTAGAAATATGCTTGATGAAATGAACACAAGGCAATAAGAAGGAGAGGAATGAACAAGTGATATAAAATATAGAATCATGAAAAATAATGAAGCTGAACAAAAGTGAGAAAGGATTATGAAACACAAGAATAACTTAGGGATCTCAGTGACTTCATCAAAAGTAATAACATTTTTATTACAGGAGACCCAGAAGAAAAGAGAGAGAAAAGCGGGGGGAGAAAATTTGTTTCAAGAAATAATAGCAGGAAACATGCTTAATCTGGGGGAAGGAAACAGACATCAAGATCTAAGAGACACAGAGAACTCCCATCAAAATCAACACAAGTATACCAACACCAAGACATATTTTAACTAAATTTGCAAAACACAGTGATAAAGAAAATCTGAAAGTTAACAAAACAAGAGAAGTCCTTCATTTAGAAGGGAAAATCCATAAGACTAGCTTCATATTTCTCAACAGGAACTTGCCAAGCCAGAAGGGACTGGCATGATATATCCAATGTGCTGAATGGGAAAAATGTGCAGCCAAGAATGGTCTATCCAGCAAGGCTATCATTCAGAATACAAGGAGAGATAGAGTTTCACAGACAAACAAAAGCTAAAGGTGTTCTTGACCACTAAGTCAGCCCTACAAGAAATACTGAAGTGGACACTTTGAGTGAGAAACACCAAAAGTGACAAAGACAAGAAAGGGTCAAAGACAATCTCAAGAAACAATGACAAAACAACTAATAAAATGGCAACAACTACATATCAATCAATAATTACTGTGATTGTGAATGGACCAAACACCCCAATCAAAAGCCATAAGGTACCAAAATGGATTAAAAAAAAAAGACCAATCTATATGCTGCCTAGAAGGACTCATTTTAGAATTAAATACACCTACAGATTTAAAATGAAGAGATGGAGGGGCGCCTGGGTGGAGACTGGGTGGCTCAGTGGGTTAAAGCCTCTGCTTTCAGCTCAGGTCATGATCCCAGTGTCCTGGGATCGAGTCCCACATCGGGCTCTCTGCTCGGCAGGGAGCCTGCTTCCCCCCCTCTCTCTCTGCCTGCCTCTCTGCCTACTTGTGATCTTTGTCTGTCAAACAAATAAATAAAATCTTTTAAAAAAATAAGTAAAATGAAGAGATGGGGAAACACTTATCATACAAATGGCGTAAAAAAAATGAAAGCTGGAGTGGCAATACTTAAAGTGGATAAACTATACTTTAAAACAAAGACTGTAACAAGATTTGAAGAAGAGTACAATATCATAATAAAGAGTACAATCGAACAAGATTTAACTGTAAATATTTCTGAACCCAACATGGGCACATCCAAATATATAAAATAATTAATAGCAAACAAAGAACTCATTGATAATAATACAATAATAGTAAGGGACTTTAACACCCTGCTTGCATCAGTGGACAGATCATCTGAACAGAAAACAATGGCTTTGAATGACACACAGGACCAGATGGACTTAACAGATATATGCAGAACATTTTATCCTGAAGCAGCAGAATACAAGTTCTTTTCAAGTATACATGGGATATTATCCAGAATAGATCACACACTCGTCACAAATCAGGCCTCAAAAAACACAAAAAATGTTGAAATCAGACCATGCATATTTTCTGACCACAACACTTTGAAACCTGAAGTCAACCACAAGAAAAAATTTGGAAAGACCACAATTACATGGAGGTTAAACATCATGCTAAATGATGTTTATTTCCACTAAATAAAGAATGGGTCAACCAGAAAATCATAGGAGAAATACAAAAATGAATGGAATCTAATGAAAATGAAAACACAAAGGTCTAAAACTTCTGGGATGCAGTGAAAGTGGACCTAAGAGGGAAGTATATAGCATTACAGGCCTACCTTAAGAAACAAGAAAAATCTCAAATAAATTACCTAACTTTACACATAAAGGAGCTAGAAAAGGCACAACAAACAAAGCATAAAGCCAGCAGAAGGAAATAAATAATAAAGATTAGAGCAGAAATAAATGATATAGAAACTAAAACAACAATAAACCAATCATTGAAACCAGGAGCTTGTTCTTTGAAAAAATTAATAAGTTGATAAAACCCTAGCCAGACCTATCAAAAAGAAAAGACAAAGGAAACAAATAAATAAAATCACAAATAAGAGAGAAGAAATAACAACCAACACCACAAAAATGCAAGTAATATAAGAGAATATTGTGAAAAACTACATGCCAACAAATTGGACAACATGGGTGAAATGGATGAATTGCTGGAAACATATAAACTACCAAAACTGGAACAGGAAGAAATAGAAAACTTAAACAGAACAATAACCAACAAAGAAATTGAATCAGTAACCAAAATATCTACCAAAAGGCAAAAGTCCAAGGCCAGAAGGCTTTCCAGGGAAATTCTACCAAACATTTAAAGAAGAGTTAATACCTATTCTTCTCAATATATTCCAAAAAATAGAAAAGGAAAGAAAACTTCTAAATTCACTCTATTAAGCCAGCATTACCCTGATACCAAAACCAGATAGAATCTATTAAAAAAGAGAATTACAGGCCAATATCCCTGATAAACTGGATGCAAAAATTCTCAACAAAATAATAGCAAACCAAGTCCAGAAGTACATTAAAATAATCACTCACCATGATCAAGTGGGATTTAATCAGGAGTGCAAGTATTTGTAAATCAATCTATGTGACACAACACATTACTAAAAGATGGGATAAGAACCATATGATCCTCTGAATTGATGCAGAAAAAGGTTTTTGACATATATTCACGATAAAAACTTTCAACAAAGCAGGGATGGAGGGAACATACCTCAACAAAAAGGCCATATATGAAAAGCCCATAACTATCATCATCCTCAATGGGGAAAAACTGAGAGCTTTTTCTCTACAGTCAGGAAGAAGACAGGGATGCCCACTCTCGTTACTGTTATTTAACATAGTATTGGAAGTCTTAGTCACAGCAATCAGACAACAAAGTAAATAAAAGTTATTGAAAGTGGCAAGAAAGGTCTCAAATTTCACCACTTTGCAGATGATATAGCACTCTACATAGAAAAGTTTTAAGAGGGGTTCCTGTGTGGCTCAGTCATCAAGCGTCTGCCTTCAGCTCAGGTTGTGATACCAGGGTCCTGGGAATGAGTCCCTGCATTGGACTTCCTGCTCAGCGGGAAGCCTGCTTCTCCCTCTCCCACTCCTCCTGTTTGTATTCCCTCTCTCACTGTCTCTCTCTGTCAAATAAATAAATAAATAAATAAAATCTTTAAAGGAAAAGAAAACCTGTAAGACTGCACCAAAAAATTGCTAGAACTGATACATGAATTCAGTAAAGTCATTGGATAGAAAAATCAATGTACAGAAATCTGTTGCATTTCTATACACCAATAATGGAACAGCAGAAAGAGAAATCAAGAAATCAATCCCATTTATAATTGTACCAGGAATGGTAAAATAATTATAAATAAACTTTACCAAAAAGGTGAAAGACCTGTACCCTAGAAACTATAAGACAATGATGAAAGAAATTAAAGATGTCATAAAGAAATGGAAAACTATTCCATACTCATGGATAGGAAGAACAGATATTGTTAAATGCCTATACTATGCAAAGCAATCTATAAATTTCAGGCAATCTGTATCAAAATACCCAAAGCCTTTTTCACAGACTAGAGCAAACAATCCTAAAATTTGTATGGAACTATAAGAAAGCCTGAATAGTCAAAGCAACCTACAACAAGAAAAGCAAAGCTGGAGGCATCACAATTCCACACTTCAAGTTATATTACAAAGCTGTAGTGATCAAAACAGTGTGGTACTGGCACAAAATTAGACACATAGATCAATGGTGCAGAATAGAAAACCCAGAAATGAACCCACAACTATATGGTCAATTAATCATCACAAAGTAGGAAAGAATATCCAATGGGAGGGAAAAAAAGAAACTCTTTTCAACAGAGGGTGATGGGAAAACTGAAAGGCAACATGCAAAAGAATGAAACTGGTGCACTTTCTTACACCATATACAAAAATACATTCAAAATGCATTAAAGTCCTAAATGTAGGATGAGAAACCATTGAAATCCTAGAGGAGAACACAGGCAGTAACGTTTTTGACATAAGTCATAGCAATCTCTTACTAGATATGTCACTGGAGTCAAGGGAAACCAAAGCAAAAATGAACTATTAGGACTTCATGAAGATAAAAAGCTTCTGCACAGCACAAGAAACAATCAATAAAACTAATAGGTAAATTACAGAATGGGAGAAGATACTTGCAAATGATATATCTGATAAGGGGTTAGTTTCCAAAATATATAAGGAACTTATAAAACCCAACACCCCAAAAATGAATCTAATTAATGTAATTAAGAAATCTTAATCTAATTAAGAAATTGGCAGATGACATGAATAGATATTTTTCCACAGAAGGCATACAGGTGGCCAATAGACATGAAAAGATGCTCAACATCACTCATCATCAGGGAATTACAAATCAAAACTACAATAAGATATCACCTCACACATGTCAGAATGGCTAAAATCAACAACACAAGAAACAACAGGTGTTGGCAAGGGTGTGGAAAAAGGGAAACTCTCTTGCCCTGTTGGTAGGAATGCAAATTTGTGCAGCCACTATGAAAAACAGTATGGAGGTTCCTGAAAAAGAAATAGAACTACCCTACAGTCTAATAATTTCACTACTATGTATTTAGTCCCAAAATACAACAATACTAATTAGAAGGGATATGTGGACCACAATATTTGTAGCAACATTATCTACAGTAGCCACATTATGGAAAGAGCCCAAATATCCATCGACTGATGAATGGATAAAGAAGATGTGGTGTATGTGTGTGTAGTGGAATATTACTCAGCCATAAAAAAGAATGAAACTTTGCCATTTGCCATATGTGGATGGAGCTAGAGAGTATTATCCTAAGCAAAGTAAGTCAGTCAGAGAAAGAAATATCATGTGATTTCATTCATGTGTGAATTTAAGAAATAAAACAAACAAGCATAAGGAAAACCAGTGAGAGAGAGGAAAACCAAGAAACGAACTGTTAACTATAGAGAACAAACTGATGGTTACCAGAGGGTAGGTGGAAGTGGGGATGGGTTAAATAGGTGATGGGAAGTAAAGAGTGCACTTGTGATCACCGATGTTGCATGTAAGTGTTAAATCACTAAATTGTACACCTTAAATTAATATTACACTAGCTGAATTTAAATAAAAAAGCTGAGTTCAACTGTTAACTGGCTGAATTTAAATAAAAAATTTAAAAATATAAAGAGTATTTATAGTCACACAAAAATATATAGGATTTAGACTGTAAGTCCTAAATGCTACTTTTTTTAAAAAGATTTTATTTACTTATTTGACAGAGAGACACACAGCGAGAGAAAGAACACAAGCAGGGGGAGTGGGAGAGGGAGAAGCAGGCTTCCTGCCAAGCAAGGAGCCCAATGCGGGGCTCAATCCTAGGACCCTGGGATCATGACCTGAGCTGAAGGCAGACGCTTAAGGACTGAGTCACCCAGGTGCCTCCTAAATGCTAGCTCTGATATTGATTCAGTACCAGGTCCTGAGGAACAGACTTAACCTCATTTTCCCCCCATTTATTTAGGTTTTTAACCTCTCTTTATTCAATAAGATTTGCTCAATCTTTTTTTTTAAAGATTTTATTTATTCATTTGACAGAGAGAGAGAGATTGCAAGTAGGCAGAGAGGCAGGCAGAGGGAGAAGGAGAAGCAGGCTCCCTGCGGAGCAGAGAGCCCGATTCGGGGCTCGATCCCAGGACCCTGAGATCATGACCTGAGCGGAAGGCAGAGGCTTAACCCACTGAGCCACCCAGGTGCCCCTGCTCAATCTTATTCAATAATTTGCTCAATAAATTATAGGCTGGGACTATGTGGTTTGTGTGGGGCTTTTCAACTAGCTTCAGAACTTTTTATTCATAAAAATATGCCCAAATTTGCCCAGGAATTTCATAATTATTTTTGCTGATAGTAAATGAAAACATGCCATGGTAAATTTGGCTTCCTTCCATGGATGTTAATGTGAATATCTGCATTTCAGAACTAAATGATTAAACCAGCCATAAATTGTCAGTTTTAAATTTAACTTTGAGTGGTGGGAGGAATATTAAATCTTGGCAAATCATCTAATTTTTCTGATCCATAGTTTTCAGTTTGTCAAATGGAGTAGCAGGACTTTTCCACCAATTCTCAGGGATGTTGCAAGGATCAAATGAGAAGAAATGGGGATATTTTTATAAAGTATAAATTCTATATAACTATAAAATATTATTTATCCATTTTTTTGACTAGAAGAAACCTTCTAATCCAACATTTTCATATGATCTATAAGGATTCGTTGACACAGGTTTAATATCTTAACAAGATTATCCAGCTAGTAAGTCACAGAGCCAGAACTAGAACCCAAATGATTCAATCCTTACTACAGAGCTCTAAGAACTTGGCGTTATAGAAGCTGAACTTTTAACTCTCTCTATAATGCTTTAACACACTCTCCCATGTCCTTGAATAGTTCAATTTTTGGTCACTATAGTATAAGGAAATTTCCCATTTTTGTTGGAAAATGCTTCCATGGAAGTGAAAGCTCCATATCTCTTTATAACTTCTACATACTAGGTCCTGTTTTGCTCTCTGAGCCTGAAGAAAATAAATTCAGTTCCTTTTCCCATGACAAGCTGGAAATATTTGAAGGTAACTACTTTGTTCCAACCTCTTCTATTCCTCAAAGCATTACATTTCCTTTAGATATTCATTTATAATTTTTATTTTTCAAAAAGTAGTTTGCTCAGCACTTGCTATGTATCAGGCACTGTGCAGGATGCTAAGGTAAATAAGATCTAATACTTTCCCTTCGACAGCTCTAGGTAGGGAGACAAAAAAAGTATCTGTGTAGTAAGTGCTGTGAAAGAGGTAAGCATAGGGTGCTGACAGAAACAAGCCACAACCTGAGATGGGGTTGAAGAATGTTAGAAAATGTTTACAAAAGCTGACAATGTGTTTCAGCTGAGAAACAAAATCAGGATTGGAAGTGTGGGAAACTAGGAACATTTGGGGATATTGTTACTTGGTCAACATTATTGGAGAGAAGAGTTTTGGTTAGAGTGTTATGAGGATACATTAACAAAAGATAATATTGCACAACTAGAAAGAACCAGATCAAAGTGAACTTTCAAGTTTCCTCACACTTTGTGTATATGTGTGTCAAACTAGATTCCAGAATTGAACACAGAGTTCCACTTATGGAAACTCTCCTCAATGCAGACTAAGATCCCACTCATTTTTTGAGGACACATCCTGATGAATCATATTTATTTTACAGTCACTGAAACATATATATATATATATATATATATTTGTATATATATATACACACATATATATATACACATGTGTATGTGTATATATACACACACATACACATACATATACCTA
The DNA here is from genome assembly GCF_963455335.1 of Martes martes. Lineage (NCBI taxonomy): Eukaryota > Metazoa > Chordata > Mammalia > Carnivora > Mustelidae > Martes > Martes martes. The sequence goes on from NC_137897.1 coordinate 61,475,297, forward strand.
TATAACTATATACATACATATGCATGCATACACATATATATACATAGTATATATATATATATCTATAAATATAGACATAGATATATAGATATAGATATATATCTACTAAGCCATGCCTTCCTTAATCCTGTTCATGTGTAGTTCGCTCTGGGTGCTCATGTGCAGCATTTTACATTAAATTCTCTTGTAATAGATTTTACTCAGTGTTTCTGTCTATAAAGATCTTTTTTATCCTAATTCTCTCATACAGTGTATTTTTTTTATTTCTCCCTGCTTCATGTTATCCATTGTTTCCTTTATACCATAATGACTTCAATTTTATTGGTCATTTGAATAGTCCAATCTTTGATCAAATTTATTGGTCATTTGACCAATAAAATTGACTTTAATTTTATTTGTCAAAATTTCCACCATAGGGTTTTAAATACATAAGCTGCGATTTTGGCAATAATTTCACCATTTCTCCCCAAGTGTATGAGTAAGGGTGATTTTTAAAAAGTAATCAACACTTGGGAGGAAAGAACTTACTTATTTAAAGCAATGACTGTTTGTCACATAGAGAAAATCAAGTAGTTATTTCTGAAAACTTGCATCATAATTAGAGGTAGGAGCAATGACTATATTATGCAGTTATGACCTGTAATTCCCACTTTGATCATAGTCTATGTGATTTGTTAAAACTAAATCTCATTCCCAGTCATTGCTCCACTTTCAATTAGTATATTTGACAAGGTACAAATGATAAAAAAATGGTTTCTTGAATTGTTCATGCAACTGAGTTTATTAAATGATTATATAAGGCAAAATTAAAGGTTTCAGTGAAAATGTTGAAACTTGGTAACTATGTCAATATAGTTAATCATGAAAACATATTTTACCAGCACAAAGCAAGAAGAAACATTGTGAATGATGAAAGGTAGTTGTTACTCTCTTAAACACCACATGCCTTATGGCTTGTGCAGACACTTTACAGAATGTAACTCTCCAATACCGTAGAACAGAAACTTTTGGAGCTGAAAGGGCCTCTGTAAAGTATCTAATCAACCCTTCAACCCTTCAATGTTTAGGATACAGTCCAGTGCCCCCAAAAGGGAAATAACATATTTGAAACAGCAGTTTCTCAGGTTAAGCAGTTCTCTGCACCCAAATGTGTCCCATTTGGTCAGGTTTAGATTTAGATCATAGATTTTACTTTGTTGTTCCCTCAGTAAAGGCATAATGAAGCATTGTCCAAAAAACCCACATGTGCATCTTGCTTTGTGTTCTTGTTTGAAACTCACTTTAACTCCATACCTGACACATAGTATGTGCTCAATAAATTCTTTCTGCGTGATCTCATGAACCAATAATTTTTAAGTTTTATTTTACCATTTCCTAGTAAAGGGGAAAAATGTTTAGAATTCCCCAATGTGTTCTGATCAGAGCTGGGCTTCTCTGAAGTGATTTTCCCAAGCTGCAGAATATAATTAATCATCATTACACATTCTTTCAGTAATAATGCCTCAGCAAACATTTCAACAAAGCCTGAAAAAGCATGAAATGAAAATGTTTAATTTGACCATTTTGACCTTTCATCTATAATGAGATGTGCAAAGAATAGAACACCTTTTTAGGTTTCCCTTTTTTACAGTGATTTGAATGAAACAATGAAATTATACCAGAATGCCAGATTTTAGAGACAGATGCAAAGAAATGCAATTATCATTGACTGTATACTACTGAAAAGTAAAATTAAGGTCTGGATTATTTCACCATCCTCATCATAATAAGTCTCTTTCTCTTTGAAGAGGCACTGTTGACTAAATGTTGAATGAAAAGACCTTTAACATGCAGCTGTTCACAGGAACATGTCTCAACACTGGTTTGTGTAGGATTAAAGCAAGCACAAATGGAGGACAGTGAAAAATAAGAAAAAGAACCCAGAAAGGAAAACTCAAAAGTGCGGACATAAAATTTGGCTGACTTCCACAAGGTAGCAGAGGACTTGTCCTGGACGGAGTAATTGCCCTGATGATACATGCAAACATCTGAGCAGAACAGCAGGCATCAATGAAGTGAAATATCTAATGACTTATATATGATCTAATGACTAATAATAAAGATCTAATGACTAATACATACTCTTCAAACTAAACCAAATTCTATGTCTATTTTTTTAGTTTTATTTATTTATTTATTTATGTAATTTATTTATTTATTTTCAGTGTTCAAGATTCATTGTTTATGCCCCACACCCAGTGCTCCATGCAATACATGCCCTCCATAATACCAACCACCAGGCTCATGCACCCCCCACCTCCCCCTCCAAAACCCTCAGTTTGTTTCTCAGAGTTCACAATCTCCCATGGTTTGTCTCTCCCTCCGATTTCCCCCAGCTCACTTCTCCTCTCCTTCTCCCAATGTCCTCCGTGTCATTCCTTATGCTCCACAAGTAAATGAAATCATATGATAATTGACTCTTTCTGCTTGATTTATTTCACTCAGCATAATAGGTCTAATTTTAAAACCATTAGGCTTTCAATGTCCCTTTGCAGCAAGTTACCCGTGAATCTGAAGTGGTTCTCTTCTTGGTTCTGTTGCCAATATGGTCCAGCAATAATTGCCCTTGTTATAACACATCAACATTTTTTCCTTCTCATTTTGTTTCATTTGAAGTCGCTTCAATTCTAAGTAGGTTTTAGGACTCCAATTTTCATGTGTCACAACAAACACTGAAAATTCTTTTCTCCCTGTCTTATGGAAAATTGTTGACTTGGACAACACTAATGTTTTCCAGCTGTGGTAGCTATTCATGTGCTAAACTAAGAAGGTTGATACAATAAAGGTAAGCTATCCATCCTGCAAAACTGCAGCTTTGGATTTTGGGGAACAAGCAAATGACTAAGCAGTTAACCTGGATTTTTTCCATTTTTCTACATGCAGATCTACACTTTCTTTTTCTAGGAAAAAAGATAAAAAATAGAATAGTGTAGGAAACATTTCCCTGTAACACTTGCAATCTGGTTACATGCCTTGCCACCACTTTCCTCTCTTTTTATAGCTATGGATTTATTTTCCTTCCTCTTGGGTTCTGGGGAAGCTATAAGTGAGACTTTGCACCTCCTTCTTTAAAGACAATTGACCCCCCATATGTCTGAATCTCTGTCAACATCTCTCATCAGCTTCACATAATTTCTTTCTTTGTCAAAACTTCCTGCTTTAACAAAGATTGATGTTCATGGCTGAACTGTAATGTACCAGATTCTATCTCTTCACTTTTTCTGAGGTGGGCCCTTGGCCAACTTATAAAAACAACACAGTTGGATCTCAGTTCAGCTTTTACTTTCAGGCCACAGTGATCTCATACTCTCCACATTCTCTTGTTCCATTATCAAGAGTTTTTACAAAGACTCTAATAAACAGATGTGCATTGAAATGTGACTAAGGGGAAAGTCTTGCTGCACTGTCTCTTCTAGGATAAATTTACATTTTCTCAAAGATTCAAGTTCTAAGTCAAAAGAGTAACTTGTTAATGATATGATTTCTGTTTGAGAAGGTTCTTTTTTCCCTGCATGCAATGGAAGTTTCCTTAATCTGTGTACACAAAAGACTGCCTCCAACTGATGGGTTCTCTATAATTTCCATTTGTATTCAATCTTCTTTCTGATTTTTAGTCCCAACTTGTTAAACTTTGTTTGGACTTTCTCAATGTGTCTCTTTCAGAAAGTACAGGATTGATGAACATGGATGAGAAACTCTATAGTAAGACTATCTGAACTAGAATCTTGGTTCCACCATTTACTTACTGTGTGACTTTGGACAAATTACTTATTCTCTCTATATCTGTGTTTTCTTATATGTAAAATGGACATGATAATAATCCTACCTCATAGGGCTGTTTTGAGAATTAGACGAGAAAAAATATATAATATAAAATACAATATATAGATATAGATATGGATATATAGAGAGAAGGGGCAGAGGGAGATGGAGAGAGAGAATCTCAAGCAGGCTCCATGTCCAGAACAGAGACTGACATGGGGCTCAGTCTCACAACTCTGAGATTATGATCTGAGCCAAAATCAAGAGTTTGATGCTTAACCAACTGAGCCACCCAGCCACCCTGAGAAAATATATTCTTAAAAATGCTTAGAACAGTGGTGTCTGGGTGGCTCAGTCTGTGAAGCAGCTGCCTTCGGCTCAGGTCACGATCCCAGGCTCCTGAGATCGAGCCCCGCATCAGGCTCCCTGCTCAGTGGAGAGCCTGCTTCTCCCTCTCCCTCTGTCTGCCACTCTGCCTACTTGTGCTTTCTGTCTCTCTCTCTCTGTCAAATAAATAAATACAATATTTTAAAAAATGCTTAGAATAGTGGTTGGCAAATAATATATATATATATATTGCATTAGTGATAGCAATTACTTTTATTGTGTTTCAACCTTACATTTTCCCTTGTTTATGTGTGGCACCAGACAAAAGTTAAGAATGAATGAAAGATTGTATTTCAGAAGTCCCTTAGAAGAAACTATGAACACTCCTATATCCTGCTCTCTTCTTTCACTACCTAACACCAGTCACATTCCTAGTTCTTCTATCCTTTTTCTTTTCAGAAATTTCAAGCTCCTCACCTATTTTCATACCTTTCTTTTTCCTGAATTCCAACAACTTTAGAAACCAAATTTTTCCCTCTGCATATGTTCCTCTGCTCACTTGATTTATCTAGTTTTGTTACTATTCACTGATCTCTAGGATAGTAGGACACCATTGGAACCTCTCTCCTTATTAGTTATTTTCCAGTGGGGGTCCTTGGGTCAGTCTTTAGAGTGTGCCTAAATCATGAGAGTATTTGTCCTATTTCTGTCATGGCTTATTAATTTGCCTAGGCAGTTGAATCAGAATTATGTATAATAATCATTGTTTTATCAGAAACCAAACCAATCTTCCAATTAATTCTGGGGAGGGACTATTTTTTTTTTTTTAGAAAGTCAATAGTGTAGATGATTAGTGGAATCTTTTACCCCGAGGAGACTTGTGACTGATTTACAAGACTCAGTAGTCTATCAGAGCTCCTTTCCTTGTAAAATGTTTTAATGACTCATATAAATCTCATTATGGTCAGAGGTCCCTGATGTTTTCATGAGAAGAAACTACTTTTCATTTCATTGAAAACATGAGTTCACTGGAATAAGGGAATTGGAGACTTAGGTGGAAACTGGGATATGGCTAATCATAAAGCTCCCTAGTAAGGTAATCATGTGTATATGTGTGTATGTTTACTTACCTTAACAATGGGATTCCCAGCAAATACCCAGAAGAGTTACATGACAGAATTAACCTGCTTATACTTCTAGTTGTATGTATATTAAGGGGCTGTGGGTTCATTCCCCCAAAGGTTTTCTGGCATGTTATTTGTAACATAGGTGTTGGTAAATGCTAGCCATACTCCTTAACTATGCTGGAATAATCTATGAAGTGACAAAGCTAACTTCCTGCCTCATTTCTAAGTCTAATGGACAGAATGCCTACTTAAACAAGGGATAATTTCTTTGTTGACAAAAACAAAATAATCACTAAAAGCTGAAATCCATCAGCTGGAAAATCTGTACATAGAAAAACAAATGACTATGAGCAGCAGAAATTAGTTGCCTTGGCAGATAATAGACATGACCCATATAAATTCAAGACATACTTAATGTGAAACTTCAGTTTGTCCTAAACAAGGTCATATGCTCATTACAAAAGACAAGAAAAGTTAAAGAACATTTTGAAAGTGCTGTTTCTTGTAATTCAAGAATGGACAGAAAACGTTTCCTAAATACAAGCAATACTTAAACAGAAAGGTATGTGATATATATAGAAAAGATTAATGGGGAAAAATGAAAATACTTAGACATTTTGCACTTTTGACATATTTATCATATACATTTACCATGAAGGCATGAAAATGAGGCCCAAATAAAGCAGGCTTAGTTTAGGTAACTACAAAATATATCCTGTGAAAATATATTTTATATTCTTTACAATTTAAGATACACTACTTACATAATTTTTGAAGCAATTAAACAAGATTTGTGAAGAAATTTGTCAAAATTGCCTCTAATTATTTATTTATTTATATTGAGGTATATATGACACACAGTAAATTTGTTTCAGTTTTACAACTTAATATTCAATACATGTATATTGCAAAATGATGAATTTTCCCCTCTGAGTTCCAAAGTTAATTTTTTTAAATTCCAATATAGTTAACATACAGTGTTATATTAGTTTCAAGTGTACAGTACTATTGGGTGTTTAATATTTCCATATATCACCCAGTGTACATCACCATAAATGCATCTAGCCCCTCACCTATTTAACCCATCCTTCCACCCACTTCCCCTCTTGTAATCATCAGTTTGTTCTCTATTATTAAGAGTCTGTTTCTTGGTTTGCCTCTCTCTTTTTTTCCTTGCTCCTTTGTTTTGTTTCTTAAGTTCCACATATACAATAAATCATATGGTATTTGTCATTCTCTGACTGACTTGTTTTCTTTAGCATTGCATTCTGTATTCCACCCATGTCATTGAAACAGTAAGATTTCATTCTTTTTGATGGCTGAATAATATTCCATTCTATCATCTATCTATTTATATCTATCTATCTATCTATCTATCTATCTATCTAATCACTTCTTCCCTATCCATTCATTTATCAATAGACACTTGGGCTACTTCCATAATTTGGCTATTGTAAATAATACTGCGCCAGCAATTACACCACTAGGTATTTATCCAAAGGATACAAACATAGTGATTCAAAGGGGCACATGCACCATAATGCTTATAGTATCAATGTTCACAATAACTGAAATATGGAAAGAGCACTGATGTCCATCAACAGATGATGGATAAAGAAGATGTGGTATAATGGAGGTATTAAGGAGGGCACTTGATGTAATGAGCACCGAGTGTTACATGCAACTGATGAATCACTAAATTCTAACTCTGAAGCTAGCAATACACCATCTGTTAATTAAAATTAATTAAAATTTAAAAATTAAAGAAAAGCAGCACTGTTATAATCATAGAGGTGCATGTAGCCCTTTGGATTAGTGTTTTCTATTTTGGGGGTAAGTACCCAGTAGTGTAATTACTGGATTGGTAGGGTACTTCTATTTTTAACTTTTTGAGGATCTTCCAAACAGCCAAACAAACTGGATGCACCAGTTTGCATTCCCAAGAACAAGGCACAAGCATTCCTTTTACTCGGCATCCTCGCCAACACTTGTGGTTTCTTGCAGTTTTGATTTTAGCTATTCTGACAGATGTGAGGTGAAATCTCATTGTAGTCTGGATTTTCATTTCCCCAATAATGAGTGATGTTGAGCATCTTTTCATGTGTCTGTTGGCCATCTGGATGTCTTCTTTGGAGAAATATCTGTTCATGTCTTCTGGCCATTTTTAACTGGATTATTTATTTTTTGAGTATTGAGTTGTATCAGTTCTTCATATATTTTGGATACTAACCCTTTATGAGAAATTTTGCGAATATTTTCTCTCATTTAGTAGGTTGACTTTTAGCTTTTTTGATTACCTACTTCACTGTGCAGAAGCTCTTCATTTTAATATAGTGCCAATAGCCTATTTTTGCTTTTGTTTCCTTTGCCTGGAGAGACATATCTAGAAAGGAGTTGCTATGGCTAATGTCAGAGAAATTACTGTGTGTGCTCTCTTCTTGGAGTTTTATGGTTTCAGGTGTCAAATTTAGATCTTTAATCCATTTTGAATTTACTTTTGTGTATGGTGTAGGAAAATGGTCCAGTTTCTTCTTTTGCATGCAGCTGTATAGTTTTCCCAGCAACATTTGTTGAAGAGACTGTCTTTTTCTTTACTATTTTTTTAAAGTATTTTATTTATTTATTTGAGAGAGAAGGTGAGAGAGAGCCTGAGAGCAGGGTGAGGGGCAGAGGGAGAAGCAGACTCCCTGCTGAGCAGGGAGACCAATGTGGGACTCAATCCCAGGACTCTGCGATCATGTCCTGAGCCAAAGGAAGACATTTAACTGACTGAGCCACCCAGACACCCGAGACTGTCTTTTTCTAATTATATATTCTTTCCTGCTTTGTCCAAGATTAATTGGCCATATATTTATGGGTTTATTTCTTGGTTTTCTATCCTTTTCCATTGATCTAAGTGTCTATTTTTACTCCACTACCATTCTATTTTGATGACTACAGCTTTGTAATATAACTTGAAGTATGGATGCCACAGCTTTGCTTTCCTTTTTCAATATTGCATTGGCTATTTGGCATCTTTTGTAGTTCCATACAAATTTTGGTACTGTTTGTGCTAGTTCTGTGAAAAATGCTGGTGACATTTTGATAGGGAATACATTAAATATGTACATTGTTTTGGGTAGTATAGTCAACACAATGTTTGTTCTTCCAATCCATGAGGATGGAATGTCCTTTCATTTCTTTATGTCATGTTCAATTTCTTTCATCAGTGTTTTATAGGTTTCAGAGTACAGCTCTCTCACTTCTTTGGTTAGGTTTACTCTTAGCTATCTTATTTTGTGAAATTATAAATGGAATTGTCTTCTTTATTTCTCTTTCTGTTGCTTCATTATTCTTGTGTAGAAATGCAGCAGTTTTCTGTACATTGTTTTTACATCCTGTGACTTTACTGAATTTGTTAGTTCTAGCAGTTGTTTGGTGGAGGTTTTTTTTTTTTAAGTTTTTCTATATATAGAACCATGTTATTTGCAAATAGTATAAGTTTTAGTTCTTCCTCGCTGATTTGGATGCATTTTGTTTCTTCTTCTTGTCTGATTACTCTGGCTAGGAATTCCAATTCTATGTTAAATAATAGTGGTGAGAGTGGACAGCCCTGCATGTTCCTGGTTGTAAAGGAAAAACTCTCATTTTTCTCCACTAAAGATGATATTAGGGTTTTCATATATGGTCTTTATTATGTTGAGGTATGGTCCCTCTAAATCTACTTTATTGAGTGTTTTTATATGAATGGATGTGGTACTTTGCCAAATGTTTTTTTCTGCCATTATTGAAATGATCCTATGTTTCTTATCCTTTCTCTTGTTGGTGTGATGTATTACAATGATTTATTTATGAATATTGCACCATCTTGCAACACAAGAATAAATCCCACTCGACGGTGGTGAATTATTTTTGTAATGTATTGTTGGATTCAGTTTGCTAGTATTTTGTTGAAGATTTTTGCATCTATGTTCATCAAAGATATTGGCCAGTAGTTCAATATTTTTAGTGTTGTCTTTATTAGGTTTTGGTATCAGAGTAATGCTGGCCTCATAGAATTAATTTGGAAGTTTTCCTTTTTTTTAATTTTGAAAAGAATAGTTATTAACTCTTATTTAAATGTTTGATAAAACTTCCCTGTGTAGCCTTCTGGTCCCGGACCTTTGTTTGGGAGCTTTTCGATTACTGAGTCAGTCTGCTTAGTGGTGTTGAGTTTGTTCAAATTTTCTATTTGTTCCTGCTTCAGTTTGGGTTGGTTCTATGTTTCTAGGAATTTATCCATTTCTTCCATGTTGCCTAATTTGTTGGCATATAGTTTTTATAATATTCTCTTATAATTGTTTCCATTTCTGCGTTGGTCATTTCTCCTCTTTCATTTGTGATTTTCTGTTTTTAAGCCCTTTCTCTCTCTCTTTCTCTCTCTCTCTCTTTTTTTTTCCTGAGTCTAGCTAGAGGTTTATCAGTCTTCTTGGTGTTTTCAAAGAATCAACTCCTGGCATTGTTGTTCTGTTCTATTTTTTTTTAGTCCATCTATCATTTATTTCTCCTTTAACTGTTATTACTTCCTTCCTTCTGTTATTTTTGAGTTTTGTTTGTTCTTCTAGTTCCTTCAGGCATAAGGTTAGGTTCTTTTTTTGGGACTTTCCATGCTTCTTGAAGGATGCTTTTATTGCTATTAAACTTCCACTCTTAACTACTTTTGCCTCATTCCAAAGGGTTTGGACCATTGTGTTTTCATTTTTTTCCCACATATTTTTTATTTGCTTTGATTTCCCAGTTGACCCCATTCACTGTTTAGTAACATATTATTTAACCTCCACTTATTTGTGGTCTTTCCAGGTTTTTTCTTGTGGTAAACTTCTAGTTTCACAGGGTAGTGGTCAGAAAAGTTGCTTGGTATGACTTCAATCTTCTTGAATTAGTTGAGGCTTGTTTTGTGGTCTAATATGTGGTCTACTGTGGGGAATGTTCCTTGTGAACTTGAAAAGAATGTGTATTCTGCTGTTTTTTATGGAATGTTCTGAATATATCTGTTCAGTCTATCTGGTCTATTGTGTCATTCAAAGTCACTGTTTCTGGGTGCCTGGGTGGCCCAGTCATTTAAGCATCTGCCTTCAGCTCAACTCATGATTCCAGGGCTCTGGGATCTAGTCCTACATAGGGCTGGAGTCTGCTTCTCTTTCTCCCTCTGCTGTGCTCTCTCTCTCAAATAAACAAAGAAAATCTTAAACAAACAAACAAACAAATGAGTCACTGTTTCCTTGTTGATTTTCTTTGGATGGTCTGTCCTTCCATGCAAGTGGGATGTCAAATTCCTCTCCTATTGTTATATTACTATCAATTAGTTCCTTTACGTTTGTTATTTACTGTTTCATGTTTTTGGGTGCTCCTATGTTGGGTGCAAAAATATTTACAATTATTATATCTTCTTGTTTTTTTCTTCCCTTTATTATTATATGATGCCCTTTTTTGTCTCTTTTTACAGACTTTGTTTTAAAATGTATTTTGTCCAATATAAATATTGCTATTCTAGCTTTCTTTTGACATCCATTTATATGATAAATATTTTTCTATCCCCTCACTTTCAATCTGCTGGAATCTTTAGGTCTGAAATGATTCTCCTGTAGGCAACATATAGATGGATCTTCTTTGTATATCCACTCTGTTACCCTATATCTTTTTATTAGAACTTTTATTCCATTTAAATTCAAAATAGTTATTGATAGATAGGTACTCATTGCCATTTTGTCATTACTTTTGTGGTTGTTTCTGTAGTTTTTTATTTTGTTCTTCTGATCCTTTCTTCTGCTGTTCTTCTTCAAAGTTTGCTGGTTTTCTTTAGTGATATACTGAAAATTAGTGGTTTTTATTTGTGGTCACCATTGGGTTTGTATATAGTATCTTTTGCATATGTAAAGTCTATATTGGGGATGCCTGGGTGGCTCACTTGGTTAAGCGGCTGCCTTCAGCTCAGGTCATTGATTCCAGGGTCCTGGGATCGAGCCCCACATTGGGCTCCCTGCTCAGCAGATAGCCTGCTTCTCTCTCTCTCTCTGCCTGTAGCTCTGCTTACTTGTGCTCTCTATCTCTATCTCTCTGTCAAATAAATAAATAAAATATTTTTTAAAAAGTCTATATTAATTTTATGGTTGCTTAAGTTTGAGCCCATTCTTTACTCATTCCCCACCCCCCCCATATTCTAGGTAAATAGTGTCACACTTTACATCCTTTTATTTTGTGAATCCATTGACTTTTGACAGAAATGTTTCTCTGTATTGGTTGTGTGTTTCTGTGTTTCATACTCTCAAATATAGTCTTTCCTGTCCACTCAAAAAGTACCCTTTAATATTTCTTGTAGGGGTGGTTTAATGATTATGAACTCTGTTAGTTTTTATTGTCTGAGAAAATATCTTTCCTTTGTTCTGAATGAGAGCCATGCTGAATAGAGTATTCTTGGCTGCAGGTTTTTCCTTTTCAGCACTTTGATTATATCATGCTACTTTCTGGCTTGGAAAGTTTCTTTTGAAAAATCTGCTGATAAAAAAAAATCTGATACTTTATGGGATTTCCCTTGTATGGAACTGTCTTCTTTTCTTTTGCTGATTTAAAAATTTTTTTCTTAATCACTACTTTTTGCCATTCAGATTACTATGTGTTTTGGAGTTGACCTTGTGTTGATTTTGTTGGGGTATCTCTGTGCCTCTGGGATTTGGTTATCTTTTTCCTTCCTCAGATTAAAGAAGTATTCAGCTTTTATTTCTTCAAGTTGTTCTGCCCCCTTTTCTCTCTCTTCTGGGATCCCTATAATGTGAATGTTATTATTCTTGATGGAGTCACTGAATTCTTTAAATCTATTCTTGTTTTGAACAATTCTTTTTTGTCTCACTTGTTCAGCTTGATTACTTTCCATTACTCTGTCTTCTAGTTCATTTTTAATTCCTCTGCTTCCTCCAGCCTGATCTTCATTGAATCAAACATGTTTCTAATCTTGTCTATTGCACTCTTCATCTCTGATTCTTTTTTCACTGTTTCTTTTCTGTCATAAGGGTCTCACTAATGTCTTCTATCTTTTCTCAAACCCAGTGAGTATCCTTATGATCATTGCTTTAAATTCTCCATCAAGCATATTACTTATATCTGTTTCACTTAGATCTCTGGCTGTGCCCTTCTCTTGTTCTTTCATTTCGGGATAAATTCTGTCTTTTCATTTTACCTAAGTCTCTGACTTCTTCTCTGTGTCCTGATCCTAAAAGTAAGGTCTTATGAAGAAGAGGTCATGTAGCACCCAGGGCCTGGAGTGTCAGGGAGTGTCTCTGATGTGTGTTGCATGCACTCTGCTGTTGCGTTTTGTTTTCTCTATGCTTCAGGCCAGTGGTCTACACAGGTTCTCCTTGCCTGCTGTGGACATTTTTTGGTCCCTAGCTTGAATGTGGCAAATTTTAAGTAGGTGTGCCCTGGTCTGCTTATGAAATGAGACCTGTTGCCACCTCTACCTCATTTCAGGCCCTGCAGAATTCTTTACTCAGATGTGCTGTGAGCAGGGGTTTGTGTTGGTCTTCTGGTGTAGGGGTCTACTACATTGGGACTGAGAGAAGCATGGCTAAAAAGGGCAGTTTCAGCAGAGCACAGGGTGGTGGGGTTTGATGTATGCAAATTATGCAGGCAGAATGGACACTGCACTGCTTCCTGCAGGTGGCTCTCTGTTTATGTTGAGGGGCAGGGGAAAGAAATCACACTTGCCAGGTCCTTAGCTCCAAGAGCGGTGTCTCTGTGAATGCTGTTTCTCAGGGACTACACCTGAGAAGAGCAAATAATCTCCACTCTGCATGCCTTAGACATTCTTTAGATCATTTTCCCCATCATTTCCCCTTTGGGTTGTTTGCCTGCCTTATCTCTAGGTGAAGACAGTGCCCTCTGGGCTCCATCCCAGCCAAACCCGCTGACCTTAAAACTCCAGTCTTTAAAGCACACTGGTTATAAGAACTCATGAAATTCAATCCCTCTCATTTTCTGAGCCAATGGCTTTGGGGAAACATTCTCCTTGTATGTGTGCTCCTCTTTTCCTTGCCCTTCTTGGCAACAAGGATCCCTCCTTTCTGCAGCACCTGAGATCTGTTTCTCCCCTAAAAGATGTCTCCACACTTCCTACTTCCTTTTTTGGTAAGATTTTATTTATTTATTTGAGAGAGAGACAGTGAGAGAGAGCATGAGAGGGGAGAAAGTCAGAGAGAGAAGCAGACTCTCCAAGGAGCAGGGATCCCGATGTGGGACTCGATTCCAGGACTCTGGGATCATGACCTGAGCTGAAGGCAGTCACTTAACCAACTGAGCCACCCAGGCACCCCTTCCTACTTCCTTTGATGTGACCTTTTCTCTCCCTTTAGTTGTGGAGTTAATTATGCCAGTCCTTAGGTCTATTTTGGGGTATATAAGATGATTTGCTAGTTATCTAGTTGTGTTCATGGGATGAGGTGAGCTTAGGGTCCTCTTGCTCTGCATTCATATTCCTCTCAAGCTTGCCTCCCTTGTTAGAGGAGACCTATCCAGGAAAATTTTTCTATGACTGGTATCAAAGAAATTACTTCATGTTTTCTTACAAAAAATTAATGTTTTCATGTGTCACATTTAGGTCTTTAATCCATTTTGAGTTTCTTTTTCTGTATAGTGTAAGAAACTGGTCCAGCACAAATCTTTTGCATTTAGCTGTCCTATTTTCCCAACACCATTAGATGAAAAGACTATCTTTATTCCATTGAAATTCTTGCCTCCTTTTTTGGAGATTAATTAACCATAAAGCTATCAGTTAATTTCTGGACTTTCTATTATTTTTTATTGATCTATGTATCCATTTTTGTGTCAGTACCATACTGTTCTGATAAAAAAAATTTTTTTCTATTTGTTGAAAGTCTTGCTGAGATCCTTCACTCCTTTCTCAAGTCCAGTATGTATCTTTATGACCATTATTTTGAGTTCTTTATCAGTCCTGTTGCTTATCACCATTTATTTCATTTAGCTCCTTTACTGTGATTTCATCCTGTTATTCATGTAAGACATATTCCTGTCTCCTCATTTTGTCTAACTCTGTGTTTATTTCTATGTATTAGAAAGTCATTTAGTCTCCTGATCTTGAATAATGTAGCTTTATGAAGAAGAGGTTCTCTGTGGTGCCCTGTAGAGCAATTTCTCTGTTCACCCAACCAAGCATTTCAGGGGTGTCTCCTATGTGAGTTGCCTGTATCTTACTTTGTTGACCTTCAATTTAGTTGGCTGCAATAGCCCATGCTGCGTGTGGACAGGGTTTGGTCCCTATACTATTAGGGGCCAGTTTGGGGCTGCTATGGACTTGTAGATGAACAGTGTCAGGAGTCAGACAATATACCTGCCCTCAGCCCGTGTTGCATCAAATTGCAGTTTGGTTACCAAACTGCAGAATGTTCTCCATGGATTGTCCCTGGAGAGGCTTTTGTTGGTGGGTGGGGCTTGCAGACAACCTAATTTCTTGACCCCAGTTTATCTGCTGGGATGATCCTGAACAAGTATACTACTTGTGCGGCCCCCTGAGAGATTTTTGTTGATGGGCAAGGATGGCAGTAAAATTAGACACCTGGCCCAAGTCTATCTGCTGGGGCTGCAGATTCACTGATTTACAGGGCACTCTCCCTGCACTGCCAGTTATAAGGTTCATTTTCTTGGGCTGCACTTGAAACAGTATGTGTGGTGTTTTCTCCCCATCTCCTCAGATCAGGAGTCACTTAGAAGTAGTGGCCATCCCTGCTGGGGCTACTTGCAGGATGGCATGTGGCATGACCCACTTTTGAAAGTCTTCTATTAAGTGGCATGGCTTGAATGGAATGGACCCATCAGAGAACACGGGAGCAATGTGTGTTGTATTAGCAAGTTTTTTGGGGAGTGTTGATGCTGGTTCTCACAGGTGTTGGGTTATCTAGACTGAGGTGGGGGCTGGGAGGAGGAGAATGCTGCTTGGCAGTTCTAACATTCTTCATGAGGATACTTAAAGATCCCTGCCCTTCCAGCATGAGTACAGGGTTTAGTAAATATCTCTCCTTCATATATACCCCAGGCACTTTTTAAATGACTTCTTCTCTGCTGTATCTCAACAAGATTGCATGTTATGCTCTCTCTTCAAGGGCAGGAATTCAGTTTTCAATTGCCCTCCAAATCTTCCAGAGCCAAGTCCACTGATTTTCAAAGTGCCCAGAGTTAAGCCCGCTGGGTGTAAAAAAGTCACAGCATTAAGCCTCCCCTGGTTTTCAAAGCCAAATATTATGGGCATTTGTATTTCCAGTTTAAGTCCCCATGCCTGGAGTGCCTGGTGTGGGTCTGCTTCTCTCTCTTCTCTGTGCTTGTGGTGTCCCTCCCATTTGTGGTTAGTCTTGCCAGGACTTTGTTTCCTAACTGTGTCTCTATCCATCCTGCTAGTTTCAGTGTGGCCTTCTCACTACATTTAGCTTAGAAATTCTGTTCTGCCACTGTGAGGGTCATTTTTCTTGGTTGATTGCACTGATATGGTTGTTACCCAGGTGTGTCCATGGGATGAGGTGAGTTGAGCTCTTAGTCCACCATCTTCCCAGAAGTATCAATAATTACTTTAAATTCAAAAGGTCTTTATTCTCCAATCAAAAGGCATAGAGTGATGAAATAGTAAAAAAATAAAAAAAATTAAAAACAAAAAAAGAAGACTCATTTATATTCTACTTACAAGAGACTCATTTCAGACCTGAAGACACATACAGACTAAAGTAAAGGGATGAAAAAAATATCCCATGCAAACAGAAAAATTTTTTAAAATTGGGGTAACAATACTTATTTCAGATAAAATAGACTTTAAAACAGGAGATGTAGCAAGAGACAAAGAAGGTCATTACAGAATAATAAGGAGATCAATTTAACAAGAGAATATAACAATTACAAATACCTATGGATCAAAGATAGGAGCACCTAAATATATAAAACAAATATTAACAGACGTAAGAAATTCATAGTAATGTAAAATAGTAAGGTACTTTAACACCAAACTTACATCAATGGATAGATCATCCAGGCAGATCAATAAGGAAACAGTGACTTTGAATGACACATTAGATCAGATGGACTTAACAGATATATACAGAGTATTTCAACCCTTATCAGAAGAATACACATTATTTTGAAATGCACATAGAACATTATCTAATTTAGATTACATGTTAGGCTACACAAGGTTTCAATAAATTAAAAAAATTGAAATCGTATCATGCATTTTTTTCAGACCCGAGCAATGCAATTATATATGTATATATATATTAAAAAAAAAACAGGAAAAACCACAAACATTCTGACTGGTATGAGGTGGTATCTCACTGTGGTTTTGATTTGTATTTCCCTGAAGCCGAGTGATATTGAACACTTTTTCATGTGTCTGTTGGCCATTTGGATGTCTTCTTTGCAGAAATGTCTGTTCATGTCTTCTATCCATTTCTTTTATTTTTTTTTAAGATTTTATTTACTTATTTGAAAGAGAGAGGGGGGAAGCACAAGTAGGCAGAGCTGCAGGCAGAGGGAGAGGGAAAAGCAGGCTCTCTGCTGAGCAGGGAGCCTGATGTGCGGCTCAAACCTAGGATCCCAGGATCATGACCTGAGCAGAAAGCAACCGCTTAAATGACTGAGCCACCCAGGCACCCCGACTGCCCATTTCTTGATTGGATTATTTGTTCTTTGGGTGTTGAGTTTGATGAATTCTTTATAGATTATGGATATTAGTGCTTTATCTAACGTCATTTGTGAATATCTTCCCCCATTCTGTCAGTTGTCTTTTGGTTTGGTGACTGTTTCCTTTCCTGTGCAAAAGTTTTGATCTTGATGAAGTCTCAATAGTTCATTTTTTCCCCTTGCTTCCCTTGCCTTTGGTGATGTTTCTAGGAAGAAGTTGCTGTGACTGAGGTCAAAGAGTTGCTGCCTGTGTTCTCCTCAATGATTTTGATGGATTCCTGTCTCACATTGATGTCTTTCATCCATTTTGAGTATATTTTTGTGTGTGGTCCAGTTTCACTCTTCTGTATGTGGCTGTCCAATTTTCCCAACACCATTTGTTGAAGAGACTGTCTTTTTCCATTGGACATTCTTTCCTGTTTTGTTGAAGTTTAGTTGACCATGGAGTTTTGGGTCCATTTCTGGGCTCTCTATTCTGTTCCATTGATCTGTGTCTGTTTTTGTGCCAGTGCCATACTGTCTTGATGATTGCATCTTTGTAATAGAGCTTGAAGTCTGAAACTGTGATGCCACCACTCTGGAAAACAGTATGGAGGTTCCTCAAAAAGTTGAAAATAGAACTACCCTATGAACCAGCAATTGAACTACTGGGTATTTACCCTAAAGATACAAATGTAGTGATCCAAAGGAACACATGCACCCGAATGTTTATAGCAGCAATGTCCACAAGAGCCAAACTATGGAAAGAACCTAGATGTCCATCAACAGATGAATGAATAAAGAAGAAATGGTGTATATATTCAATGGAATACTATGCAGCCATTGAAAAATGAAATCTTGCCATTTGCAATGAAGTGGATAGTACTAGAGGCTATTATGCTAAGTGAAATAAGTCAATCAGAGAAAGACAATTATCATATGATCTCTCTGCTATGAGGAATTTGAGAGGCAGGACAGGGGGTGATGGGAGGTAGGGAAGGAAAAAATGAAACAAGATGGGATAGGGAGGGACACAAACCATAAGAGACTCTTAATCTCATGAAACAAACTGAGAATTATTGGGGAGTGGGGGGATAAGGATAGTGTGGCTGAGTTACAGATATTGGGGAGGGTATGTGTTATGGTGAGTGCTGTGAAATGTATAAGCCTGGTGATTCAGAGACCTATACCCCTGGGACAAATAATACATTATATGTTAATTAAAAAAAAAAAACCACAAACACGTGAAGTCTAAATGACATGGTACTAAACAACTAATAAGTCAAAAGAAATCAATGAGGAAAAAATATACCCAGAGATTAATGAAAATGGAAAAA
Organism: Martes martes; assembly: GCF_963455335.1. Classification (NCBI taxonomy): domain Eukaryota; kingdom Metazoa; phylum Chordata; class Mammalia; order Carnivora; family Mustelidae; genus Martes; species Martes martes. Next base: position 61,493,556 of record NC_137897.1, read on the forward strand.
CAACGGTTCACATTCTTTGGGACACAGCAAAAACAGTTAAGATGGAAGTTTATAGTGATACAAGTCTAGCACAAGAAACAGAAAATCTGAAATAAACATTCTAAACTTATGCCTATACCTAAAGCAACTAGAAAAATAATAATAAAGAAAACCCAAAGTTATTAGAAGGAAGAAAATGATAAAGATTTTAACCAAAATAGAGAATTAAAAAGTAGACAAATAAAACAGAGTGAGTTCTTTGAAAAGATAAACAAAAATCAATAAATGTTTAGTCAAACTCATCAAGAAAAAAAATAGACAACTAAAATAAAATCTGAAATGAAAAAGAAGTGCTGACTTACAATACAGAAATGCAAAGGATTATAAAAGGCTGCTACAAAAAAACACAAATTGAAAAACTTGCAAGTAATGGATATTTTTGCATTCCTTCATCTGAGATATTAGCCTGTAATTCTCTTTTTTAGTGGAGTCTTTGTCTAGTTTTAGAATCAAGATAATGTTGACCTTGTAGAAGGAGTTTGAAAGTTTTCTTTCCATTTCTATTTTTTGAAACAGTTTGAAAAGATATATTAACTCTTCTTTAAATGTTTGATAGAATTGTCCCTTTAGGCCCTGGACTTTTGTTTGTTAGGAGACTTTTGATTACTGATTCAATTTCTTTGCTGGTTATCAGTGTGTTCAAAATTTCTACTTCTTCTTGTTTCAGTTTTGGTACTTTATATGTTTCTAACAATTTATCCATTTTTCCAGATTGCCCAATTTGTTGGCATATAATTTTTCATAATACTTTCTTATAACTATTTGTATTTCTGTGGTGTTGTTTATTTTTCCTCTCTTGTTTGTGATTGTATTTATTTGGATCCTTTGTATTTTCTTTTTGATCAGTCTAGGTAGGGGTTTATTAATTTTATTAATTCTTTCAAGAACCAGCTCCTAGTCTCATTGATCTGTTCTACTGATTTTTTTGTTTGTTTTGGTTCCACATCATTTATTTCTGCTCTAATCTTTACTATCTCCCATTTTCTGCTGGTCATAGGCTTCACTTGTTTTTTTTTTTTTCCCTAGCTCCTTTAGGTGTAAGGTTAGGTTGTGTATTTGAGATTTTTTTTTTAATGGTTCACTGTTGGCTTCTAAAGTGGCTTAAAAAGGAGTTTAAGTGGCTTAAAAAGGCATTCAGCTCCTTTTAAAAAAATATTTATTTTTTAAATTTCTTTTCAGTGTTCCAGAATTCATTATTTATGCACCACACCCAGTGCTCCATGCAATAGGCTTCCTTAAGTAGGCCTGTATTGCTATATACTTCCCACTACTACACTAACAACAAACTAGCAGAAAGAGAAATTTAAAAAGTAATCCCATTCTCAGTTTTAACAAAAAAAATTAAAATAACCAGGAATAAATTTAACCTAGTTTCACCAACTATACTATATAGACCTATACTCTAAAAACTTATCACAACAGTGAAAAAAAAATTGAAGACATCACAAATAAATGAAAATAAATACAACACTCATGGTTTGGAAGAATTAATATTGTCAAAAGGTCAATGCTACTCAAAGCAATCTACAGAGTCAGTGTGATCCCTATCCAAATTCCAACCAAATTTTTAATAGAACTGTAGCAATAATGTTAAAATTTTTATGGAAACACAGAAGACCCCAAATAGCCAAAACAAACTTGAGAAAGCAAAAAAATCTTGAAATATCACAATCCCAGATTTCAGGATATATTACAAAACTATAGTAATCAAAAAGGTACGGTGGTGCGTGTCCTGGTGGCTCAATGGGTTAAGCCTCTGCCTTCGGTTCAGGTCATGATCTAAAGGTCCTAGGACTGAGCCCCACATCAGGCTCTCTGCTCAACAGAGAAGCTGCTTCCCCCTCTCTCTCTGCCTACCTCTCTTCTTACTTGTGATCTCTCTCTCTCTCTCTCTCTGTCAAGTAAATAAATAAAGTCTTAAAAAAAAGGTATGGTAGAGGCACTAAAGTAGACACATTGATCAATGGAACTAGATAGAGAGCTGAGATGTAAACCCACTCCTATCTGGTCAGTTAAGCTACAACAAAAGTGAGAGAATACACAATATGGAAAACAGTTTTTCAATAAATGGTGTTGGAAAACCTGGGCAGCAACATGCAAAACAATTTTTTGTATACCATACACAAAAACAAATTCAAGATGTATTGAAGACCCAAATGTAAGTCCTGAAACTGTAGTAATCATAAATGAAAACATAGGCAATAAACTCTTGGACATTATCTTTAACAATATTTTTCTGAATCAGTCTCCTCAGGTAAGAGAAACAAAGGCAAAAGTAAACAACTGGAACTACATCAAACTGAATGGATTTTGCACAACAACAGATACCATTAATAAGAAAGGCAAATAAAACCCCACTTAATAGGGGAAGATATAAGCAAGTAATATATTCAATAAGGGGTTAATGTTCAAAATATATGAAAAACTCATAAAACTCAACAGCAAAAAATAACAGTGATAATCTTGTTAAAAGAGCAGAGGATCTTTATAAACATTTTCCCAAAGAAGACATAGAGTTGACCAAGAGAAACATAAAATAATGCTAAACATCACTGATCATCAGGGAAATGTTAGTCAAAACCACAATGAGATATCACCTCTTACCATTCAGAATAGCTATCAAAAATATCAAAATATCAAAAAGACGAGAAATAGGGGTGCCTGGGTGGCTCAGTGGGTTGAAGCCTCTGCCTTCGGCTCAGGTCATGATCTCGGGGTCCTGGGATTGAGCCCCACATTGGGCTCTCTGCTCAGTGGGGATCCTGCTTCCCTTCCTCTCTCCGCTTGCCTCTCTGCCTACTTGTGATCTCTGTCTGTCAAATAAATAAATAAAAATCTTTAAAGAAAAGACAAGAAATAATAAGTGTTGATGAGGATGTGGAGAAAAGGGAAGTCTCTTATACTGTTGGTGCAACCACTGAAGGTCCTCAAAAAACTAAAAATAGAAATATCATACACTCCAGTAATTCCACTTGTATTTAACCAAATAAAATGAAAACACTAATTCAAAAAGACATATGCTTCCCTGTGTTTATTGCAGCATTATTTACAATAACTAATATATGAAAGTAACCTAAATAATAATCATTGACAGATTAATGGATAAAGAGATGTGGTATATATATATACATAGTGGAATATTTCTCAGTCATGAAATAGAATGAAATCTTGCCATTTGTGATAGACATTGATGGACTTAGAGTGTATTATGTGAAATAAGTCAGACAGATAAAGACAAATACCACATGATTTCACTGATGTGTAATGTGAAAAACAAAGTAGAGCAAACAAATGAAATAACAGAATTAGACTCATAAATACAGAGAACAAACTGGTGGAGACCAGAAAAGAGGGGATGGGGGGGAATGAAATAGGTAAAGAGAATTAAGAAATCCAAAATTCCAGTTATAAAATAAATATGGCAGAGTGCCTGGGTTGCTCAGTCTTTAAGCGTCTGACTTGACTCAGGTCATGATCTCAGGGTCCTGGGATCAAACTCTGCATAGGGCTCCTTGCTCAGTGGGAAGCCTGCTTCTCCCTCTCCCACTTCCCCTGCTTCTGTTACCTCTCTTGTTCTGTGTGTTTGTCAAATAAATAAATAAAATCTTTAAAAAATGAAATAAATAACGCATGGGGATGAAAAGTACAATGGAATATACTCGATAACATTGTTATACCTTTGCATGGTGAAAGATGATAACTATATTTACAGTGGTAGGCATTTGGTACAGAACTGAGTCACTATGTTGTACACTTGAAAGTAATATTACACTATATGTCAACTATACTTCAATTTGTTAAAGAAATTAAATCAATAAAATAATACCACATATTGCTGTACTATCTGAAATTACCAAAGTTCAATTAAGAAATTATTCCGTAACTGGAAACAAACTTTGGAAGATGATGGATTAAAATGGTCCTAAGTTCACTTGTTCCCACAGACACAACTAGATAACACTCACATAAGTGTAAATAACCCCGAAAAATGGCCCAAAGACTGGTGGAATAAACTCCACAACTAAATTTGAGAAGAGATCACATCAAAAAAGAATAGGAGAGGTGGAGACACAGTGGGGAGCTAAATGGGTGGTGGGACTGCCTGCTTGATGGAGGGACCTATGGGTGAGGAGAAGGGGGAAAAACATACTATCACACTTGGGATCTAAGAAGATGATTCCCTATAACATTTAGTTTTGAAAAAGAGGGGCCAAATTTTGTAAGTTCTTACAGCAAATGGGTGGGACTTTAAATCTGAATATTAAATCAGCCATCTCTGCTCTAGAAGAGCCAGGAGAACTAGAGGAAATGGAGTCTCCACCCTTAAGGAGACAACACAACTAACAGCCTGCATAAGATACAACTTAGAAGCAGTAATTTGAAAAATGCCTTGGGCTTGCAGTAGGGACAGTTGTTTGTTCATCTCAGAGAGATGAATATCCTTCAGGGAAAGAGATCCTTGGGGGGCTTCTCCAGGAACGAAGAAGTTGCCAGGCTACATTTCTCTTTCATCACTTCCAGCATAAACATGCTTCCACCTGTGGGAACCAGCACAGCATTGACACTCACTACCTAACTTGCTAATACCACTGCCCCCATGCTCTGGCAGATATACCTCCTCCAGCCAGGCCTGCCTCAGTCCCCAGCTGTAGATCCCCTTCCCTGGAGGACCACCCTGCAAATCTCATAAACACTGTATCACCTGCTCCCGTACAAATTGTGGATCCATCCCCTCCAATATGCTCTTGGATGGAACCCATTTAAACTGCTACTACAAGCCTGGTGATGTATAAGCAGCCCTGACAATGGTTAGCACCACTCCAAAGAAACTTCTGTCCTGGGGAGAGTGATAGATAACCACAGACATGAGTGAGACTATGGCCCCAGCATTGGACTGGGGGAAGACAACTAGTCTGACTGCAGGCCCCACCCACCAATAAAAGCTTCTCAGGGAGCAACACAGGGAAACTGTCTGCAGTTTGGTGCTACTGCATCTTGCAAATGTCTTACCTGACTCAACTGAAGCCCAAGGCAGCGCCAGACTCTTAATCACCCAGATTAACATCACAGGGATCAAACAATGCCCTCAATAGACAGAGCTACTGTAGATGACTGAAATGAAGGAAAAAGTTGCCTCAGCCACAACAGCAATGTTCATGCAGCACACATTGGAGACATCCCTAAAGTTCAAGTTCTAGTGAACAAATGACACTGTACTGCAGGGCACTAAAGCAATTCTCCTTCATATGGCTACTATTGTCAAGCAGAAGACAGAGGAGTGGATGGAGAAACATTTATCATGCAAGTGGATGTGGAAAGGAAGCCAGGGTAGCAATACTTATATTAGAAAAAATAGACCTTATAAAAAAGATTCTAAGAGACAAAGAAGGACACCAAATAACCATGAAAGGGAAAATCCACGAAGAAGATATGGCAATTGTAAATATTTATGAGCTCCAAATGGGAACACAAAATTACATAAAACATTTAACAAAAAACATAAATGAACCAATCAAGAATAATAATAATACAAAAATAGTAGGGAATTTCAACACCCCATTTACATGAATGGACAGATCATACAAGTAGAAAATCAACAAGGAAACTGCCTTTGAATGATACAATTTATTGGATTTATTTAACAAATATATTCAGAACATTCCATCCTAAAAAAAGGTCATGGACATTCTTTTCAAGGCATACAGAATATTCTGCAGGTTAGATGACATATGAGGTCACAAACAAGTGTCAATAAATTCAAAAAGAAGTTATACCATGCATCTTTTCTTACCACAATGTTATGAAACTAGAAATCAACCACATGAAAAAATCTGAAAGAGCACAAATACATAGATGTTAAATAACATGTGACTAAACAATGAATGTTCCAATACATAAATCAAAAAGGAAATGAAAAAATACGTGAAAACAGATGAAAATGAAAATATAGTGTTCCAAAATCTTTGGGAGGCAGCAAAAGCAGTTTTCTAAGATGGAAGTTTGTAACGATACATGCCTACCTCAAGAAGCAAGAAAAACTTCAAATAAACAACCTAATTTTACACATATAGGAGCTAGAAAAAGAAGAACAAACAAAACTCAAAAGCAGTAGAACGTAGAAAATAGAGATTAGAGGAGAAATAAGTGATATACAAACTAAAAAACAATAGAACAGATCAATGAAACTAGGAGCTGATTCTTTGAAAAGATCAACAAAATTGATAAACGTCTAGTCAGACTCATCACAAAAAAGAAAAAAAAAACAGAGGACTCAAATAAAAAACATCACAAATGAAAGAGGAGAAATAGGGGTGCCTGGGTGGCTCAGTGGGTTGAAGCCTCTGCCTTCAGCTCAGGTCATGATCCCAGGGTCCTGGAATCCAGCCGTGCATCGGGCTTTCTGCACCATGGGGAGCCTGCTTCCTCCTCTCTCTCTGTCTGGCTCTCTGCCTACTTGTGATCTCTGTCTGTCAAATAAATAAATAAAATCTTAAAAAAAAAAGAAAGAGGAGAAATAACAGCTGACACCACAGAAATATAAGGATAGTAAGAAAATCTTATGAAAATTATATGCCAATAAATTGGACAACCTATAACTAATGGATAAATTCCTAGAAAAATATACATTACTAAAACTGAAGTAGGGGAATATTTTTTTTTTAACAGAGAGAGAGAGAGAGATCACAAGCAGGCAGAGAGCCAGGCAGAGAGAGAGGAGGATGCAGGCTCCCAGCTGAGCAAAGAGCCCGATGCAGGGCTCAATCCCAGGACCCTGAGATCATGACCTGAGCCAAAGGCAGAGGCTTAGCCCACTGAGCCACTCAGGTGCCCCAAAGTAGGGGAATATTAAAAAAAAAATGAACAGACCAATTACCGCCAATGAAATTGAATCCATCATTTTAAAAATCCCAGGAAATGAAAGTATAGGACCCGGTGGCTTCACAAGTGAATTCTATCAAACATTTAAAAATGAGTTAGGGGCGCCTAAGTGGCTCAGTGGGTTAAAGCCTCTGCCTTCAGCTCAGGTCATGATCCCAGGGTCCTGGGATTGAGCCCCGCGTCGGGCTCTCTGCTGGGTAGGGAGCCTGCTTCCTCCTCTCTCTGCCTGCCTCTCCACCTACTTGTGATCTCTGTCTGTCAAATAAATAAATAAATAAATAATCTTAAAAATGAGTTAATATCTAGTCTCCTCAAATTTGAAAGCCTTAGCCACAGCAATCAAACAAGAAAAAGAAATAAAGGCATCCAAATGGGTAAGAAGAAGTAAAACATTCCTATTTGCAGATGACATAATACTGTATATAGAAAATTAGAATTATTCCACCAAAAAATTGCGAGAACTGATAACTGGATTCAGTAAAGTTGCAGGATACAAAATTAATGTATAGAAGTCTGTTGCATTTCTATTTATTGATAGTGAAGCAAAAGAGAGGGAAATTAAGAAAACAATCCCAGGGTGCCTGACTGGCTCAATCAGAAGAGCATGGGACTCAGGGTTGTGAGTTCAAGCCCCATGTTGTGTGTAGACCTTACTTTAAAAAATAAAGAAATCCCATTTACAATGCACCAAAAATGATAAAATACCTAGGAATGAATTTAACCAAAGTGTTGGAGAACTGTACCCTGATTACCCTACAACTTTGATGAAAGAAACTGAAGACTGGAGAAATGAAAAGACATTCCATGCTTATAGGTTGGGAGAACAAATATTGTTAAAATGTCTATACCATCCAAAGCAATCTACACTTTAAATACAATCTCTATCAAACTACCCGCAACATTTTTCATAACATTAGAACAAACAATCCTAAAATTTGCATGAAACCACAGAAAACCACAAGCAGCCAAAGCAATCTTGAAAAAGAAAAACAAACTGGAGGTATTATAGTTCCAGACTTCAAGTTTTACTGCAAAGCTCTGGTTATCAAAACAGTATGGTACTGGTGTAAAAACAGACACATAGATCAATGGAAAAGAATTGAAAACCCAGAAATAAATCTATAAGTATATGGCCAAACTTTGACAAAGCAGGAAAGAATATCCAAAGGAAAATATAATGTCTCTTCAATAAATGGTGTTGGGAAAACTGGACAATTGTGCAAAGTAATGGAACTGAACCACTTTATTTCACTATATACAAAAATAAATTCAAAATGGAATAAAGACTTAAATGTGAGACCCAAAACCACAAAAATCCTAGAAGAGAGGACAGGTCATAATTTCTCTGACATCAATTCTAACAACATCTTTTTTTCTTTCTTCCCTCCCCCTCTTTCTTTCTTCTTTCTTTCTTTCTTCCCTCCCCCTCTTTCTTTCTTCTTTCTTTCTTTCTTCCCTCCCCCTCTTTCTTTCTTTTCTTTCTTTCTTCCTTCCTTCCTTCCTTTCTTTCTTTCTTTCTTTCTTCCTTTCTTTCTTTCTCTCTTTCTTTCTTTCTCTCTCTCTTTCTTTCTTTTTCTATCTTTTGTTAGCCAACATATAGTACATCATTAGCTTTTGATGTAGTATTCAACAATTCACCACACGTGCCCTCCTTAATACCCATTGCCCAGTTACCCCATCCCCCCACCATCCTCCCTTCTGAAACCCTCAGTTTTGTTTTTTTTTTTTTTCCTGGAGTTGACAATCTATCATGGTTTGTCTCCCTCTCTGATTTCTTCCTCTTCTGTTTTCCCTCCCTTCTCCTGTGGTCCTCCGCACTATTCCTTATATTACACATGTGAGTGAAAGCATATGATAATTGTCTTTCTCTGCTTATCTTATTTCCCTTGGCATAATCCCCTCCAGTTTCATCCATGTTGATGCAAATTGTGGGTATTCATCCTTTCTGATGGCCGAGTAATACTCCATTGTATATATGAACTATATCTTCTTCACCCATTCATCTGTTGAAGAGGTTACTGCCTATATTCTTCCCTAGGATTTTGATGAATTTCTGTCTCACATTGAGGTCTTTCATCCATTTTGAGTTTATCTTTGTGTGTGGTGTAAAAGAATGGTCCAGTTTCATTCTTCTGTACGTGGCTGTCCAATTTTCCCAACACCATTCATTGAATAGACTGTCTTTATTTTTATTGGATATTCCTTTGTTGAAGATTTGTTGACCATAGAGTTGAAGGCCCATTTCTGGGGTCTCTATTCTGCTCCGTTAATCTATTTATCTCTTTTTGGAGAATTACAGACCAATATCCCTGATGAACATGGAGACAAAAATTCTTGTCAAAATACTAGCCAATAAGATCCGACAGTACACTAAAAAGATTATTCACCATGACCTAGTGGGATTTATTTCTGGGATGCAAGGGTGGTTCAACATCTACAAATCAATCAATGTGATACACTACATAAATAAAAGAAAGGACAAGAACCATATGATCCTCTTAGTAGATGCAGAAAAAGGATTTGACAAAGTACTGCATCCTTTCTTGATTAAAACTCTTCACAGTGTGGATATAGAGGGGACATAACTCAATGTCATAAAAACCATCTATGAAAAGCCCACAGCAAATAACATTCTCAATGGGGAAAAACAGAGCTTTTCCCCTAAGGTCAGGAACACAGCAGAGATGACCACTATCAACACTGCTGTTCAACATAGTACTAGAGGTCCTAACCTCAGAAATCAGACAACAAAAAGAATACAAGGCATCCAAATCTCAAAGAAGAAGTCAAACTCTCTCTCTTTGCAGGTAACATGATACTTTATGTGGAAAACCCAAAAGACTCCACCCCTGCAATTCAGCAACGTGGCAGGTTACAAAATCAATGCACAGAAATCAGTTGCATTTCTGTATACTAATAATGACACAGAAGAAAGAGAAATTAAGGAGCTGATCCCTTTTACAATTGCACAAAAACCATAAGATACCCAGGAATAAACCTAACTAAGGAGGCAAAGAAGTGTACTCAGAATATGATAAAACACTCATGAAAGAAATTGAGAAAGATGCAAAGAGATATTCCATGCTCGTGGATTGGAAGAACAAATATTGTTAAAATGTCTATGCTACCTAGAGCAATCTACACATTCAATGCAATCCCTATCAAAATACCATCAACTTTTTTTTTTTTTTTCACAGAGCTGGAACAAATAATCCTAAAATTTATATGGAACCAAAAAAGACCCTGATTAGCCAAAGGAATGTTGAAAAAGGAAACCAAAACTGGTGGCATCACAGTTCTGGACTTCAAGCTCTATTACAAAGCTGTAATCAATATGGTACTGGCACAAAAATAGTTGAGAGTCTCTTACGTTTGCTTCTCCCTCTCTCTCTCTCTCTTTTTTTTCCCCTTACCGTATGTTCACCTATTTTGTTTTTTAAATTCCACATATGAATGAAATCATATGGTATTTGTCTTATTTCCCTTATTTCCAACTTATTTCACTTAGCATAATACACTTTACCTCCATCTATGTCATTGCAAATGGTAAGATTTCAAGCTTTTTGAAGGCTTTTTGAGTTATCTTGCATTGCATTTATTTTACCACATCATCTTTATCCATTCATCAGTTGATGGAAATTTGGGTTCTCTCCATCATTTGGCTATCGTTGGTAATGCTGCTCGAAACATAAGGGTGCATGTTTCCCTTTGAATTAGTATTTTTGTATCCTTTGTGTAAATCCCTAGTAATACTATGCTATTACCTAGTAATATGCTGGGTAATGAGATAGTTCTGTTTTTAACTTTTTGAGAATCCTTCATACTGTTTTCCAGACTGGCTGCATTTTTTAAAAAGGTTTTATTTATTTATTTGACAGACAGAGATCACAACTAGGTAGAGAAGCAGACAGAGAGAGAGGGGGAAGCAGGCTTCCCTCTGAGCAGAGAGCCCTATGCAGGGCTCGATCCCAGGACCATGGGACCATGACCTGAGCCGAAGGCCGAGGCTTTTACCCACTGAGCCACCCAGGTGCCCTACTCTTGTATTTTAATCTGTCCATGGTATGAGCTTAACTTTCCATTCAGCAAGCTTTTCTCTTTCTTTGGAAAGTACCATCTCCATCTCTTTCCATCTAAATCCATCCATCTATCTATCTATCCATCCATCTATCTATCATCTATCTATGTATCATCTATCTACCATCCTATCTAACTGAAAGTTGACACACAAGTTACATTAGTTTTAAGTGTGTAACATAGTGATTCAATGACTCTGCATTATTCTATCCTCACCACCAGTTTGACTACTACATGTACCATAAAATGGTATTGCAATATCATTGACTATATTTGCTATGCTTTACATTTCATCCCCATGATTTATTCATTCCATAACTGGAAACCTGTAAATCCCACTCCCCTTCATATGTTTTGCCCATGTTCTCACACTTTCCCATATGGCAACCACATGTATTTACATTATATATCTTGACTCTAATTGCTCATATTGGTGTGGTCATAACTGCTCAACAAATTGCAGATTAATTTTGGATATATTCAACTGTGGAAATTTGTATATATTTGTGTGTATATATATATATGTATATATATATAGACACACACACACATGCACAAACAAATTTGTGTGTGTGTGTGTGTGTGTGTGTGTGTGTGTGTGTAATCCCGCATCTTCTTTATCCATTTATCTATTAGTGGACACTTAGGTTCCTTTTCTATATTCACTATTGTAAACAATGCTGCAATTAATATAGAGAAGCATATATCTTTTTGAATTAGTGTTTTCACTTTTTTTTGATAAATATCCAGTAGTGGAATTACGGGATCATATAGTATTTCTATTTTTAATTTTTGAAAAATTTCCATACTGTTTTCCACACTGGATGCACTAATTTACATTCCCACCAATGCAAGAGGATTCCTTTTTCACCACATCCTCACAATAGTTGTTGTTTCATGTCTCTTTGATACTAACCATTCTGCTATGTGTAAGGTAATATCTAATTGTGATTTTGCTTAACATTTCCCTGATGATTAGTGATGTTGAGCATGTTTTCATGTGTCTCTTGGTCATCTATGTCTTCTTTGGAAAAATGTCTATTCAGGTCCTCAGCCCACATTTTAATCAGATTGTTTTGTGTTTTTTTGTCTGTTTTTTTGGTGCTGAGTTATATAAATTCATTGTATATTTTGGATTTTAACCCTATATCAGACATACTATTTGCAAATATCTTCTCCTATTCAGTAAGTTGCCTTTTTATTTTGTTGAAGATTTTCTTTAACTTGAAAAAGTTTTGTGTGTAGTTCCAATAGTTTAGTTTTTGTTCCCCTTGCATAAGGAGACATATTTAGAAAAAAAAATTGCTTAGGCTGATGTTAAAAATATTACTGTTTATGTTTTCTTCTAGGAGTTTTATGGTTTAAGGTATCACATTTAGGTCTTTAATCTATTTTATTTTTTGTATGATGTATGATTAAGTTTCTCTCTTATGCATGTAGCTGTCCAGTTTTCCCAGCACCATTTATTGAAAAGACTCTTTCCCCCTTTGTGTATTTTTGCCTCCTTTGTCATAGATTAATTGACCATATAATTGTGGGCTTATTTCTGGGCTCTTTAGTCTGTTCCATTGATGGATGTGTCTATTTTTTTTATAGTATTGCACTGTTTTTATTATAGTTTCATAGTACATCTTGAAATCTGGGATTGTGATGCCTCTAGCTTTGTTTTTCTTTTTCATAATTGCTTTGGTTATTTGCAGTCTTTGTGGTTCCATACAAATTTTAGGATTATTTTTTCTAGTTCTTTAAAAAATACTATTTTCATTTTGATACATATTGCATGGAATCTAGATTGCTTTGGGTAATATGGACACTTGATGATAGTTCTTCCAAGCTTAGGTATGTCCAATCCAACGGCATATCTTACTATTTGTTTGTGTTATCTTTTATTTCTTTTATCAGTGTTTCATAGTTTCTAAGTATAGGTTTTTTACACCCTTGGTTAAGTTTCCTCCCATATGTGTTATTATTTTTGTTTCAACTGTAAATGGAACTGTTTTCTTAATTTCTTTTTCTGCTATTTTGTTATTAGCATGTAAAAACACAACCATGACTCCTATATATTCTTCAAGGTTTGGCTCATGTACCTACTATATCCTGTAATCACTCATTCACCCATTCATTCATTCAGTCAGTCAGTCACTCAAGAGACATTTAATTATTTTGTTACTGAGTCAGCTTTGTAGGTTTCTACAACTTTAAGCAACCTATGTGCTCTGAATACTTTCAGCAATTTGTACCTTTTTAATGGCATTTACCATATTTGCACTATGATTTTTAGAAAAAATAATTTATCTTTCTTAAGCCCCATGAAGGAAGAAACCATGTTTATTTATCATCATATACTTCACAATGGCCTGAACATAGTTGGTACCTATGTTTTAGATAATTTCCCCAAACTTGAGGAACTCCAGAACTTCCCTATTTCCCTTGTTTCAGATTTATTATTTCCATAATATGCCAAAAGAGTTGCTGCCTCAAACACAGCTAGATACCTCAGTGAGTGATTTTCTCATGAAGTCCACATTTAGTAGAATTAGCCATTTATAAATCTTTTGTATTTCATACAAATAACACTTCTAAAACAAATTCCATTTGTTGAGTAGTTATGACCACACCAATAAGAGCAATTAGAGTCAAGATTTCAAATAGTCCAAAGATACCACTGTATTAAATGAGCAGTAAGATATCAAGGATGAAACAATTTTTTAAAAAAACATCTTTCCTAAAACATTGAGTCTCCATTTAGATAAAGAAAACACTCCAGGTGCCTTTCCTATACAGTTTGGGCAATTAGATTTACAGAGTTAGTAGTTCAACCTGAGAAATGCCTTTGCTGAAACTGAACTATAGGTTCCACTGGCAAAAGGAACAAATTAGCATTTTTGCTTTTTTAAGATAAATATCTAGTAGTGGAATTTCTTATTGTCCTATTAGAAGAGGCCCAAGCAAATTTAAGCAAAACAAATTGGTCATAAGATTAGGCTAGGGGGCGCCTGGGTGGCTCAGTGGGTTAAAGCCTCTGCCTTCGGCTCAGGTCATGATCCCAGGGTCCTGGGATCGAGCCCCGCATTGGGCTCTCTGCTCAGCAGGGAGCCTGCTTCCCTTCCTCTCTCTCTCTCTCTGCCTACTTGTGCTCTCTTTCAAATAAATAAGTAAAATCTTTAAAAAAAAAAAAGATTGGGCTAAAAAGTTGGGAGAATACATGCTAAAAAAATGGATTTAACTGTCATGTTTTGATTTATAACTGTGGAAATTGTCGAAAAGTAAGTGGTTGTGGTGGGGGAACTTCCTTTTTACTGTTACCTAATGTTTAATGAGAAGACATGGAAGTAGAAGGAGAGTTTGGATTTAGTATCAGTTAAAAATTTCTTTACAGTAACATGATTTTAGACTAACGTATCTCCAAAGTGATATAGTAGCATCAATTAAAGCATTTCAACATCAGTTGTGCAATGTTTTTTAAAAGATTTATTTATTTTATTTTAGAGAGAGAGTGCACATGCAAGTGGGGGGAGGGCCAGAGAGAGAGGGAGCGAGCAGATTCTCAAGCAGATTCCCTGCTGAGCATGGAAGCCCAATGTGGGGCTTGATCTCAGGATCTGAGATCATGACCTGAGCAAAATCAGAGTTGGATGCTTAACTGACAGAGCCACTCAGGTGTCCCCAATTGTACAATATTTTTTAAAGCTAATCATAGAAAACAATCCTGTACCAGCAAGAAGCTTTTAAAATATTTCCCATGTCTTCATTTGGTGTCTCTTATGATCACTTTCATGTTTTTATTGTTTTGTTACAACACATATTTGAAAGGTCAGCTAGGAAAATAAACAGGGAATTTCACTTAGTGAGCCTTAGGTCTTCAGTAAATAAAATGTGGTAAAATGAAGACAGGAAAAAATGTGTAATGAATTCATTGTGTCAGATGGGGAAAACTGACATGGAATTTGTTAATATGCAGCCAACTAGTTTTAGCAATCAAAGTAATGACAAAAAAAGAGAAGGAGCAAAGGGAGAAAATAATTTCCTTGATAAAGAATGGTTATTTATTGAAATTGGTTTCTTTAAAGGGTAATCCATTTTGCTTCTTACTGCTTCCATACTTTCTCCACAGAAGGTTATTTATGGCCTAAAGATTAAGGGTGGGGTTAGGCAAAATAGTGAAATAGCCAATTTTTGTACTCAGATGCATCCTGCCCATACTCTTTCTGATTAGAAGGATATTCTATAGTACTTCAGAGGTAACATATCCCATCAACCCCACTTCCTTTTGATAGATGGAGAAATTTCAATCCAGGGTAGGATTTATTGAAAGTCATAGGATAGGGCCAACTGGGTGGCTCAGTCATTAAGTGTCTGCCTTCAGTTCAGGCCATGATCCCAGGGTCCAGGGATGGAGCTCCACATCAGGCTCTCTGCTCAGTGGGAAGCCTGCTTCTCCCTTTCCTATTCCCCTGCTTGTGTTTCCTTTCTCACTGTCTCTCTCTCTGTCAAATAAATAAATAAAATTTAAAAAAAAGTAAAGTCATAGGATAAAGTTTCTTGAAGAGGGACTAGAACTAGATGTTCTAACTTCTAGGTTAGTACTCTTTTCACCACATCATGGTGTTTCTGGTGTTCCATCTTTTCTATTAGAGTCAACTTAATGCCCATGTCCTCAGCATTCTGGCTACCCTTCCAAGTGAAACCCATCGACAAAGTCAGACCTTTCTTCTACTCCTTTGTTTATTTTATAAGCAAGCCCTTAGTTTTTCTCTATTATTGTCAGAGCTCTTCATTCTGCTAGGGAATAGATAATGAAGCCATGTTAATCTGTCCATGGTAACTTATATGAGCTCTCAAGGGTAGATCTATTGTAATAGCATCCTTATCCCCAAAAATGAGACTATTATGGTAGAAATTTCAATAATCAAATCAGGCTTCAGCAGAGGTATTTTGGGTTGGGATAGTCTTTATTGCTTTCTCCAAATCATACAATGTGCATGAGTACCTACTTGACCTGAGCACTGAGTTGCTGTTTGTTAAGATATACTGGCTTCTCCACTTTTGAAGGATCAAAATGGCCTGCTTCTAACTGTATGGGCAGTTATTTTGTGTTCATTTACTGTGGACCTCATAGGGTTTGAGTCCTTAATCATAAGTTGCCTCTTTAAAGAAAATTTCAGTGATTTACTAGCACATTGGATTTGGATAACACCTCAATCAGACTTATTATAGATTTCTGAAAAATAAAACCCTACCAAATGGACACTTTGCAGTTTTATTTTAGTTTTTATTTCTGCTTTTAATCACAAGTTGGCCATGGTTCACTGGAGAGCGGTTTAAATCACCCAGAAAATGTTTCCAGCCTTTCCACAAAAAGGGCTGTCTTTGGGGTACTTTTTCCTACTACAAATATTTTGAAAAACAGACTTCTTGGCTTCTTTTGCAGTAAATGTCCTTGATCCATTAGATAAAGCTGTTCTTTCTCTCTGCAAAACCAACCTATAAACATTTTGAAATGTAGTAGTCTTGTACTCCTTCTAACATATTAGAATAAACATATTGATTAGTTTTTTGAGCTGTCAAGTCAGCCTGACAAAAGCAGACATGCATATATGTATCTAAAAGTGACTCATGTTTTTATTTCTTTACTCTTACAAAAATTGTAGCTGAGGAGATTCTATTACCCACCCACAACAGAGAATATGTTTCAGTTTATGATAGAGAAAACTTTTTAATGACTGTGTCCTAGAATGGGCCTCCCTATTGTCAAACATTATATGCCAGACTTTTGAAAGATCTTTTTCTTCTTGGTGTGCTGTACTTTGAGGAACAGAAGCCAATAAACCAAAGGCTTTGGTATGGAGAGATGCCAAGGTCATTTACCTGAAAGAAGCAACAGGATATGAGTCAAAAGTGAAATAAAAGTTGCTGTGGATAATTTTTAGTGGGCTGAGTTCATTTAAAGTCAGAGCCAAAATATTCCAGAGGAATGGCAAAAGCACATGTTTTTTCTCCATCTTAAACCTAAAGGAGAGCAAGTGTCTTACATTTAAGATTCATCAAGCATAGTTTACATGATCTTTTTTTGCAAAGTGAAAGGTTAGAAAATGAATACAAGATAGAATTAGCTAAGATATAGGTAACAGGTTGAAATCATTTGTATGTATATTTTTTTAACTGAGGTATAATTGTCATATAACATTATATTAGTTTCAGGAATACAACATGATTTGGTATCTGTATACACTGTAAAATTATCACAACAATAAGTCTTGTTACCATCCATCAACATACATAGTTACAATTTTTTTCTTGTGATAAAGACTTTTAAGATTTACTCCCTTAGCAACTTTTGATACAGTATTATTAACTGTAGTCACCATGGGGTATATTGCATCCCTATGATGTATTTATTTTACAAGTGGAAGTTTGTATCTTTTGACACCCTTTACCTGTTTTCCCACTTCTGCTCCCCTCCTTTCTGGCTACTACCAATATATTCTTTATATCTATGAGCTTATTTTTGTTTTCTGATATTGTGTTCTTTAGATTCCACATATGAAGGAACATTTGGCTTTCTCTGTATGACTTACTTCACTGGCATAATGTCCTAATGGTCTATCCATGTTTTCACAAATGGAAAGATTTCTTTCTTTCTTTTTTGTTTTTAATCGGTGAATAGTACTTTATATATATATCTCACATCTTCTTTAACCATTCATCTATTGAGGAAGACTTAGGTTGGTTCCATATCATGACTATTGTAAATAATGCTGTAATGAACATGGGAGTGCTCATATCTATTTGATTTAATGTTCTTACTTTTTTTGGATGAATACCCAGAAGTAGGATTGCTGGATCATATAGAAGTTCCATTTTTAATTTTTTTTAGTATTTTATTTATTTGACAGAGAAATCACAACTAGGCAGAGAGGCAGGCAGAGAGAGAGGAGGAAGCAGGCTCCCTACGGAGCAGAGAGCCCGATGTGGAGTTCGATCCCAGGACCTTGAGATCATGACCTGAGCTGAAGGCAAAGGCTTTAACCCACTAAGCCACCCAGGTGCTCCCATTTTTAATTTGTTGAAGCAAGTCCACGATGTTTTCCATGGTGACTATACAAGTTTACATTTCTACCAAAAGTGTACAAGGGTTCCCTTTTTTCTACATCCTCTCCAATATTTGTTATTTATTTTTTTAAAATAGCCATTCTATCAGGTATGAAGTAATAAAGTAATAAGTAATTGTTGTTTTAATTTGCATTTCCCTGATGAGCAGTGATGTTGAACACCTTTTCATGTGCCTGTTGGCCATCTGTATATCTTATTTGGAAAAATGTCTATTCATATCCTCTGCTCATTTTTAACTGGAAAATTTTTTTGTTATTGAGTTCTATTAATTAATTATATATATGAATTCATTATATATCTAATTAATTATATATAAATTCATATATATTCATTCAATATATATTATATATTTGTATATACAGATATACAATTTGACCCCTTTTCTGAAAGATATTAAATTAGATCTTAGAAGGACTTTTTCAGCAAGTAAATAAAGCTTTAAGCTAAGCCAAAGGCTTTTTTTTTCATTTTATACAGAACTAGATTATTTTAGATTTGTTTAAACTCATAAAACTGCAAATATTGCTACTTTTATACAGACTTACAATTATATTTCTGCTTCTTTCATTACAGACTCTTAAAAATGTCTAGCACACTTACATAGTCTATGACAGCTGCATTAATCTTTCAAGTTTTTCTCTGAAATTTTTTTTGTCAACAAAACTGATATAGTCATACCAAAATTGGTTCTTCATATTCCAAAGATTGAGAAGAGCTACAAGTCAAAACTATGTTAATGTGTCTGTTTCTTTAACAACTATTTTATGCAATTCATGAACATCTGTTCTATGAATAATCGATACTGCATTTTAAAGCTATCTTACTGGATTTTATTTTTTTAATTGTATAAATAATGGTTATACTGTGACTTTTAGGACTGATTGCAACGTTTCCATGGGAATTGAATGGCCAGAGAGACGTTTTGAGTTTTTATGCCTTTGAGCATAAAAATAGCAGGACTATGTTGAGAGAAATGATAGGATATCAAATTCTGTGGAGATTTTCATTTGATGATTAATGTGCAGTAGAATATGTAGTATCTATCTGAGTAACTCCAGTAACTCCAGTAAGTTACTGTTTTCCAACATGATGGAATGTAAGTATTTCATAGTTTCTATGAGCATAAACTTTGCCCCTGAAAATATAAGGCACACTGATTAAAGGTTATGTTGTCATGGAGGGCCTGGGTGGCTCAGTCAGTTAAGTGGCTGCTTTCAGCTCAGATCATGATCCCAGGGTCCTGGGATCAAGCTCCACCTTAGGCTCCCTGCTCAGTGGAGAGCTGTTTCTCCCTCTCCCTCTGCCCCTCACTCGTGCTTGCTTGCTCTCTCTCTCTCTGTCAAATGAATAAATAAAATCTTAAAACAAAAACAAAAACAAAAACCAACAAAGGTTGATTTTCTGTGGCCTGACATACACAAGAAGCCACAGTGAAGCAGATCCACCCTCTTTGATTGCTCTTGGCAAGATCCCGTCAAAGGGCTGCCACAAGCCTGACAGTTTGCAAGCAGACCAGAGGAGGGCCAGCACCACTCCAGAGTGCAGGAGGTGCATCTGACTTTCCTGACACAGAGAAACAGACACAGCAATAGACAGAATGAGGAGACAGAAGAATATGTCCCAAATGAAAGAACAGAACCAAATCACAGCAAGAGATGAAAGTGAAATGGAGATAAGAAATATGTCTGATAGAGAATTTAAAGTAACACTCATAAAGATCCTTCCTGTAATGGAGAAAGGAGTGCAGAACCTCCGTGACACCCTCCACCAAGTGATAGCAGCCATAAAAAAGAACCAATTAGAGCTACTGGACTCACTAAATGGAAATAAAAATAGACTACCTGCAATAAGTAACAAATAAGAGGAAGTAAAATAACGGATCAGCCACCTGGAGGACAGAGTCATGAAAAGTAATCAAGCTGAGCAGATGAGAGGGGGGAAAAATACACAAAATGAGAATAGAACCAGGGAACTCAGTGACACTGTCAAGAATAACAGTCGCATAATAGGGATCCCAGAAGGAGAAGAGTGAGAAAAGGGGGCAGAAGATTTGTTTGAAGAAATAATAGCTAAAAAATTCCTGAATCTGGGGGAAGAAAGAGAAATCTAGATTCAGGAGGCACAGAAAGCCCCCCTAAAAACCAACCCAAAGAAGTCTGCACCAAGATACAAAGTAAATCAGATGGTCAAAAGTAGTGATAAAGAGAGAATTTTAAAAGCAGCAAGAGAAAGGAAAGCAGTGATATACAAGAGAAACCCCGTACAGCTATCAGTGGGTTTTTCAACAGGAAGTATTCAGGCCAGAAGAAAATGGCATGATAAATTTCAACAGCTAAAAGAAAAAAAAAATCTACAGCAAAGAATAAATACTCTATCCAGCAAGGCTTTCATTTAGAATAGAAGGAGAGATAGGGTTTCCCAGAAAAACAAAAATTAAAAGCAAAACCAGACACATCTCTGTCACCCATGATGCCATTGGCCTGTGGGTTCCAAAATCACAGTCCTGCTGCCCTCCTGCCTGAGTGAGCATGCATGGCCTGCCACCTGCTCAATGCCAAGTCAACATGACTTCACCTCAGATTGCCAAGGGCTCAAACTGACACTTTTCCCCTCAAATTCCAGCCCCTGTGCTCAATGTTGTGCACAAGAGTGGGCATAATTGTAACAGCAGAATGAAGCAACCCAAATAGTGACACTAATTCTGTGGAATATATAATGGATAAAAGGAGTATGCTTGGCTGAGAACAGCTCCAACAAGCACATCAAAGAACAATACATACAGCATGATTTGGTTAGTAAAAGAAACAAACCTGGGAAAAATAAAATGGGATGAAACCAGAGAGGGAGACAAACCATAAGACACTCTTTTTTATTTTTTTAAAGATTTTATTTATTTGACAGAGAGAGAGGCAATGAGAGAGGGAACAGAAACAGGGGGAATGAGAGAGAGAGAAGCAGTCTTCCCACTGAGCAGAGAGCCTGACGCGGGGCTTGATGAGGGGCTTGATCCCAGGGTCCTGGGATCATGACCTGAGCTGAAGGCAGACACTTAACAACTGAGCCACCCAGGCGCCCCACAATAAGATACTCTTAAGCAAAGGAAACAAACTGCGGGTTGCTGGAGGGGAGGTGAGGGGGGTTGGGGTAGCTGGGTGATGGACATTAAGGGGGGTAATTGATGGAATGAACACTGGTGTTGTATACAACTTATGAATCACTGAACTCTAATTCTGAAACTAATAATACACTATATATTAATTAATTGAATTTAAATAAAAAAAGGAAATCCCTCCACACAAAAAGGTTATGTTTTCATACACCAGAGTTGGTAATCTTAAAGCTAATTGACCATAATATTAAAAAAAATAAAAAATAAACCATGACAGGAGAAAAAAAAAACAATTGGAAACATTTTTCCTTCAAAAGTATTTATCTTTTTTTAAAAGATATTATTTATTTATTTGACAGAGATCACAAGTAGGCAGAGAGGCAGGCAGAGAGAGAGAGGAAGGGAAGCAGGCTCCCTGCTGAGCAGAGAGCCCGATGCGATGCGGGGCTCGATCCCGGGACCCTGAAATCATGACCAGAGCCAAAGGCAGAGGCTTAACCCACTGAGCCACCCAGACACCCCAAAAGTATTTATCTCAAGTAAACCATTTAATAATGAAGAAATAGCGTCAGAGATATGGGACATTTTCCCCTAATTGGAGGAAGGCTGAAGGAGTTACTCCTATTCTTTTTGCTAGTCAGGGGCAATTATTCCTGATGTAAATATTTCTGAACCTACCACAACTTTGTGGGCAGAAGGAAAAATTTATCCTGAATTTTGGTGACATGATCCAGAAGGCTGGAGGAAGACGTTTTGTTGGGAATTGATAGGCCTTAAGTACTCTGCATTTTCTAATAAACAAACATCCCTTCCCACTTATACCCAACTGTAAAATCAGAACCTGCAAATGGTGAACATCTGGCAAGATGTGCTTCCAAATAAATGAGAAGCAGCTGCCCTCTAGAGGACGACTGAAAGGGGATTAGCCAGGATTTCTGTTTAGGACAGGCAGCAGTTTGGGACTTTCAGAAAATTGATAAATTCCAAATGTTCTTTGTGTTCCCCACAGTAAAGTGTTTCTGAGGCAGTGCCAAACCTAGAGCCATATACATACATACTTCTCTTCATTGTGCCTAAGTCCTCTCCCCAACCCAGGCTGAATTGACGAAGATTAAAAAAAAAAAAATCTTGCCATTTGCAATAACATGGATGCAACTAAAGGGTATTCTGATAAGCGAAATAAGTCAATCAGAGAGAGATACTTATCATATGAGCTCTCTGATATGAGGAATTTGAGAGGCGGGGCGGGCAGTTGTGGGGGATAGGGAGGGAAAAAATGAAACAAGATGAGACTGGGGAGGGAGATAAACCAGAAGAGACTCTTAATCTTAGGAAACAAACTGAGGGTTGCTGGGGGGTGGAGGAGATTAGGGATAGGGTGTCTGGGTTATGGACATTGGGGAGAGTATGTGCTATGGTGAGTGCTGTGAAATGTGTAAACCTGATGATTCACAGACCTGTACCCCTGGGGCAAATAATACATTATATGCTAATTTAAAAAAAACTTAGATGTAAAAAAGTGACAAGGGAAAAAATAAAAATTAGAGAAATAGCCTACTTTTTAAAAAAAATTAGTTGAGAGAAATACCTTGCAAACAATGGGAAAACTGAAATCAAGATCACCATAGTGAAGTAACTCAGGGTAGAAAGCAATGATTTAAGTTTCATTAACACTGCACTAGCTGGAAAATCAACAGCTATCAAACTAAAAGCATTCAGAGGTTTGCTCACAGAGGCAATAGTTACCTGAACTTCTATGTGAAATGCTGAGGAATGGCTTTGTGATCAACCAAATTGTTCTTTATTGTGACCTTCATTCCTTTCTATCTTACTTAATCTTTTCGGCTAGCAGCCACATCCTGTCTTCTCCCTTCTACCCTATTTTGGACCCCATTTCAATGGCACACTCACAAGTGTTCTCCATTCTTTGACTCCTTCACCTTCCATCTCATATCTTTGGCAATCTCTTAGTCCTGGCTCAGTTCAGTGGCATACTTTGCCTGTGGTTGTTCCCAGTCTGCTGAAGACTCATCAGGGGAAAATTGCATATCAATGCTCATTGGCTCCACTACAAATGTGTGTTTTCTAGTCTCACTTGGCTGGGCCCTTAACTCTTGTCCTTAATCCTTATCTCATCTATAGTTGGCTCTTCCATTTCCCACTGCAGCTGTTCTAAAACTTCATTCTTCTTCTCAAGCCCCTACTTCTGCCCCTTCTCTTTGAGCAGATGATCTACGTTTCTGTTTCACTTAAAAATAACACCAGTCAATAATTCTCTCCTACTTCTCCTCCCATCCAATGACCCTGTAGTTATTCTTCATTTTCTTCCTCCTCTCCTATATCACTGAACCTCATTTTAACTCTTCTTATCTTTCCTCACTGCTTACAAATGTGTTCAGTCTAAAATATTTTATAGACACCAAGACATATTTCTTTTTTTTCTTTTAAAGATTTTATTTATTTATTTGACAGGCAGAGATCACAAGTAGGTAGAGAGGCAGGGAGAGAAAGATGTAGAAGCAGGCTTACTGCTGAGCAGAGAGCCTGATGCAGGGCTGGATTCCAGGACCCTGGGATCATGACCAGAGCCAAAGGCAGAGGCATTAACGCATTGAGCCACCCAGGTGCCCCACAAAAACATATTTCTTACATTTATTCCTCAAGCTATATCAGCCTCATTTTTTAAAAATTATTTCTTTTCAGCCTAATAGTACTCATTGTTTTTGCACCACACCCAGTGCTCCATGCAATACGTGCCTCCTTACTACCCACCACCTGGCTCCCCCAACCTCCCACCCCCTGCCCCTTCCAAACCCTCAGGTTGTTTTTCAGTGTCCATAGTCTCCCATGGTTCACCTCCCCTTCCAATTTCCCTGAATTCCCTTCTCCTCTCCATCTCCCCATGTCCTCCATGTTAATTGTTATGCTCCACAAATAAGTGAAACCATATGATAATTGACTCTCTCTGCTTGACTTATTTCACTCAGCATAATCTCTTCCAGTCCTGTCCATGTTGAAACAAAAGTTGGCTATTCATCCTTTCTGATGGAGGCATAATACTCCATAGTGTATATGGACCACATCTTCCTTATCCATTCATCCGTTGAAGGGCATCTTGGTTCTTTCCACAGTTTGGCGACCGTGGCCATTGCTGCTATAAACATTGGGGTACAGATGGCCCTTCTTTTCACTACATCTGTATCTTTGGGGTAAATACCCAGCAGTGCAATTGCAGGGTCACAGGGAAGCTCTATTTTTAATTTCCTGAGGAATCTCAACACTGTTCTCCAAAGTGGCTGCACCAACTTGCATTCCCACCAACAGTGTAGGAGGGTTCCCCTTTCTCCACATCCTCTCCAACACACGTTGTTTACTGTCTTGCTAATTTTGGCCATTCTAACTGATGTAAGGTGGTATCTCAATGTGGTTTTAATTTGAATCTCCCTGATGGCTAGTGATGATGAACATTTTTTCGTGTGTCTGATAGCCATTTGTATGTCTTCATTGGAGAAGTGTCTGTTCATATCTTCTGCCCATTTTTTGATATGATTATCAGTTTTGTGTGTGTTGAGGTTGAGAAGTTCTTTATAGATCCTGGATATCAACCTTTTGTCTGTACTGTCATTTGCAATATCTTCTCCCATTCCGTAGGTTGCCTCTTTGTTTTGTTGACTGTTTCCTTTGCTGTAGAGAAGCTTTT
Organism: Martes martes; assembly: GCF_963455335.1. NCBI lineage: Eukaryota > Metazoa > Chordata > Mammalia > Carnivora > Mustelidae > Martes > Martes martes. Next base: position 61,518,473 of record NC_137897.1, read on the forward strand.
GATCTTGATGAAGTCCCAAAAGTTCATTTTCGCTTTTGTTTCCTTTGCCTTTGGAGACATATCTTGAAAGAAGTTGCTGTGGCTGATCTCAAAGAGGTTACTGCCTATGTTCTCCTCTAGGATTCTGATGGATTCCCGTCTCACATTAAGGAATTTTATCGATTTCGAGTTTATCTTTGTGTACGGTGTAAGAGAATGGTCGAGTTTCATTCTTCTACATATAGCTGTCCAATTTTCCCAGCACCATTTATTGAAGAGATTGTCTTTTTGCACTGCATATTTTTACCTGCTTTGTCGAAGATTATTTGACCATAGAGTTGAGGGTCCATATCTGGGCTCTCTACTCTGTTCCACTGGTCTCTGTGTCTGTTTTTATGCCAGTCCCATGCTGACTTGGTGATCACAGCTTTGTAGTAAAGCTTGAAATCAGGTAACGTGATGCCGCCAGTTTTATTTTTGTTTTTCAACATTTCCTTAGCAATTCAGAGTCTCTTCTGATTCCATACAAATTTTAGGATTATTTGTTCCAGCTCTTTGAAAAATACTGGTGGAATTTTGATCTGAATGGCATTAAAAGTATAGATTGCTCTAGACAGTATAGACATTTTAACAATGTTTATTCTTCCGATCCAAGAGAATGGAATGGTCTTCCATCTTTTTGTGTCTTCTTCAATTTCTTTCATGAGTGTTCTGTAGATCCTCGAGTACAGATCCTTTACCTCTTTGGTTAGATTTATTCCCAGGTATCCTATGGTTCTTGGTGCTATAGTAAATGAAATCAATTCTCTAATTTCCCTTTCTGTATTTTCATTGTTAGTGTATAAGAAAGCCACTGATTTCTGGACATTGACTTTGTATCCTGCCATGTTACTGAATTGCTGTATGAATTCTAGTAGTTTGGGGGTGGAGTCTTTTGGGTTTTCCATATAAAGAATCATATCATCTGTGAAGAAAGACAGTTTGACTTCTTCCTTGCCAATTTGGATACCTTTAATTTCTCTTTGTTGTCTGATTGCTGTTGCTAGGACTTCTAATACTATGTTGAACAAGAGTGGTGAGAGTGGGCATCCTTGTCGTGTTCCTGATCTCAATGGGAAGGTTGCAAGCTTTTTCCCATTGAGGATGATATTTGCTGTGGGTCTTTCATAGATAGATTTGATGAAGTTCAGGAATGTTCCCTCTATCCCTATATTTTGAAGGGTTTTAATCAGGAACGGATGCTGGATTTTGTGAAATGTTTTTTCTGCATCCATTGAGAGGACCATGTGGTTCTTCTCTCTTCTTTTATTGATTTGTTGTATCACATTGATTGATTTGCTAATGTTGAACCATCCTTGCAACCCAGGGATGAATCCCACCTGGTCATGGTGGATAATCTTTTTAATGTGCTATTGGATTCTATTTGCTAAGATCTTGTTGAGAATCTTAGCATCCATATTCATCAGTGATATTAGTCTGAAATTCTCCTTTTTGGTAGGGTTTTTGCCTGGTTTGGGGATCAGGGTAATGCTGGCTTCATAAAAAGAGACTGGAAGTTTTCCTTCTGTTTCAATTTTTTGAAACAGCTTCAGGAGAATAGTTGTTATTTCTTCTTTGAAAGTTTGGTAGAACTCCCCAGGGAATCCGTTGGGTCCTGGGCTCTTGTTTTATGGGAGGTTTTTGATCACTGCTTCAACTTGTTACTAGATATCGGTCTATTCAGGTTGTCAATTTCTTCCTGGTTCAATTTTGGGAGTTTACTGTTTTCCAGGAATGCATCCATTTCATCTAGGTTGCTTAGCTTATTGGCATATAACTATTGATAATAACTTCTGATGATTGTTTCTACTTCCTTGATGTTAGATGTGATTTCTCCCTTTTCATTCATAATTTTATTAATTTGAGCTTTCTCTCTTTTCTTTTGGATTAGTGTGGCCAATATTTTATCCATCTTATTAATTCTTTCAAAAAACAAGCTTCTAGTTTCATTGATGCGTTCTACTGTATCTCTAGTTTCTACCTCATTGATCTCTGCTCTTATCTTGATTATTTCCCTTCTGATGTGTGGAGTTGGTTTGATTTGTTGTTGATTCTCCAGTTCTTTAAGGTGCAGAGATAGCTGGTGAATTCTGGATTTTTTAATTTTTTTGAGGGATGCTTGGATGGCTATATATTTCCCCCTTAGGACTGCCTTTGCTGTAAACCATAGGTTTTGGACCAAATTGTCTTCATTCTCATTGGTTTCCATGAATTGTTGAAGTTCTTCTTTGATGTCCTGGTTGATCCAAGCATTCTTAAGCAAGGTGGTCTTTAGCTTCCAGGTGTTTGAGTTCCTTCCAAACTTTTCCTTGTGATTGAGCTCCAGTTTCAAAGCATTGTGATCTGAGAATATGCAGGGAATCATCTCAGTCTTTTGGTATCAGTTGAGTCCTGATTTGTGACCCAGTATGTGGTCTATTCTGGAGAAGGTTCCATGTGCACTTGAGAAGAATGAGTACTCTGTTGTTTTAGGGTGGAATGTTCTGTATATATCTATGAGGTCCATCTGGGCCAATGTGTCATTCAATGCTCTTGTTTCTTTATTGATTTTCTGCTTTGATGATCTGTCTATTACTGAGAGAGGCATGTTAAGATCTCCTACTATTAATGTATTCATATCAGTATGACTCTTTATCTTGATTAGTAGTTTTCTTATGTAATTGGCTGCTCCCATATTGGGGGCATAGATATTTACCATTGTTAGATCATCTTGGTGGATAGTCCCTTTAAGAATGATGTAGTGTCCTTCTGTATCTCTGACTACAGTCTTTAGTTTAAAATCTAATTTATCTGTAATGAGAATCACTACCTCGGCCTTCTTTTGAGGCCCATTGGCATGAAAGATGCTTCTCCATCCCTTCACTTTCAGTCTGGGTGTATACTTAGGTACAAAATGGGTCTCTTTTAGACAACATATGGATGGGTCCTGTCGTTTTATCCAATCTGCAACCCTGTGTCATTTTATGGGCACATTTAGGCCATTCACATTGAGAGTGATTATTGATAGATACGTTTTTATTGACATCGTGTTACCTTTGAAGTCTTTCTTTCTGTCGATTGTCTCTATATTTCTGTTCAATGCTATTCTTAGGATTTTCCTCTTTTATGGAACCCCCCTTAATATTTCCTGCAGTGTCGGCTTGGTGGTCGCATACTCTTTTAAGACTTGCCGGTCTTGGAAACTCTTTATCTCTCCATCCATTTTGAACGTCAGTCTTGCTGGATAAAGTATTCTTGGCTGCATGTTCTTCTCATTTAGTATCCTGAATATATCTTGCCAGCCCTTTCTGGCTTGCCAGGTTTCTGTGGACAGGTCTGATGTTATTCTGATGGGCTTTCCTCTGTATGTAAAGAGCTTCTTTGTTCTAGTTCCTTCAAGAGGGCCTGCCTACAATTATAATTCTTCATTCTTACTATTAGGTGTCTCGAGGACTTTCGAGAATCTATAATCTTGGGGGGGAAACCGGTCTGCCTCTAGTACATGAATGCTGGTTCCATTCGCGAGATTGGGAAAATTTTCACGCAGAACTTGTTCCACTATATCTTCTAGACTTCTTTCTTTCTCCTCCCCTTCAGGGATTCCAATAATTCTGACGTTGGAACGTTTCATGGCATCATTTATTTCCCTGATTCTATTTTCGTGGCTTCTAAGCTGTTTGTTCCAGGCTTCCTCCTGATCTTTTCTCTCTATCTGTTTGTCCTCCAGATCACTAATTCTATCTTCTGTTTCAGTTACCCTAGCTTTTAGAAAATTTAGATTAGATTGGAACTCATCGAGAGCATTGTGAACATCATCCTTCATGGCTTTCAGTTCTGCCCTAACATTGTGAACATCATCCCTGGTGGCTTTCAGTTCTGCCCTAATCAATTCCGTTTCGTCATCCATGGCTTTCTCCAACCTAGCTATTGCCTGGATAATTGTTAGCCTGAATTCCCTTTCCAACATATTGTCTATGTTGATAGCCATTAGTTCTGTTGCAGAAGGCCCATCCTCTTTATTTTTCTTCTGTTGGGCATTCCTCCTCCTAGTCATTTTGGTGAGAGATGGCTGAACGGATGTAGCTGGATGTATCGACCGTGGTGCAGTCGAAGTGCACCCTGGAACGCTTCTGAGCAATCAGGATTCCCCACCCAAAGGAGAGAAAAAAGAAAAGAAAAAGAAAAAGAGAGAGAGAGAGACAGGAAAAAAAGGGAAGATAAAAGAGACAGCCCAGCCTAAATGGGCCCCAAGGTAAGATTTATGAAGTATACAAAAAAAAAAAAAGACTGATAAAATATATGACAAGAGAAAAAATATATATATATGTATACATATAAAAAAAGCAAAAAAAAAAAAAAAAAAGAAGAACCTCGTCAAAAAGAACCCCAAGTATAAGATTTATATACTATCAGGACAAACACAAATACACAGAAACACTGGCAGAAGAAAAAGATGGGAGAGTGGTTATAAATTCTCAGTGTGGGTGAGGAAGTTTATTTTGATTCTTCCTGGATGTATCTTGATATCTTTGTTAAAGGACTCAACTTTCCAAAGATAAAGGGGGATTTAAAATTGGTTTACCTATAGGGGTAGCATTGATTGGGGAAAGGGGATTACCTTGAAGTTTAACTCTATATGAATATTAAAAAATAAAAATAAAAAAAGAATAAACTAAACTAAACTAAACTAAACTAAAATTTAAAAAAATTTAAAAAAAAGAAAAGAAAAAGAAAAACATAGGTATATGTATCAAAAAGTTCAGGTTAAAAGGTTATTATGGAATTTGATGTACTGGACATCTCACTGTGATGATAAATAGGTTAAAAAGTTATATATATATATATATATATATATATATATATATATATATATATGAACCAGAATAGTGGGCATGAATTAAAAGTAAAAGTTGTATCTGTTAAGTAGTGGTGGTCGTTCTCTTGTCATCTTTTTTTTTTTTCCTTTATTTTTCCTGGTTGGTTTTCTGGAGGAGGGGCCTGCCAGGTGGGTTTTCAGGCAATGTTCCCTGAGTTAAGTCCTCCCACCTCCCTCAAGGGGGTGGGCTCTGAGGAAACTGGTTTTTCAGGCTTTTGTTCTCTGGAGGTTTTTATGTTTGTTCATTTGTTTTCTCTTGCCTTGACAGCTTTTGATGGTTTTTGGAGGTTTAGAGGAAAGCAAACTGCACCCTGACCTCCCTCTCAGAGAGAAGCCTCAGTCTGTTCCCCTGTGGGTGCTGCAGAGCACATAAGTTCCCCCTCGGCTGCTGGCAAAATACGTTCCCAGTTGTGGTCCTTGGGGATACAAGAACTCCTGCTTGTACCCAAAACCACGACAGCAGTGGCTGTCTGGGCCGCTCCGGACCACCAGAGAGGTCTCAAGCAGCGATCGCACGCTGAGATTTTCCCGCTGGCACGGGCTGGGAGTGCCTGGTCTTTCCGGATCCGAGAGCGCTGGGCTGGCACTGCATGCACCTCTTTCAGGGGAGGGTGTGGGGTACACGCGTCTCAGGCTCTGATAGCATGGCACCACGCTCACGTGGGAAATGCAAAAAGGCTATGCTTCTGCTGGCTGGTGAGGCTCCCAGTCCCTCATGGGAGCCACACCCCACGCGTTCTCAGGTGCCCTGGTGGCTCAGGGACCAAGACCTGGTTTCTCCCCCGCACTCTCTCTGGCTCAGCGCCAGGGGTGGCTGTCCTGGGTCCGTGAACTTAAGCCCCCGTCCCTAACCACCCCAATTCTCACAATTTCCCCCCACAATCCTTTGCTCTTTTTGAGTGCTTTCAACCACACTCCAAGTTAATGCTGGTTCCCAGTTGCAGGGCACTCTCATATTGGGGTATTACTTTCCAATGGGTCACCTCTGGTGGGTCCCTCCCCCTTTTGTTTATCTTCTGATACCAGTCCGACGTTCCCACTCTGCTTTACCTGCCCACTGGCATCTTCTGTCCCCATAGAGATCCAGACGTGTATAATTCTGATCTCAGGCTGATTTCATGGGTGATCGGAGTTCTTTGGTAGGTAACCAGCTGCCTCATTTCTTTCATAACCAAACCTCTTGAAGGCATAGCTCATATTTAATGTGTCCAATTCTTCATCTTCGTTTTACTTCTTAAATTATTTATATTCAGATATTGGCCTCAAGTTCTAATAGGCTTGTCACAAGAGATTTACAAAGATAACAAGTTAGACCTGCATATCCTCCCTCCATTTCTCAGTTTCCAGAGACAATCACCTTCACATTTTCTAATGGTTAATAGTTACCACTCAGCTATCTGCTTTCCAGCTTCCAAAATTGTGTTGTTTCCTTTCTTGTTCTTTGTATTTGTGGGTTTATAATTCTAAGTAATGTATATTCTATTAATGGGGCTTCAGGCAAACTACGCACTTGGGTTCAATCAGTGATATTTATTTGGAACTTCCATTGTTTTTCTATGGCTTCTATTAGTTTGTCTGCTCCTTAAGAGTATTTCTCATTGCACTGTTCTCAGGTCTTTTCTCATCTTGTATCTGTTCTCCCTGGGTGATCATATTCACTCTCTTGACTTCAACTATGTCCTTTATGAATATGACTCAATAATCTATATCTCCAGCTCTGAAATTTTTCCTGAGCCCCAGACTATCCATCTATATACAAGACTTCCTCATGCAGCGGTCCTATTAGGCATGTCAAACACAACTTGTTCAAAACCAAACTTATTTCTTTCCTTCAAACTGGTTCTCTCTTTTGCCTTTCTTCTAGACAAATGATGTGACTTAGTCACATGAGCTAGGATACTTTGATTCATGCTCATTCATCTCCCTTAACAAGGAATCTGTGTGCTTCTTGAAAGGCAGAGATAATGTCTCATTCATTTCTGGGTCTCCTAATCATTAACTCAGTTACTCAAATAATAAAAGTAGACACATATAAAAGTTTATTAAATTGATGAGAATTTTCTTTTGGAGTCTAAATATAGGATAAGTCTAAAATAACCACACAGACAAACACACAACCAACTATATTTACCTCTTATGTAGTTAAATTTCTTATTTTATGAAATTCTTACTTGACATGAGACATTATTATTATGTGTGACTTCTTTATGATTAAAATCATCTCTTTCATTTTGAAAACAGTCCAGTTCTTATATGGAAATAAAGTAATTGTGTAACTTTGCCTCACTCCATACAACTCTGTAAGTAATATTCTAGTTTGGAGATTAACATCTTCTTGTAACTTAATAAGGACCTTTAAAGTTTCTTCAAAAAGCACCAGAAACTATTACCTTAGAAAATCTAACCAAATATTAACTAACACAAATGCTTCCAATACAGCTTTTTATTACCTCTCTGAAGAAATATTCGATTGTTCTATTTTGATAAATATAAAATAACAACAGTAACAACTCCTGAGACATGTAGTAAAGTAGACTTAATACACACACACAAATAAAATGTTCTTTTTTCCACCTTTTCTTCTCTTTGTCTCTAAACAGAAACAAATCTGTAGATGAATGTTCTTGTGACAATTCTTTGAATTTCACAATGGCTGAAGTTCTTCCTTATACTTTCATAATATTATGAAGAGAATATATATATATGGATTTTTTTTCACAGCTCAATTCCTCCAGATCAGTCTATTAAATTTGTTCATATACAACTAAATTTCATTTGTGGTAAGAACACTGAAGATGAGATCAACCCTCTTAACAGTATTAAGTGTACAAAACAGTATTTTAAGTGTGCAAAACAGTATTGTTACCTACAAACACAGTATTGCACAACAGATCTCTAGACCTATTTCATCTTGCATAACTGAAACTATATACCCATTGAACAGCAACTTTCCATTTTCCTTTTTTCTGAACCCCTGGCAACTATCATTCTACCCTCTGATTCTATAATTTTGACTATTTCAAATACCTCATATAAGAGAAATCATGCCAAGGTGCAGGAATAATTTAAATTTACATCAACAAATGAGTAGATAAAGAAAAATGTGGAGATATATATGTGTGTTTGTGTGTGTGTGTGTGTGTGTGTGTGTATATATATATATATATATAATTCAGTCTCAAAAGGAGGGAAATACTGACATATGACATATGAGACAACATAGATGAACCTTGAGGACATTATAAACATCAGTATGCATCAAGATTTTTCTCAGGTGAAAGCTTGAGCAATTCCTTTTTCCAGTTCCGATTCTGGTAACATGAATGGACCCCCAACTCTTTTCCAGATTCCATGCTAGATACTTCACATATGCCTCTCATTTAACCCTCACAGCAGCCCCTCAAACTTAGAAACTAGGGATTTTTAGCCTTTCTTTTAGAAAATACATTAATTATTATTCAAGAAGTTAAAGGTCAATCACAGAGCTAATAAGTAGTAGACCTAAAATTTGAACCCAAATTACTTGACTTTAAATCCGATATTATTTCCATTATAGGTCACAGACATCTCATTCCACATGTACACTTTTGTAGACACATCCCCCATTGTACTGTGAAATCTCATGTCACTTTAGCCAACATCTTTTACTTAGTGTTCATTGTAATGGAATTAGTCCTATAAGTTAGGTGTAAATATATTTGGTGGCAAGAAATGTGGAAAAAGACCTTTTTTCTCTCTATCAGTATGATTGGTGACAACTAAGCCCAACCTTATGCAGAGGTAGAATAAGTAGACTGTAAATGTGCTGAGATTTGCCATTTACAGCTTATTAGAACTGGAAATAATCTAAATAATCCATTTCACTTTTTGGAGAGGAAATATGACACTCATATAAACCAAACACTCATATGTACCAAGTGACTTGTACAAAGCCACATTGTCAAGTAGCAGCAGAGCCAACACTGGCACTCATGTCTTAAGTTCTCTTCTTTTAAGAGGAAAAATCTCTTTCCTAGATTCCTGATGTGCCTGAAAAATCCACCACAATTAGGGGTTCAAGTTTTTGGATTTAGTTATTTTGTGTTAACATATTGATCTTGGAAGAGGTATGTAATTCATGATGTAAATTCTCAGCCTCTTCTTTTGTACTGTCCGATCCATGGAGCTATTTGAGGACTGAATACTATGGTGAGCAGAAGATAGGGGAGGACAATTTTGAATTCAGAGGGAGAAAAGTGAAGTCCAGAGACCTCGTTATTGGGGGAAAGAGGGTCACAATAGGGGGTCATGGGTCACTAAAGGGCAGTGTGAAACCATAGAAAACTTGGGGGAATTGTGAAGAGACAGGTAGCACAAAATGAGAGAAATGTAGAAAACAGTATTACATGGCCAATGAAAACTGAGCCAACTCCAAAGTTCTGGCCCAGGTAGCAGTAGTCTTTTAATGGCTTTATTTGTTGTTACTGTCTGTTTATATGGCCAGATTGGAATTTGGAGAAATCCTTTTGTGCCCCTAAGGGTTTTTATTTTTCTTTATAAATGGACCACAATCCTTGTCCATTATTTGACTCTGTATTTCCTAAAACCATTATCAGAATATCCTTTTTTCTAAAGCTGCAAAGCATACATATGACCTTCAGAGCTAATCAGTCCTGAGGTCAGTTGTATCCCCACCAACAATACAGAAAACACTTGCTGATGCTTTGCTTAAATTCAGGGATGTCTGATAAGGTTTTCATTTGAAAACAACTCTAAATTTTTTCCAATGTAAAGTGATTAAAATGCTCCAGCACAATGTATCTTTGGTTAGTATCTATGTTCCTGATTGCTTATAGTTCCATTTTGCTTCAGGTCTTTCAGATTGCTTTCCATGACTTTGCCAATCAGGAGTTTGCCAATAAGGAGTTAACTGTCAGGAAACATCTTTCTTTATGAGTTATGTCTAAATTAATAAGACTTCAAGCTTGGATTTTTTTGAAATACTGTCATTTTTATTACATAAATGTTTTCCATTTTCCTTTAAAATATTGATATTTTGGTGGATATAACAATATGTTATAAATAAGTGCCTTACACAGTAAAGCTGGTTTATGCATGAGACCATGCTATAAGTTTTGTTTGTTTTTTTTTTTTTTTTCCAATATTTCTGACTCTAGTTCCTTTATGTGGCAGGGGATCAGGTAGGAAAGTCACTTAAAGACATTATATTCTGAGGTGCCATATTTAGGTAGAAATCTGTAAGAAGGAATATGAAAACCTAAATAAAAATAGCCATTGGTTTAAGGCTTGTCCATAAAACTGACAAAATAGATGGGATATATGGTTAGAGATCTGTAGAAAATTGTTTTGTACAAGTATTTGGATTAAGTGGTAAGTTAAAAGGTATATCAGTAATTATAGCATAATGAGGTCTTTTGATAATTTACTGTATCATATGAGCTATTGTATCTAGTTTATGGATTTTAGTTTTCTAAGCTGAAATGTGGGGCAGAAATCATGGGTAAGGAATTTGTATTTGGAGGATCTCTTTAAGACCTTGGTCAGCTCTGGCATTCTGTGGTTCTAGGATTCAGTTTCAAACATATTTCCAAGAAGAGATCTAGATGGACCTCACACATACTCAGTCCAATCTATATCTGAATTTGTCCTCCAACTCACTCAGTATTAGTAATATTTATTGAGAACTTTATGTTTCCTAGGTATATTTACAGCACTCGCCCATGCACATTTTAAAGGAAATGTAAACTGCCCACCCCTGCAGTCCCACCAAGGGTAGTAATGATTTATTCTCTGTATTCTCTGGCCCTATTGTCCTGGCCATGACTGACTGGACCATAAATGGGTACCTAAACAAATGAAATCTATTCCTAGGCTTAGCACCAATTTATAATCCATGAATCCCAACCTACAAAAGATGAGCTAAGCTAAACGAACTCTATTCTGATGCAGTTAGCAGCAGAAACAAAACTCAAAAGCAAATGTTCATGAAGTACTTGTTATATATACTAAGAAAAATCTTAACTCATTCAGTCCTCACAACAGTCTATGGGATAGATTCTATTATTATCATCACCCTTTAACAAACTCGGAAATGGAATCACAAAGAGGCTAAGTAACTTGCTCAAGGGCACTCAGGTAATAAGTGGCAGAGTTAGGGTAGAAACCAGGAAGTCTGGATCCAGAGTCTATGCTCTTTTAACCACTACACTACATGGCCATCAGTTTGAAGTATAGTAAGCCAAAGGACAAAACTTTAGCTAGATTGACAAAGAAAATAAGATAGAAAACAATGTTCAAGCTGAAATTTTTAGATAGCAGAAAAAATATAGAGACAGAGGAAACTGATTTGCAAAAAGGAACAGTAATGGTCCATAAATAAAACCAGAGATGTTAAAAAAAAAAAAAGACTATGGAACTGTGAGAGAGAGAAAAAGAGAGAGAGAGAGAGATCTTGTCTTGGCATCTGATAATAATATTTAATATTTACTTACTATATGCCAGTCACTCTTCTCGCCTCCTTACCTACACTAATTCACTTAATCTTTACATACTTACTATGAAGCAAATATGATTCTTATCCTTATTTTACAGATGAAGAAACTGAAGAAACTGAAGCACAGGTTGGCTAGTGATGTATATAAAGTCACAGAGCTAATGAGGATTTGAACCCAGGCAGTCTGGGTTCAGTCTTCAGAGATAGCATTCATAAGTACTCTACTTCTATTCCAGTTCCAGTTCTCATTAAATGTGGCTATATATCAGTTCTTGTCCTTCACTTTCTTTGAGATTCTTTTATATCTTAACCCACCCCTCCTCATTTACTTGGGTTGGATTTATTGGGTCTCTCTCCTTGCAACCAAAAGAGAGATAACCAAAAGAGCAAAGGGCCATACCAGATAATGCAGAGGGAAATATAAAAGTGATTAATAGGATCCCCACCTTCAAAGGGTTAACAATCTAATTGGAAAGATCGGTTATCTTTCCTAGAAAGACAGAAAATAACTAGATAGAAAATAATTAATAATAACAGTATGTACCCAGTTCCTGTTGAAGGAATAATGAGAGCATGCTCAATGTGTAAGGGCCTATTTAGCCAGAGCAGCTACATCCTGACCCTGCCCCCCACCCCTCTTCAGAGAACTTACTTATAAACAAGTCCCAGAAACCAGTCCCTGGTAACAAAGCCCAAATACAATGGTGGGTCAGGCCAGGTGGAGGCATTCAATCAGTGGGGGTGCATACTGTCTCCTAGCTACCAAGGAGTATGGGCCCCGCCCTTTGGGTGCCTTTTGGGTGCCAATTCTGACCAAGGTGATAGGCTAGTTCAAACATCTACTATAGGGTAATTGTAATTCAATTGGTCACTTATGTGTGACCTAGCAGGACTGTGCAGCTTTCTCTGTGTTACAATCTCATTGGTCAGCTGTGTGTGGCCAGGCCCAACCACATGGCCTTTGCCCTTAAAAGCTAGTCTGTAAGGCAGAGGGTGGTCGCCTCATTGCAAGAGACGTCCCTGGCTGGTCAGTTTGATTCTTGATGCTTGGTGTGAAATAAATCTTTGCTTGACCTTCGCTTTGTATCAGTCTCACTCCTTTGACCATGGACCCATTATTGGGGGAACCAACAAATGAAGGGTGAAGATCGATTTGGGAATACTGACCCTTGAAGTTCTGCAAATTATAGAAGATTCATGTGTGGTTTTTCTACCCTTGACTGTCTGAAGCTGCTCAGTGGGTAAATACCACTGAGAAAGTATCAACATAATTGGAAAACAAACTCATTTTCATTGCATAAAAATCCAGTTCTGCAGAAATTCTCCTTTCCCATTTAGGTTGGCTTATGTACTCTCTGCACTATAATGCTCCATGGGTTTTGAAAGGAATCATGATCTCCAGAAAGCCACATGTATAATGGGAAGCCATACTCTGGTTTTCCCTCTTATCACCTATTTTCTAGATACAGAAATTAGCCATAATGGCTAAGAAGATCACATTACTCCATACTAAAAATGGTTTTCATTAGAATAATTTTGAAATGGTAGTAACGTCTTGCTGGTGGGAATGAAAAATGGTATATCCACTTTGGAAGACAATTTGGCAGTTTATCACGAAGTTAAACAGCTTTACCATACAATTTAGCAATCTCACTCCTTGGTATTTACCCAAATGTGTTGAAAACTTTTGTCCACACAGAAAACTGCACACAAATACTTACAGCAGCCTTTTTCATAATTGTCAAATTTTGGAAGCAGTCAAGATGTCCTTTAGTAGGTGAATGGATAGACAAACTGTGGTTCATCCAGACTAGGGAATACTATTTAGTCATAAAAATAAATAAGTTATTAGGCTATAAAAACACATCAAGGAACCTTAAAAGTCATATTGGTAAGTGAATTAGTTAGTTTGAAAGACTACATATTCTGTGATTCTAATTATATGGATTTCTGGAAAAGGCAACACTATTGAGACAGTAAAAATATCAGTGGTTGCTAGAGGTTCAGGGAAAGCAAAGGAGGGATGAATAAGTAGAAGGAGCACAGAAAGTTTTTAAGGCAGGGAAAATTATTGTAATGATACTGTAATGGTGGACACATAATATGTGTTTGTCAAAACCATGGAATTATACATATGATCTCACTTATACATGGAATTTAAGGAAGAGAACAGATGAACATAGGGGAAGGGAAAGAAAAATAAAAAAAAGATGAAAACAGAGAAAGAGGAAAATCATAAGAGACTCTTAACTATAGAAAACAAACTGAGGGTTGCTGGAGGGGAGGTGAGTGGGGGAAGGGCTAAATGGGTGATGGGCATTAAGGAAGCACAGGTTGTGATGAGTACTGGGTGTTATATGTAATAACGAATCACTAAATTCTACTCCTGAAACCAATACTACATTATATTCTCACTAATTAGAATTTAAATAAAATATTGGAAGGAAAAAAACCTAAAGTTGTATAACACAGAGAGAACCTTTATATAAACTATGACTTTTTGTTAATAATATTGCATCAATATTTGTTCATCACCTTTAACAAATGTACTACACTAATGTAAGATGTTTATAGTAAGGGAAACTATGTGTGTGAGTACAAAGCCAGAGGAGTATATGAGAACTCTGTACTTTTTTGCTCCATTTTTCTGTAAATCTAAACTGCTCTAAATAATAAAGTCTAATAATTTTTTAAAATCTTTAAATTTAAAATCTTCTGGGGAATCTTTTATTATACATATTTTTATTGATGTCATGAAAATAATTAGAGTATTTCTTTTTTTAAAAGATTTTATTTATTTATTTGACAGATAAAGAGATTACAAGTAGGCAGAGAGGCAGGCAGAGAGAGAGGGAGAAGTAGGCTCCCTGCTGAGCAGAAAGCCGGTTGCAGGGCTTGATCCCAGGACTCTGAGATCATGACCTGAGCTGAAGGCAGAGGCTTAATCCACTGAGCCACCCAGGTGCCCTGAGTATTTCTTTATTTTAATTTTGGACTGCCTTCTGTACAAGTTCTGACTTCAAAGGAAAAAAAATGTGTTACTTCCTTAATCCTCAGAAAACCATAAAAAAGTGAACTCCTTTGTAGTCATCAAGTGAAGCAATATGGGTAGGAATGCAGTAAAATCTCACCAGTTTACACTAGCTGGAGGATAGAGGTAAGTAGTATGAATGATAAAATATTTCAAAAGGAATGTAATTTATGGCATTCAAATATTTATCATAACTGAACTTAGACTGGGTATTGCATAGATGAGGTCCTTGGGGGAATGGCATTAAGAACAGACTCTCCAGTTTGTATCCTTTGGTTCACACAATTTTCTTAGCCTAGAGTACCACTGTGTCCACCTACTAAATGCTTATTCATTATTTAAGGTTTGAATTCTTCCTACTTTGTCAAGCCTTCCCTCTCTGGTATATTCAGCAGGACTTCCTCCTGCACTGATTTACAGCTCATTGACTTCATATCTATCAGATGCTTGGAGGCAGAGACCAAAACCTAATTATCTCTATCAGTTATATCACTTTTTTTCTGTGCTTTGTACATTAAAGGTATCTCAAAAATGTCAGATAAGTGCATTTATTAACTATTGATATAGATTGTAATGGAATTTTAAAATAGTCATTTCATTTTGAGTTCAGAGGTGAAAGGAATCCAGTAGAGTGTGTAGTAAAGAAAACAGACAACAGAAAGTGGTTACATGGATAAAATAGATTAGATTTAACATTATAGAGTCCCTGGATGTGAGAGCCCTAAGGATCTTTGAGACCACTTTTGTTTAACATTTTCATCTTTTTAAAGACCTTTAATGAATCTTTGAACACTACATCAAAAATTAATGATACACTATATTTTGGCTAATTGAACATAATAATATTTTTTTCTCCCCAAAATCCCTGGTAATCACCATTCTGTTCTCAGCTTCTTTAAGTTTAATTATTTCAGATACATCATATAAATGGAATCATACAGCATTTGTTCTTCTGTGACTGGCTTACTTCACTTAACATAATGCCTTCCAGGTTCATCCATGTTGTTGCAAATGGTAGGATTTTCTTCTTTTTTTTATGGCTGGATAAAATTCCATAGTCTGTCTATCTGTCTATCTATATCTATCTATCTATTATCTATCTATCTATCATCTCCATCTGTAAATGCATAGTTGGGTTATTTCCATATATTGGCTATTGTAAATAATGATGCAATAAACATGGAGGTCCAGATCTCTTTGAGATTATGATTTCAATTTTTTTCTCTATTGGACATATACCCAGAAGTGGGATTGTTGAATCATATGGTAGTTCTATTTTTAGCTTTCTGAGGAATTTCCATACCGTTTTCCATGGTGACAGCACCACAAACATAGCTACCTTCAGTCACCATACACTGCTATTACAATACCATTCACTATGTTTTCTATGCTGTACCTTTTATATATACAATAGAATATTACTCAGTCATGAAAAATGATAAGATTTTTGCCATTTGCAACAACATAGCTGAGCCTAGAGAGTATTGTGTTAAGTGAAATAAGTCACAAAGAGAAAGACAAATACCATGGGATTTCACTTATGTGGACTCTAAAAAGAATAAAACAAGCAAACAAAAAGTTGAATCAGATCTATAAATACAGAGGAAAAAGCTGATGGTTGTTAGAGGGGAAGGGGTGAAGGAATAGGTAATATGGGTGAAAGGGGATAAGAGATATAGGCTTCCAGTCATTTGACCATTTTTAAATTTTGCATTTGTCTCATCTTATTGAGTCATAAGAGTTCATCTTGTACTCTGCATAGAGTCTCAACCAGACATGATTGGCAAATATTTTATTTTATTCTGTAAATTGTCTTTTTACTTCCTTGATGATGTCATATGGTTCACAAAAGTTTTAATTTTGATGAAGTGAAAATTTCAATTTTTTAAATAGTTTGTAGGTTTTATATTATATTTAAGGTATCATTGCTTAACCCCATATCTCTAAGATTCATGATTGTTTATTCTAAGAGTTTTATAATTTTGGCCCTTAATTTTAGGTAGATGGTCCACTTTAGTTTAATTTTTGCATTGTGTGGGGTGTGAGGTAAATCAAAAGCCATTCTTTTGAATGTGTATATCTAGTTGGCCTGGTACCATTTATGAAGAGACTATCCTTCCCCATATAATTGTTTTGATGCCCTTGTCAAAAATCAATTGGCATAAAAGTGTGGGTTTGTTTCTGGACTCTCACTTCTATTTCACTGATCTGTGTCTGTCTATCCTTATGCCAGTACCACACGGTATTGATTACCATAGCTTTGTAGTATGTTTTGAAATTGTAAGTCTATCAAATTCATTATTTTTTTTTAAACTATTTTTGCTATTTTGGGTCTCTCACATTTCCATATGAATTTTAGCTTGTCATTTTAGAAAAAGAAGCTAGCTTAGACTTTGATAGGAAATGTTTTGAATAGGTAGATCAATTTGAACAATAATGCTATTCTAAAAATATTATGTTATCCAATCCAGAAGCGTAGGGTGTCTTTTCAGTTTATTAGATACTCTTAAATTTCTTTGAAAAATGCTTTGTAGTTTTCAGTACACAAGTTTTGTATTTCTCTGTTAAATGTATTCCCAAGTGTTTATTTTTTAATATATTTTGATGCTACTACAAATGGGATTTTAAAAAATGATATGGTCAATTTATACTCAACAAAGCATGAAAAAATATCCAATGGAAAAAGTCTCTTCAACAAATGGTGTTGGGAAAACTGGACTGGAACACTTTCTTACACCATACACAAAAATAAGTTCAAACTGGGATTAAAGAACTAAATGTGAGATAGGAAACCATCAAAATCCTAGAAAAGAACACAGACAATAACCTCTTTGTCATCAGTCATGGCAGCTTCTTACTAGATATGCCTTCAGAGGCAAAGGAAACAAAAGCAAAAATAAACTATTGGGACTTCATCAAAATAAAAATCTTCTGCACAGTGAAGGAGACAATAAAAAAAACCTAAAAAGCAATGTACAGAATGGTAGAAGACATTTGCAAATGATATATCTGATAAAGGGTTGGTATCCAAAATCTATAAAGAACTTATCAACGTCAACACCCAACAAACAAATAATCAGGTTAAAAAATGGTCAGAAACATGAGTAGACATTTTTCCAAATAAGATATACAGATGGCCAATAGACACATGAAAAGATGCTCAACATCACTCATCATCAGAGAAATTCAAATTAAAACTACAATGAGATATCACCTCACACCAGTCAGAATGCCTAAAATTAACAACACAGGGACACCTGGGTGGCTTGGCAGGTTGAGCATCTGCCTTCGGCTCAGGTCATGATCCCAGAGTCCCAGGATTGAGCCCCTCATTGGGCTCCCTGCTCTTTCGGAGGCCTGCTTCTCCCTCTCCCACTGCTTGTGCTCCCTCTCCCACTGTGTCTCTTTCTGTGAAATAAATAAAATCTTTAAAAAAAATTAAGTTAACAACACAAACAAGAGGTATTTGTGAAGATGTGGCGAGAGGGGAAACCTCTTGCGCTGTTGGTGCGAACGCAAACTGGTGCAACCACTCTGGAAAACAGATAAGATAGAACTACCTTATGATTTAGCAATTGCAGTACTAGGTATTTACCCAAAGAATGCAAAAACACTAATTCAAAAGGAATACATGCACCTCAATACTTATAATAGCATTATTTATGATAGCCAAGTTATGGAAACAAATGTCCATTGACTGATAAATGAATAAAGAGGAGATATATATATGAATAAATATATAAATATATATATGAATATATATATCTCCTCATATATATATATGAATAAAAATATATATATTCATATATATATTTATATATTATAAATATATATATATTTATATATTATAAATATATATATATATAAATATATATATATATAAATATATATAATATATTTATATATTATAAATATATATATGAATATATATATATCTTCTTTATTCATTTATTCATTCTTTATTCATTTATCAGTGTGTATAATATGCATATATACACACACACATATATATACACACACACATATGAATATGAGATGGATGGATCTAGAGAGTATTATAATAAGCAAAATAAGTCAAAGAAAAACAAACACCATATGATTTCACTCATGTGGAATTTAAGAAATAAAACAAATGTGTATAGGGAAAAAAGAAAGAGGCAAACTGAAAAACATACTCTTAACTACAGAGAATCAACTGATGGTTACCAGACAGGAGGTGGGTGACAAGATAGGTTAAATAAGTGATGGGGATTAAGGAGTACATTTGTGATCAGTTCCTGGTTTTGTATGTAAGTGTTGAGTCACTAAATTGTACAACCGAAACTAATATTATACTGTATGTTAACTAAAATTTAAATAAAACTTAAAAAAGAAAAAAATGTTTTCAGATTGTTCATTACTAGTATTTAGAAATTTAGCTGAATTTTGTATATTGATCTTATATCCTGTAAACTTGCTGACCTTGTTTACTATATCTGATAGTTATTTTCTAGACTCTTTGTAATTTTTTATATACAAGTTTATGCCATCTGTGAATAGAGATAGTTTTACATTTTTCTTTCCAATTTGGATGTCATTTATTTATTTATTTATTTGCTTACTTACTTATTTAGTTATTACTTATATTTGTTTATTGCATAACTGTTCTGACAAGAATTTCTTATACTATGCTGAATAAAAGTGGTGAAATGAGACATATTTGACTTGTTCTTATTTTAGTGGAAAAACTGTCAGTCTTTCACCTTGAATAAGATTTTAGCATTGTATTTTTTATAACTATCTCTTTTAAGATTTTATTTATTTACTTGTCAGAGAGGAGAGAAAAAGAGAGACTGAGCAAGCAAGGGGAGCAGCAGGCAGAGGGAGAAGCAGGATACCTGCTGAGCAAGGAACCCGAGGTGGGCCTCTATCCCAGGACTCTAGGACATGACCCGAGCCAAGGGCAGACACTTAACTGACAGAGCCATACAGACATCCCTATAGCTATCTTTTATCATGATGAGGATTTTCTCTTCCAGTCCTAGTTGATTCATTGGTTTTATTTTGAAAGGGTATTGGATTTTGGCAGCATATATTGAGATGATCATGTGGTTTGTCTTTTATTCTACTAATGTAGTAAATTAATTTTTCTTATCTCGAGGCAATCTTGTATTTCATTTTTAAAATTTTATTTTTTCAGTGTTCCAAGATTCATTGTTTATGTACCACTCCCAGTGCTCCATGCAATACATGCCCTCCTTAATGCCCACCACCAGGCTCACCCAAACCCCCAACCCCTACCTTCCAAAACCTTCAGTTTCTTTCTCAGAGTCCACTGTCTCTCATGGTTCATCTCCCCCTCTGATTTCCCCCAACTCACTTCTCCTCTCCTTCTCCCAATGTCCTCCATGTTATTCCTTATACTCTGCAAGTAAGTGAAACCATATAATTGACTGTCTCTGCTTGACTTATTTCACTCATCATAATCTCCTTCAGTCCCGTCCATGTTGATACAAAAGTTGGCTATTCATCCTTTCTGATGGAGGCATAATACTCCATTATATCTACGGACCATAACTTCTTTATCCATTCATCTGTTGGAGGGCATCTTGGATCTTTCCACAGTTTGGTGACTGTGGCCATTGCTGTTATGAACATTGGGGTACAGATGGCCCTTCTTTTCAATACATCAGTATCTTTGGGATGAATACCCAGTAGTGCAATTGCAGGGTCATAGGGTAGCTCTATTTTTAATTTCTTGAGGAATCTCCATACTGTTTTCCAAAGTGGCTGCACCAGCTTGCATTCCTACAACAGTGTAAGAGGATTCCCCTTTCTCCACATCCTCTCCAACACTTGTTCTTTCCTGTTGTGTTAATTTTGGTCATTCTAACTGGTGTAAGGTGGTATCTCAATGTGGTTTTGATTTGAATCTCCCTGATGGCTAGTGATGATGAACACTTTTTCATGTGTCTGTTAGCCATTTGTATGTCTTCTTTGGAGAAGTATCTGTTCATGTCTTCTCCCCATTTTTTGATGTGATTATCTGTTTTTTGAGTGTTGTTTGAGGAGTTCTTTATTGATCTTGGATATCAGCCCTTTGTCTGTAGTGTCATTTGGGAATATCTTCTCCCATTCCATGGGTTGCCTCTTTGTTTTGTTGACTGTTTCTTTGCTGTGCAGAAGCTTTTGATCTTGATGAAGTCCCAAAAGCTCAGTTTCACTTTTGATTCCTTTGCCTTTGGAGACATGTCTTGAAAGAAGTTGCTGTGGCCAATGTTGAAGAGGTTACTGCCTGTGTTCTCCTCTAGGACTTTGATAGATTCCTGCCTCACATTGAGGTCTTTTATCCATTTGGAGTTTATCTTTGTGTGTGGTGTAAGAGAATGGTCAAGTTTCATTCTGCTATATATAGCTGTTCAATTTTCTGAGCACCAGTTATTGAAGAGACTGTCTTTTTTCCACTGTATATATTTTTCCTGCTTTGTCAAAGATCATTTGACCATAGAGTTGTGGGTCCGTATCTGGGCTCTCTACTCTGTTCCACTGGTCTACATGTATGTTTTTGTGCCAGTACCATGCTGTTTTGGTGATCACAGCTTTGTAGTAAAGCTTTAAGTCAGGCAACGTGATGCCCCCAGTTTTGTTTTTCTTTTTCAACATTTCCTAAGCAATTCCAACCTTGTATTTCTAAGACAAATCCTACTTGGTCATGGTATATAAATCCTCTTCGTATGTTGCTGGATTTGGTTCACTGGTAGTTTTAAAGGATTTTTGCATCTGTGTTCACAAGTAGTATTAGTCTTTTTTGGGGGGAGATGTCTTTGTTTTAGTATCAGTAGAATACTGGCTTTATAGAATAAGTTGAAAGTGTTCTCTTCTATGTTTAGGAAGTATTTGCAAAGGATTGGTATTAAGTCTTCCCTGAATCTTTGACAAAATTATCTACTCCTGGAATTTTCTTTGTGGAAAGTTTTTTGAATACTAATTCAGTCTCTTTAGTTGCTATATGATATTTAAATTTCCATTTATCTTGAGTCTGTTCTGGTAGTTTGTATATTTCTAGGGATTTAGTCCATTTCACTTAGGTTGTTAAATTTGTTAACATCATTCATATCATTCTCTTGTAATAATTTTTAATTTTGTAAAGCCAGTAACAATGTTTGTTGTTTCATTCCCAATTTTAGTAACTTGAGTCTTCTATCTTTTTCCCTTGGTCAGTCTAGCTAAAGATAGTCAAATTTGTTGATCTAGTTAAAGAACAAACTTTTGGTTTCATTGACTTTTTGGTGTTATTTTATTCTATACTTTATTAATGTCTGCTTTGGTGATCATCCTCATTATTCTGTTAATAATAATAATAGTATTATTCTATTAATTATTAATAATAATTATTAATTATTCTATTGATTTATTATTCTATTCTATTAATATTAATAACAATAGCATGATTCTATTCTATACTTTATTCATGTCTGCTTTGGTCATCATTGTTATCACATCATTATCATCATTATTTCTTTTCTTGTTGTTTTTTTAGGTTTACATGTCTCTCTCTCTCTTTCTTTTTTTTTGCTAAGGTGAAATGATTGGGCATTGTTTTAAGATTTTTAATCATTTTTTTTTTACCCATAGTTATTTTCAGTTATAAGTTTCCCTCTGAGAAGTGCTTTTTTTTCATTATGTAAATTTTGATATGTTGGGTTTCATGTTTATTCATCTTATGGTATTCTGTTTTCCCTTATGATTCTTCTTTGACACACTGGTATTCAGGAGTGTATTGTTTAATTTCCGCAGTAAAAAAAAAAAAAATCAATTTCTTTCTGTTTATGATTTGCAATTTAATTCCACTGTGGGTTATCAACATATTTTGCATGATTTTAATCCTATCAAATCTGCTGAGGCATGTTTTATGCCACATGTGTGATCTTTCCTGAAGAATATTCCATGTGCACTTGAGAAGAATGTATATTCTACTGTTGTTGAGTGGAGTGTTTTATAGGACTATTAGGTCTATCTATTAGATCTAGTTGATGTACGGCAGTTTTCAATTTTTCAGTATCTTTCTTGATCTTCTGTCTAGTCATTCTATCATTAGTGAAAGTGAGAAATTGATGTCTAAAACTATTACTGTTGAATTATCTACTTCTACCTTCAATTATTTAAATTGTTACTTCATATATTTTGTGCCTCTGTGTATGGGTGCATATAACTTATAAAATTCCTGATAGATTGACCATTTTGTCATTATAACATGTCCTTCTTTATCCTTAGTAACAGGTAGTTGTCTTAAGTCTACTTTGTCTAATGTTAGTATAGCCACTCTAGCTCCTTTTTAGGTTAATTTTTGTAAGTTATATCTCTTTATTTTCTTTCTTTTTTTTTTTTTTTGCTTTCTATTATTGCCTTTGAATCTAAAGTGTATGAAGGGAGGAGGGTGGGGTGATTGGGTGACCTGGTGATGTATATTAAAGAGGGCATGTTTTGGGATGTGTACTTGGTGTTATATGCAACTAATGAATCATTGAACACTACAACAAAAATTTATGATGTACTATATGCTAGCTAACTGAACATAACAAAGAAAATAAACAACAAAAAGAAAAAATATGCCTTATAGATAGCATATTGTTGGATTTTTTAAAAAGATTCTATTTATTTGAGAAAGAATGAGAGAGGGAAAGAGAGAGAGAGCATGAAGGAGGGAGGGTCAGAGAGAGAAGCAGACTCCCTGCTGAGTGGGGAGCCCATGCTGGACTGGATCCTGGAACTCCAGTA
Source organism: Martes martes (assembly GCF_963455335.1). Classification (NCBI taxonomy): domain Eukaryota; kingdom Metazoa; phylum Chordata; class Mammalia; order Carnivora; family Mustelidae; genus Martes; species Martes martes. Next base: position 61,541,627 of record NC_137897.1, read on the forward strand.
TCATCACCTCAGCTGAAGAGAGTTGCTTAACCAACTGAGCCACCCACGTGCCCCAGATCTTGTTTTTTTAATTAAGTTTTATAATATATGCTTTTTGGTTGGATTGTTTATCTTATTTAATATTATTATTGATACAGTTGTAATTTTTATACCATTTTACTATTTGTTTTCTGTATGTTTCATGTCTATTTTTATCTTATGTTCTGCTTTTACTATGTCTCTTTGTCTTGAGTGCCTATTTTGTATTGTACTTTTTTCCATTCCTTTAATGATTTCAAATAATATATTTTGAGGTATTTTTCTTAGTGGTTGCTCTTGGGTTTCCAATATTTGGTTTAACTTACCAAAATTTACTTTGGAAAACAGTGTGGAGATTCCTTAAGAAATTAAAAATAAATCTACCCTATGACCCTGCAATTGCACTACTGGGTATTTATCCCAAAGATACTGATGTAGTGAAAAGAAGGGCCATCTGTACCCCAATGTTCATAGCAGCAATGACCACAGTTGCCAAACTGTGGAAAGAGCCAAGATGCCCTCCAACAGATGAATGGATAAAGAAGATATGGTCCAGATGTACAATGGAGTATTATGTCTCCATCAGAAAGGATGAATAACCAACTTTTGTATCAACATGAATGGGACTGAAGGAGATTATGATGAGTGAAATAAGTCAAGCAGAGACAGTCAATTATCATATGGTTTCACTTACTTGTGGAGAACATTGGGAGAAGGAGAAGAGAAGTGAGTTGGGGGAACTCAGAGGGGGAGATGAACCATGAGAGACTGTGGACTCTGAGAAAGAAACTGAAGGTTTTGGAAGGGAGGGGTGGGGGGTTGGGTGAGCCTGGTGGTGGGTATTAAGGAGGGCATGTATTGCATGGAACACTGGGAGTGGTGCATAAACAATGAATCTTGGAACACTGACAAAATAAAATAAAAAGAAATAAGAATGGGCAAAAAAAATTACTTCAGATTTACACTAGCATAATTCCAAAACTCTTGAATTTTGATTTGGTTTTGCTATTTATTAGTTTTGTTGCCTTAAGTAAGCCACTTTTCCTTATGCCTTTAAAACTTAGCTTCTGACTTTAGGTCTCATATTTACAGATCTAGAGACAGAGATTTTTAAATCTTAGAATGGTTCAAAAGCCACACATTTTATTAGTGGGATTTATCACCTTCTAGTGAGTAGTTTGCATTACAAAATGTAGATCCTTATATTTGCTTGTTAACAAGATAATTTGGACAGTGTTGTGAGCACTGTAGCAAAAGAAAACGTGGTTATAATTATTAGTCCAGAAATGATCAGAAACATTGGAGGAATTATTAGTTGTGTGACTTTGGGGAAGTCACTTAATCTTTCTGTGCCTCATTTTTCTTGAGTATAAAATAGGAGCAATAATAGTATCTACATCTTGGAGTTGTACAGATCTGGTGAATAAATATTGGCAAAGCACTTAGAATATTGCCTGGCATATATTATGCTCAAGAAAATTTTTATTGTCATTATTATTATTACTTTGACATTTTTCTAACCTATAGGAAGAATTCAAGGCTTCTCGTCACTTTACAAAGCTCTTTAGTAAAAACATTGTTTTTTTTCTGACTACTGTAAGGGCCTATTTAGCTAGAGGGATTCCACCTTGGGTTAAACAGTGATTTTGTTGTTTATGCAGTAAAACTTAAACTGACCCTGCCCCCCCTCAGGGACTTACTTAAAAGCAAGCTGGGGAAACCAGTCCCAGGTAACAAAGCCCAAATAGAAGGGTGGGTCAGGCCAGGTGGAGGTATCCAATCAGTGGGGATGGATACTGTCTCCCTAGCTACCAAGGAGTGTGGGTCCCATCTTTTGGGCACCAATTCTGACCGAGGTGATAGGCTAGTTCAAATACCTACTAGGGAAAATTGTAATTCAATTGGTCACTTATGTGTGACCTAGCATGACTGTGCAGCTTTCTCTGTGTGTTACAATTTCATTGGCCACCTGTGCATGGCCAGGCCCAACCACATGGCCTTTGCCCTTAAAAGCTAGTCTATAAAGCAGAGAGGGGTCGCACTCTCTGTAAGAGGCATGGCCCTGGCCGGTTGGTTTGATTCTTGATGCTTGGCATGGAATAAAGCTTTGCTTGACCTTCTCTTTGTATTAGTCTCACTCCTTTAATCACGGACCCATTATTGGGGGACCTTTCACTACCAACTCTGCCTGTAGCAATGGGAACTTGTTATTATCCAAGACTGCAAGACTGTTTAGTTAGTGAGAAGGAAATCTCAGATGCTAGAGAAACATCTAAGAGGTGATGGTGTTCCAATGTGAAGGATGAACAAAAATCTGCCAGGGACTGTGCTTGAAAACACGTTTGCTGCCCTCTCAGAAATGTAATGTCCCATGTTATGAACTGATTTGGAACCTGAACTTATCCTCCCTTCCTCCCACGGAAGCAAAATAAGACTATATTTTAAAAGAAAGTCTGTAAGATTCAGGATTTCAACTTTTTGTTGTTGTTGTTGTTCCTTTGTTTTCTGAATGGCTTCAACACATCTGATAATTAGGGTGCCTGGGTGGCTCAGTTGGTTGAGCGACTGCCTTTGGCTCAGGTCATGATCCTGGAGTCCCTGGGTGGAGTCCCACATTGGGCTCTCTGCTCAGCAGAGGGTCTGTTTCTCCCTCTGACCTCCTCCCTCTCATGCTTGCTTTCTCTCATTCTCTCTCTCTCAAATAAATAAAAATCTTTAAAAAAAGACATCTGATAATTATTGCAAAGTTAGTAATTAAGTGGTCTTCCTTCTTAGAACACTTTGCAGGTGTATACAGGCACTGTGTTCATTTAGAGAATATGAGATTCACCAGAACTTTTAGCTGCATCCTAAACTATAGACATAGTGAAATTCTTTAGTTAACATTTGTAATGTTTCTAAGGAAATTAGCATAGTGTTGGGTCCCTCATACTTGAGGTGAATTCACCCAGTCCTTTGATATTGGCAGAAAGAAAAAAAAATGAATTGGGTTTGGAGTGTGAAGTTCCCAAACATCTGATTGCTCATATTCAAGTGTGTAAATTCCCATTTCTTTTCTTTTCAAAAGAGGAAATGTATACTCCTTCCCCCAGGTAGTTCTGAATGCACTTTTTCAGCTGCATATTCATTTCCCCCCCAGTGGCAAGTACATCAGCAACTCAATGAAAGAGTTTTGAGGACTTTTTGGATTAAGTTGAATGACTATACACTGGCTGTTTGGAGGATACCCTGGAAAAGTTTCATTTCCCTCCTTTTACTTTCCAAATATTAGAGGAAGTAAAGCTAGAATGTTTGCAGTGAGGAGTTTGAGGAGTGAAGTGAGGAAAAGGAGAAGAGCAGTGGATAAACTTCAGTACTTTCTTGTTCATGGGACTTTTTTTAATGTGTGTGAATTCTTTGTTCTAAAATAACACCTTGATGTGGACTTGTTGGTAAATGAATGAAATGGCATGTATTTTCAGCTGAGAAGTAAAAGAAAAAAAAAGGCATACTGCTGCTTTACTCAAGCAAGAGAGAAAGTCTAGGAGAAGAGTTTTTGTGAACACTATTAATATTAATTTTGGATTAAGCAGATATAGATCCTATCCTCTCGGAGTTTGCAGTTGGGAGATATTGACAATTAGATTATCACACAAATGGAAAATTGTACAACAGCATGTAAAATTTTATCTTTGATGAATGCAATAAAGCAGAGGTCCACAATTCTGTAAGAGCATATAAATGGGTGTGACCCGAACTAGGGATTAAGGAAGGGTTTTCTGAAGACATGATTACTGATATAATTTCTGAAGGAAGAATAAGAATTAATTTGGTGAAGTGGAGAATGGAGGGGGGAGAAATGTTCAGGGAGGAGTAAAAGCCTGTGGAAATGTCCAGGGTATGGGTGCTCCATTTCATTCTAGGACCTTGAAAATAGGTCAGTGAGGGTGGAGCTCAGATAGAGCAAAAGTGATGCTAGAAGAGCATGCAACCCATTGATATGGTAAAAGACCTCAAATCCTTTGTGAGATTATTCAGAAACGTATTTAAGTACTTTATGGAGAAATGAATTAGAAGACTGAGTGATATTAACACAAACAGGAGAAAGATAATGAGCTGGTCATACAGTGACTGTGGTTATAAGTTGACTTTAGTCATTATTGTTCACTGAGTTGCTACAACTGAGCACAGTTCCCCAAAGCTCTTCTCCTCACCCTTCTTTTTTTTTCTTCACAATCTTCCTTCTCACCTTTTCTCACTTCACACCTCATGCATTTGATCACTTGGGTCTGGCCACCTGGAAAGTTTCCCAGTTCATGGTCCAGTTCAAATCCACTCTCCCCCCCCTCCACCACCAGGAAGTCCTCCTGGCTTTATCCAAGGGATTTTCTCTCCATTCTTTGATCCTTTATAGAACTTAATCTCCACATAATTTTTCAAAATTTTTCAAAATTTGCCTTTGGTATCTCTTTGATGGGTCTTGTATCCCCAGCTAGACTATGAAGGAAGTGAATGCATCTCCTGTAGATTGATAAATGCACCAAGAGCTGGTCTAAGCCCCGAGTGGGTGAATGACCCCTTGTGGAGACTCAGCCAATGTTAGCAACAGACAGAAATAGACATACCTGACATAACTGGAGAGGGCAACAGAAAGAATAGAACCTAGGAGTGGGGGAGAGGGGGAGGAACAGTGGAGTGTTTTTTATGATCAGTCACAAGTATCAGCTAGTATCAGCTTCACACTTGTTTACTGGCCTTGACTGTCAGTGAGAATAGCAACAATAGAGCTAAAGAGAGGTAGAATAAACAAATTTGAAGCATGGCTTATTTGGGAGGCAGCTAATTATGCAGACTGAAGTTTTGAAGCAGACAGAGGATTGCTAAAATCTTCAGGGGCAAGACTCTGACAGAGATAGAAAGCACCTTATCCCTGACCCAAGAGTTTCATTCCTGAGAGGGGGGAGGGGTTGCTGTTGGTGGTAATGTTGGCAGTGGGTGGAGATAGAGGATAGGAAGGGGGCCCCAGGTGGAGGAGAAGGGCTAGCAGTGAAGTTACATATGGATGACTGAATTTCTGCAACAAATTCAGACCAGAGAGAAGAAAAAGAGGAGGAAAAAAATAAGAAAAAAAGCAGGGTGGGTGACCAAGGCAGTGAATCTACAGGGAAAGAACTTGCCAAGAGCGAGGAGGAGGTATACAGTTGAAGATAACTCCCCATTATAAACAGATTGCATGTGTACTATTTATTTTGGTTTTAGGAAAACCTCTGAAAATTTCATGGTAATTAGATTACCCTCCAGGCAGTTATTTAAGAGAAATGTAGACCCACCTTTTGCCACAGAACACTCCTAAGTCCATGGAAGGTGAGTATTAGAGCTCTGGGACCCCAGCACATTACCAACTGAGGGCACTTCGCTGGCTTAAGTAGGTGAGTATAGAATTGTTTTTGTGTGTGTGTTCGTGGGAGGTTTAATTTTGCATGGTATGACAGGAATACATTAATGATCTCATTCACTTTTGCCTTTCCCTGCCCCCTACTTATTATGATCAGTATTGTTGTAATTATTTTAAACAAGTTGGAGCAAACAGGGGCTGCTCATAATTAAAACAGTCCTCCCAGTTTGGAGTTTTGTTTCCTCCTACCAATTAGAATCCTAGAGAGATAGCAGTCCTGCTGCAGAAACAGGCACACAGGCTTTCTCTGTGGATTAATCGGTCAGGAAAGGCACTTTTTGTATTGTTAAGTGGCACTTAAGCTGCTAATTCTTGACTGTGAAAACTGCTTTTCCTGGGCAATGCTCTTTAAGGAAAAATTTCTTCAGTCCAGTGATTGGTGACTAAGGAAACGATGGAGCACAGGGGACTGGGCGGGATCTCGGCTCCTAATAATGTCTCCTTATCCAATGAAAAGCATTTCCTATTGAGACCCCCAAGAGTTCCCCCAGCCCTGGCTCCAGCCCGGACTTTGGGCCTTTTCTTGTGTCCTGTTTGTTAAAGGCATGCTGGCTACCGCATTCAAGAGAGCCTTTCCGTAACAAAGAAAAGAGATAAATGTAAATAAGCTCACATTTTCAGAATGAGCGGTTTGTTCTAAGACCTTCGGCAGCCCAGAGTCTGTTACTTTGGGCTGGGCTAACCTTTCACTGTAAAAAATAATGGATTAAAATATGCACTTCTCAAGTGCAAGTTGCCCATTTACATGTTTCTTAGCTAATTGTCTACAGGCATGAGCACATTATTTCATCTTGCACACTCTTTCTTGGGGTAAGTCTCTTTGAGAAAGATTTGCTTTGGGCGTTTGAGGGTTGGGGGGACGGCATAACAAACTTCGGCAGAATCACTGATGCTTTGAGTGTTTGGGGATAGAAGTTAGACTTCAACTCTGAAGTGCTGAACAGGGATCGTTGTGTTGAATGGTTTAAAAAAAAGCAATGATTTATATTGTTTTGGCAATAATACTGCTTCAGTGGGAGAGATACTGGATTTTCAGGCCGTTGTTTCACGTAAACACAGTTGACCTAAAGAGTGCATTTAAAATCAGAGTAATTTAGAAATTCTTTTGGCTAGCTTTATATTTCTTTGGTTTACAATTGATCGTGAATTAATGTGGTTTCTATTATGATGAGATTTCTTCTAGTAAAACTATGTATTGCGGTATGCCTTTGATGCTTAATTGATTTATGGAAAATGTGACGTTTGCTCTACTGAATAATTCATGAACTTGACCATAAAAGAAGAAACATGTTTAAATGAAAAACTCACTCTGGCATAAGTTGAATTTGATAGTAAATGTGAAATTAATCACTGTTTTCGCAACAAATGCAATAATGAGTCATTTAAAATTCTTTTTGTATATGTTGGATATTTTAAAGACTTTTACTGACAAGCTCTCCTTGAATTGATAAATATCGTGTTTTAGTTAATTTTGCTTTAGGAAATATAGCAGTGTAATTCATCATTATTTAAGTATGGAAAAGGCCAGATGAATCCAAAGATTAGAACATTTAGAGCTTGGTGGGATTATTCACTTTGCTATCTTACCAAATTACACTATTTTTCTTTTTATGTAAGTAACATGAAGACAACAATAATAGCCTAAGCTCCAGATTATCCAATGGCTTTGAAACATGTTTATTTTTCAGAACAAAGTTCCAAACATACCCCATTAACATATATTGTAAATCCTTTTGCCATGTCATGGATGAAAAGTTGCACTCTTGCTAAAAGGGATGAGTTCAGCTGATCCACTTGATGGCATCTACACTCTAAAGCATTTCCTGCCAATCAGAGATGTGAATGAATGTCCTACTGGAACAATCAGACTAGCCTTTCAGAATTTGTACTCTCTGTGAGTTAAAGAGAAGAATGGGAAGATGCCTTATAAGAACACTCAGGCCAAACGTAGCTAAATCTTCATTTATTCAGTTTCCTTTGAGAGAAAATGTAGTGAGAATTGTTGCCCTTGTTGTGGTGTAGTCAGGACCTAATTGTGCAGTTGTCTTTTTTTTTTTTTAACTGTGTGTGTTTATCATGTATAGTCTGATCGTGGCCTTCTTAAGGGAGAGGGGAAAAAACCCTATAATATATTTGTGAATTTTAGTACTGAAAATTGAGAGCTTAATAAGAGGTCACCTACCACTGGAAATCCAGCCTCCCTTTTAGTAGGTAAGTAATTGGTTATTAGAACAATGCACAAGTTAAGTAGTCTATTGACTCTATATAGTTATGTTCTGAAGTACTTTGGAAACCTTATATTTTGAGAAGAGAGGTAACTGGAGAACAGGTGGAAAGGTTGAGGATTAAAACCTACACAATTAGAGCCAATATGCCTCCTGATATGGGCACAAAGGGGATGAGGGAAAAAGGCATTAGGAAGACTAGGATGTAATGACATCTTGATCTCTGATTCTTAGCTCCTGGCACTAATTAGTAATATTTGTTTCTGATACTAAAATAAATCTAAACTATGTATGGTAACACATGTTAGTTAGATTTATTGTGGTGATCATTTTGCAATGTATACAGATATTGAATCATTATGTTGTAGACCTGAAACTAATACAATGTGATATGTCAATTATACTTTAAAAATAAATGAAAGAAATCTAACAATAGTTTCCTTGAGTCTAATAAATATTGATTTCCTTTATCTCAGACTTTGAGGGATTATTATTATTTTTTGCAGAAATAAATTGGAGCAGATGGAAACGACTGAAAGGAGAGAATAGCCAGTAAGGCCACTTCCTTAGCATCAGTTAAAGGCTGCTGTTAATCAAAGCTGAAGGTGGAAGGAGAAAAACTGAGGTCCAGAAAGGGACAATGACTTGCTCTCACACAGTTACTCAGTGATGGGGCTAGATATGGCCATATTGAATTAATAGCAAATATGAAACTTCCTAGTTTGAACTTCCTAGTTCATGAACTTCCTAGTTTGCCTGTATTAAAAAAAAGGAGTTTTCTTAATAATCTTTATCAATTGTGAAAGCCATGAAAGAAAAGAATGTTAATGCTTTGTCTTCCCTTAAGATAAACCGGTAAAATGATACTTACCTTATTTTAAAAATACTGCTTTCTGGAGGAGTGTGAAAATCAATTCTCCTTAATAGTAAGATTGTTTCAAATATATTTTAGATTGTCTAATGACTTCATTTTCTTGTTTTGGGTCTCTTCTATTAGAGAAACCTTATTTCAGGAGAGTTGGAGTTTTATTTATCAGTCTCCTTTGTTTAGGCCACTTTTGTTCAGAAGAGGGTGAGATGTGACTATGGTGCAAGTTTGGCATTAGCAGATGATTCTGCTTTACAGGCAGTAAATGAGCATTGTTCAAATGCAGGTGCTAATTGTAAGAATTCCATTGCTGAGTATTTCTAGTTCTTTGCCAGTACCTTGGGCAGAGCTGAGATTTGAAGATGTTACAGAACATGCTAGGTCTGGGACTTTCTAGTAGAAGCAACAGTGATTGTCAGTGTGCTATTACCTAGCCATTAGAAGACTTGCTCATATCAATGTAGTTCAGGGAAGAAAGAAATCCAGCTGGGGTGGGCATGCGGGTTAGAGCCAAGGCAGTGTGGTCTCCACCTGTTGTCCTACTCTTCTTTCCTCCTCCCCTATCAAGGCCCCGGTCCAATAGTAACAGTTTTTGCCAGAGAAAAAGATAAGAAAAATAAATAAAGAACAAATATAATTTCAGACCAAAAAATATAAATCTCCTTTGTTCAATTATTTTTAATGTAATGTATTGCCTTATGGAAGTGGATGAAATATTTTTATGCCTTTTGTCACTAGTTGTCTTTAATGAATATAGATAATGCAGATGCATGGACTTTATGCTTGTCAATAGAACTAATAAAATATGGCTCATCAGTGACAAATTTGAAAAATAAAATGTTATCTGCAATTCTGTAATTTAAAAAATCCAAAATATTTAGGTACCATTTAAAAATATGTATGTTTTAATTTACTCTGATTTATATCACATAATAAATTTCCTTACCTTATAATTTTGGTATATGTGTTATTAGAAAGGTCTCTCCATGCACACTATTGTGACTAATTCTGTTTCATAGCACTCGTTGGAGGAAATCCCTAACAATAATATCTCCAGAATGTTCACTTATTACCCAAGTCTTGGATAAAATTGGTGTTAAAATTTGGTTTGAACTGATACGGTGAGTACTACTCTTTTGGTAATAACTTTCTCCAAAATTCTTAATTTCATTCTCCAACTTCCTTTTTTGTAACCAATACTTCCAATTTATTGTAGATGATAAGAACCAAAACTCCAGAATGAGTGGAGGCATTGTGAATTTTTTATTGTAATTCAGACAATCTTGGTTGTAGATGTATATAGATCCTTTGATTTAAGTCCTCTGTGACATTGGTATATACCCTTAGAGATGGGAGACATATTTTTTACTCATATTATCAAAACAAGTATCCAAGTATGTCAGATGAATTGGTGTGCAAATTGATAACTAATTTGCCTGTTTAAATATGTCTAATAAAGCCAAATTCCCAGTTGGCATGTATGAACCTCACAGAAGTTGGAAATGAACTCTTTTAGGAACACCCAAAATGTTTCCCAAGTGGTCTGGGGCTTCTGCTGAGATGATATTGAATCTCAAGATTCTAAATGACTTCATAATATTAAGTTGAGCAGTTTCTCTGCAATTATCTTACTCTGTAACTATTAGGGAAAGTTCTACTTTGGTGGGGTTGATCCAATCTTTGGCCGCATCAGGTTGAGCACTAAACAGTATTATTTTTTGAAGATTAGGCTGTGTTATCAGGTGGAGGGTTAGTGGGAATACTGGATTATTGTAATGAAAAAAAAATCAAGTTAATCACTGAGGTTAGGATCTGCTCCGATTAGGGCCTGTGTCAATTTCTTGCTCTTCTCAAATAAAGTGAAGAGGCAGAACAACCATAATAATCTCAGTGCAAATCAAAGTCAATATAAAGATGTGATTTTTTTAAAAGATTTTATTTATTTATTTGACAGAGAGAGGTCACAAGTAGGCAGAGAGGCAGGCAGAGAGAGAGGGGGAAGCAGGCTCCCTGCCAAGCAGGGAGCCCTATGCGGGGCTCGATCCCAGGACCCTGGGATCATGACCTGAGCCAAAGGCAGAGGCTTAACCCACTAGCCACCCAGGCGCCCCTAAAAATGTGATTTTTAAAAGGATATTTCTTGCATCGAAATAAATGAAGCTTATCAATCTGAAGATTTGATGCACAGCTTGTCTTACTTGACATGAAACATGATAGAGATCAATTTCACAGCTTAGTTCTGGAGTAAAATATTTACCTATGGTTTCCTCCATATTATTAATGCCATAAGACTAAGTTGTATTTTAAAAACTATTATGAAACATCAACCAGTGCATAAGAACATCAATTAGAACCATGTGTGTGATGGTGGCCCATGCCTGTGACCTAGTCTTATCTGTTAGCATCCACTCTCATCTGAGAAACAACAGTCTGGACATATTCCCTATTATTCCAGCAGAATGGCTTGATCTGTATTTTTTTGCAATATTTTTGTACTTTTTAGTTTGCTTCACTGCTAGATATTTATAGGCAAGGGCACAATAGGTTTTGGTTTCCTCTGAAAACTATTGTCAATGTTCCTAAGCTTCAACCAGAGTAGAAAAAGGAAGTCCTCTGGTGATCAGAAGCACTCTGAGCTGACCCAAGCTCAATAAAAATGGAGCAAAGCAAGAGAATTTGAGCATACTCTGCCTTTAAGGCCTTGTCTTCCTAAACTCTGGACTGTCTTCTATAGGGGGGAAAAAAAAGCAAGCCAACCTTTCTAGGCAACTGGAAATATGCCAGGAGTTAGAACTTTGATTTCAATGTTATCCTTTGAAAATAGCATTTAGTGTTTGAAAGTTTAGCATTTAGTGAAGTGATTTAGGTATTCATCTTTACAGGGCCAAAAAACTAACTCCACTTCCTCTAGGAGCCCCAAAGACCCTAAACATGGTATATTTCATCATTATTAGAAATTTTTTAAAGATGTGAACACTACCATGCACTGTTCAAATTGGGTTTGTATGTGTAGGTTAAAGTTGAAAATTCATTAAGGGTCAGATTTCCTTTCGGTCGACCTCCAGGTGATCTACCTCTTGCCCATTGTCAGTGAAAATATATCCACCCAGTTCTCTGAACCCCCTAGGTGATTAATTATTGGAATGATTGGATGCAAAGGTCTTTACAAGACAATAGTCCCATGCTACCTACAGTGGAATATGTAATTAACTGAATCAGCCTGTATTATTTCTTCTTCATCTCATCTGAAGCTCATGTTGGCCCCCTTGCCTTCATTCAGTGCACAGTATATTAGCCATTTATGAAAAATCTAGTGGTTAAAAAAGTTTCTTTTAGTCAAAAGAAAGGAAGTGAGTTAGAAGAGACCTTGTTTTTCTTTTAAATATCATTGATTTTCCTTTAGAATCACCTTGAGAGTCAAATGCCTCTCTGATTTTTTTAACTAGAGCTCAGTGGGAGATGGTCCTTATGAGGGCACCCTCCTGGATTGTCCTATTATGAGAAAATTATGTAAAATTTGAAATTCAAGGGGGGGTCTTTCTGAGGTATAATGTATACATGGTGCCAGGAGAAAGATGTGTTGCTTGGTAAATTCAGCTTACTAAGAAAGACAGAGACGTAAGTGTCTAGTTGTGTCAGAAAAAAGAAGGAAAAAAAGTCTTCTATAAAGTTTCTTTGTGATTAGGTAGGACTGAATACTGGCAAGCTCAAAAAGCTACTCACAAGCCCTGTTGAATCTTCTTAGCCTCAGCTGGGAGGCTCAGAGGTAATGTTTATACAGGGAAGGGAAACAGTATAGTCAAGTTACAGAGTGAACTAGTGTCTGGGTCAGAAATAGAACTCCTTGCTTCCAATGCTGTGTTAAGTCCCAGCACCACACCCTCACTGCTAGACAGCAAAGGTGCTATGTGTTCGAGCAAAGAAGAGCTATGAATAGGGCTTTAGTGGCAGTTTTCCCATGTCCTGTCTTCAGGATTGAGAGTGTAATGCTTTCTTGTCTGTGGTCCTTTCTCTCCCACAGGATTTGGTTACTCAAAGCAGCAAAGCAGAAGTGCCAGACTGCCTGTTGTTGGTGTAGTGTATACGTTCTGCGAGACGTAAAACTGAATGGAAAACTAGGGAGACAAATTTCACCTATTTGAAGCACACCAACTTGGGAAGTACAAAATAATGGCCAGTAAGCTAGAAGTATGCTGTGTAAAAAGATCATCAGTAGGCAGATTCGAGGGGCTCTGGGTACAGACAAAAAGACATCTGTCATGAAAGCATTTTCTAAATAATCCTATTGGCAGTACTTATTGTAAAAGGCAGGTGCAAGCAGGTTGTAGTGAATGAAGCTTTGCTTTAATATTAGGGATTTTTCAGTCCCTTAATTTCTTTAGATTATGTAATTATGTTAGAGGAATATTTTTTACTCTCTTGATTTCTTTTAACAATTTAAAAAAATGGCATCCAGACTAATGGGTAGTGAGTGGTAGGTGTTAAAAATACTAGATAAAGTGGTTTAAGCAGTTGAGATGTTTGCCATTCTCTTTTTCCGTATGCCATCCCATTGGTGAAAGAATTTGTAGAAACTTGGGTCTACAGCTCCCAAAGAGGGATAGAAACCACACTAACTGAGATTTTTCAGATTCTTCCTGTTTTTGCAGATCAGCTTCAGTGACCCTAAACATAGTGATTGCATACTGTTCTTTCTGAGAACACTGGAAGGAATGAGATGAAGCAAAGTAGTATAGAGGATGAGATTTGAGGAATTGTGAACCAGAAAAACCTCCCAAGGCCCAAAATACAAATTAGATAGCAGCACTGACCTCTCCCGATCAAGGTCCTCTTTCTTTCACCTTTTCTTCTCCTCATTCTCTCAGTTCTTCAGTTTTAATTTCATTGCTACTTTCTTTCCCATCTCCTCATTTGCTCTTCTTACCTATTTTTATTTCTTCCCTGTCTGTTTTTTTCCCCATTTTGGACCTTACTTGGTCAAGGTTCTCATTGTACTTTGCTTTTACATATCAAGGTTGATTATGGCAAACACTGAGTGGGGCCTATGGGATGAAGTGGTCAAGAAAGAATATGAGAGGCACTCCATAAAGATTTTTGAATGAGAATTGAGTTATAGGAGGTTTCCAATCTTAACTTGAGAACTTTAGATATTAAAAATGACAACTCTTTGACATATATCCCATAAGTCATCTCTCCAAGGCCATTTCTCTCTCTAGGCACTACAGCGAGTGAATTTTTTTTTTTCTCAATCCAGACACTGGTTGAAATAACTTCAGGCCTCTATATCTCAGGCAGATTCCTCACTCCACTCCCTTCTTTGTTACATAGAGTGGCCCTTTGACCTGTTTGCTGGGAGTTGGAAGGAAAGAGTAATATAAGGTGGAATCACTTCAGAAAAGTGCCTTTCACATTTTAAAATATAATCATGTGAAAATCCATTATTGGTTATATCAGGGAGCAAAGACCACTTTTACTCCATATCCTCCTCATTGAAAAGAATTCATTCAGCAGTTACTTGTGCATAGTGTATTATAGAGAATTCAAAAGACAGTTCCTATGGCAGCTGTTAACATAGAAAGTTAAAAAGATTTCTATATGCAAGCTAAAACAATGTTGGTCTAGATACCCAACAGGATGATCAAGTTAATGACTGCCACATATATAAACAGTGGCAAGCGATGGGCAGGTAACCAACTCGTCAGATCAGAAGTGTATAGAGGGGCAGGGGGTTGGTCCTTTAAGTGAAATCTACTTTTACATTTCACTCATAGTCAGCCAGAAAAGGTTTTATTGATTAGGACCAATTTAGGAGCTGAAGGCATGGAAGTAATGGATTGGGCTGTGGGAAGGGGAGATGAAAACATCCTAGGGTAAGCATCTGGCAAGATGAAACTACAATCTGCAAGAGGGAAATTCTGAGATTTTTATGTGAATTATCACCCTCAAAAGGCTATGTAATATGGTGAAAAAATCTTTTCACCAGAAGCTTTAATTAACTGAGAGATCTTTGCTTTTTGAGCTCATGTTTTAGAAGAAAAGTGAATCAATAATTTACTTCAGAAGTTTAATCATAACTTCTTTAAGAGCACGTCCTGGAGGTGCCATATTGACCTGTAGTCTTGTAAAATAGAACTAATACTCAGACAATGAAGTTTACTAGTATTGGAAGGGAGACAATAAAATTTAGATTAGTGTAACAATCCTTTGGTTAGGAATAAAAAACCTGAGTACTTGATCTGACATTACCATTTACACATTCTTCTAATTCTGACATTGTAATTTTAAATTACACAAGGTTCAGTTTATTTTTTCTGTATTATGGTGATAAATTCTTTTCTTGCCCACCTTATGGTGTTCTTAAGGGAATCAAAACACGTTTTTGAAAGTTAAAAAATTCCACACACATTTCAAACTATTAGTGCTGTTTTAACTATCAGCAGTCTGTTTCCCCATCCCCATCCCCCATCCCTGTTTAGGCTCTCAAGCAACCAGTATCTTATTCCTGTTCATTGCAATGCTGCAAATAGTATTGTCTTTATTATATTAAGTGTGATCTCTCCCAGTCTTGCAACATACTCGTATAGTACCTTTTGACATATGGTTTGTGCTCAAAACGTACTTGTCAAACCAAGCTGAACGTGCATATTGTTTCTAGTCTGGGTAGACAAGATATCTTTTACTCCACAGAAATGAATGGAAGGCAGATTTGATTATTCATTCCATCTTGTCTCCCATAGGAGGAAAATATTTCTTACCAGTCTCTAGTCTCAAAGTGGTGAACCCTGCAGCCAGCAGGCCTTCTGAAAAACAAAAACAAAAACAAAAAAAATCCATGGGTGACAGAAGATTCATTGACTTTCAATTTCAAGATTTAAATTCAAGCTTCAGACCCAGGTTAGGCAATGCTACTGCCAATAATACTTGCATTGTTAATGATTCCTTCAAGTATAATCTGAATGGCGCTGTCTACAGTGTTGTATTCATCCTGGGTCTGATAACCAACAGTGCCTCTCTGTTTGTCTTCTGCTTCCGCGTGAAAATGAGAAGTGAGACTGCTATTTTCATCACCAATCTGGCCCTTTCTGATTTGCTCTTTGTCTGCACTCTACCTTTCAAAATTTTTTACAATTTCAACCGTCATTGGCCTTTTGGTGACACCCTTTGCAAGATCTCTGGGACTGCATTCCTCACCAACATCTATGGGAGCATGCTATTCCTCACCTGTATTAGCGTGGATCGTTTCCTGGCCATTGTCTATCCCTTCCGATCTCGTACCATTAGGACAAGGAGGAATTCTGCCATTGTGTGTGCTGGAGTCTGGATCCTAGTCCTCAGTGGTGGTATTTCAGCCTCTTTGTTCTCCACCACTAATGTCAACAATGCAACCACCACCTGCTTTGAGGGCTTCTCCAAACGTGTCTGGAAGACTTATCTGTCCAAGATCACCATATTTATTGAAGTTGTTGGTTTCATCATTCCTCTGATATTGAATGTCTCTTGCTCTTCCGTGGTGCTAAGAACCCTCCGCAAGCCTGCTACACTGTCTCAAATTGGGACCAATAAGAAAAAAGTGCTGAAGATGATCACAGTGCATATGGCAGTCTTTGTGGTATGCTTTGTACCCTATAACTCTGTCCTCTTCTTGTATGCCCTGGTGCGATCCCAAGCCATTACCAATTGTTTGTTGGAAAGATTTGCAAAGATTATGTACCCAATCACCTTGTGCCTTGCAACTCTGAACTGTTGCTTTGATCCTTTCATCTATTACTTCACCCTTGAGTCTTTTCAGAAGTCCTTCTACATCAATAGCCACATCAAGATGGAGTCCCTGTTTAAGACTGAAACACCTCTGACCACAAAGCCTTCCATTCCAGCTATTCAAGAAGAAGTTAGTGATCAAACAACACATAATGGTGGTGAATTGATGTTAGAATCCACCTTTTAAGTAATGAGAACTGTCTTTAGGTGTAGATATGGTTTTCCCTATGATTTTTCCTATGCTATGAACAAGACAGTTTGAAGCTAATGATACTGAAAATAGATTAATGTACTGAATACAGTCAGATACATTTATTTGAATGTTTATTGTGCATATGCTGTTTTGTTCAATAATTATAGGTCAGGTCTAATTACAACAACCAAAAGAGATTGACAAACTCTTCTGCTGGGTTGTAATTTCATTGCACCCCATTATATAAGTAGCCAGCCAGTGACCTTGACTTTAGTGATACAGAGATGATTTTAAAAATTTTAATAAAGCTATTTCTACTCTGATAATATTTGGTAATTAGGTTGGGCCTATAAATATGGAACAAATTCAGGGATTATTTAAAAAAATCTTTGTGTTACTACTGATACATGTTAGTCTTTTTTTCCTTTTTTGTATTGTCATAGAGTATATTTTAGCACAAGAACATATTTTAGCCCAACATTATTAATAAGAAATGGATTAAATTTTAAAAAACTGGAGAAATTTATTATATATATTTTGAAAGTAGAAACATAAATTGTGTTTGCCTGAATATGGATGCGAAGAAACAAAAGTAACTGGATTTACACATTTGTAGTTCCAGTAGAGTCAGTTTTTTTAATCTTCATTTTTTTATACTACATTGATTTTAATATGAAACTTCAAATCCAGAAAGTGCTAAATGTGTGCCCAAAATAATTATAAAATAAAAAATCAAATAAAACAACAGGTATCCATTAAAAAACTAGCAACACCAACATTTTTTCTTAGAATTTCCAATTATCTTTCTTTTGAGAGACCGATTCTATAAAATATTTTTCATACAAAACTTTGGAGGACAATGCAGCCAGAATACGGATGCATTTGTGCCCAGGTCAGGAGCACATTGAAAACAACAACAACAACAACAACAACATATTAACAAAAAATAAAACAATAAAACACATGGAAAAATCTTTCTCAAAACTTTCTTAATATTTTTTGAGGGTTGAGAGTAGAGATTTCTAACTTTAAATCACTTTTTCTTTCATATTAAGTTTTGCAACACAATGTAGCCAGATTGTTGCTGAAATTGTGACCAGATCAGGAGCATATTGAAAAAAATACATAAACCAGCCCAAACCAATACAACAAAACTCAGAAAAAAACTATAAAAAAATAAAAACAATGAAAAATAATTCCTAACAGTTGCATTTACATTTTATTTATTTTTGAAGTTCTGTAAAATTAAAAATACTGTACCATTTGTGTGAAAATTTGAAGTACAGTACAGGTAAGAATCTGCTAAATTTGTGCCCAAATCAGGACGAAATTCAGTGAAAAAAAACCCATAAAACAACTCCTTACAAAACAAAACACAAAAATTTAGAACTTATATTGTTTTTGGACATTTGTAAAACTTAAAAAATACCATGACTTTCTTGTGATGCTTTGGATCAAAATGCAGTTAGGAAGCTGCTAAACTGGTGCCTAGCTCAGGAGCAATTAAAATCAATATTTACAAATACACAAAAGAAGATAAAACATTTTTATAACTCGCTTAAGCAATAAAAGAAATAAAATAATCTTTAAAATGTTTACCCTTTATTGGATGAAATGTAGATTTAAGTATATTAAGGCATGTAAATAGCTTTTGAGCACAGTATAGCTTGAAAGATGCTACATTTGTGCTCATGTCAGAAGGAACGAAAATATATTCCCTCATCTACATTCCTCACACACACACAAGACAAAACAATTAAAATGTTGCAAAGCAATAAAACATTCTTAAAATGTATATTAATTAATTTTTAAAATATTTGGATGATATGGCAACTTAAAAATGTTAAGACTTTTAAAATAAATCTTCCAGGAACAATGCATCTTGTAAGTTGTTAAAATTGTGCCAGGAAGTGATTAAAAACAAAACAAAACAAAACCCCAAACCACCCCATAAAACAATAATAGAAATGGTAAAAATTTTAAACAATAATAAAATTCTTAAAATTCTCAATAACCTTTGTTTTTCTTTCTGATGATATGTAGATTTAAAAATACTAAGTTTTAAGTTTAAAACATGAGCATAAGGTAACTTAATTTTTTTCTCACATGAATCCTTTATATTTTATTTTAATTCCAGTATAGTTAATATATAGAGTGTTATATTTGTTTCAGGTGTATTAATACAGTGATTCGGCAATTCTGTACATTACCCAGTGCACATCACAAGTGCATTCCTTAATCCCCATCACTTATTTCACTTATACCTTCACCCACCTCCCCTTATGTGAATCCTTTAAATCAAATGTTACCATATTTATAAATCCCTATCATTAATGGAAACCATCCAACATTTTTATACCAATTGATTAATTATGAATTACTATTTTCTCCTCATATTAACACTTGCTAGTGTAACATTCTTCAACAACTCTATAACCCTTACTGAATGAGGAGAATGTCTTCATTGTGATTCTGTAAATCAAAAGTATTCATGCCAAGAACAGAATTTTTGAATGTTCCAACACTAAATCCTAACCTAATATTCTTTGATGATGAGTCTTATATTAAAGAAAGAAATAAAAAAGCAATACCAGGCTTGGCATACAGTAAATTGCTTAGTTTCTTTTGTAAAATCTGTTTCCTTACCAGGATACAAATGACTAAGTCTGAGCTTCGGTTAGGGACTCATTGAAAAAAATGCTAAAACAATAGAACAATAATAAAACTAAACTTTCAAAAATGGCATACTTTTTCCTTGTGATCTAAAGTTCTAAAAAATAATCATGCATTACGTTGTCTTGTGAACACATTATACATAGAATATATAAGCATTAGGTTCAGTTCAATGACATTAGGTTAAGTTAAGCTAAGTTCATTTGTTAGGTTATGTTGTAAGATCAAATTAGTAATCAAAGTATGAATAATCTTTTTGTTTTTCTAGTGTTCTTTTTTTCCCACTTGTAAAGTAGAAACTGTATGTAATCTTTTATTTGTGCTCTTGGCTCTCAAAATTATAAAATTTTAGGATTATGACACCAAAGAGTTTAATGCGATATATTAATGAGGTTGACATAAAATATATCAATAAATCAGTCTCCTTTTGCATAATTTCCATATTTAGCTGTGTTTAATTTTTCACATTTCAATTTATTTTAATTGATTTCAATTTTTGTAGTTAAAATAACTTGCTAATAATAAAAACTTTTGTCATATGAACAATGTAACCAAAAAATGTAATGTATAACTAAATATAAAATTGATTTTTATTTTACACTTAAAAACAAAAGCAATAATTCAGCTTTAATTACAACTTGGATTTCAAATGCTCATCAAATTTAATAAATATGTTTGGATTATCTAGTAGTTATACTTTGGTCAACTATTTATTAAACTTTGCCTTTATTTGTAGGCACCCAATGCCATTTTTCCTTTATCTTCCCTCCATCCTTCAAGATAGAATTTATTAAGGTATATTTGTACTCGAGTCAATTCCAATACTTTGTTTTTCAGGCCGTCTAAAGACTAATGCAGAATTGTAAATGGCAAACTCCTTGGTGACTTTTCAGGAATCAAGCTGAAAGATTAAATTCTACCTTCTCTGACTTGTCCAATTTGGCTTTGATTTATTTGGGGTTTCCTGCCAAGCTGATTCTTGAATCTGATTTCTCAGATTTGATTAAATTCCCTAGGACTCCCGCTAGGCCTCCTGGAGAAAGTCAAGGGAAAAAGACCATCTGAAAACAATGAGATGATTTTGGAGCTGGATAGTTGACTGATCAATAACTGGTGGTTATTGATTATTTTTTTTTATAACAAATAGTTCATTTGTTTTTTATTTGGTTATTTGTCTTTTTATAATAGAAAAAAAATATTTGTCTTTTTATAACAGGCAAAAAGCTGTTTTAAATAAATAAATAAAAAGCTGTTTTAAAAATTATAATAAAAAGCTGTTTTAAATATTCTAGAGTCAGAGTAGGGAAAGCTCAAAACAAACAGATAACCAAGTTAAAAAGTAATGACAGATGATAAGTGTTATAGAAAAGAGAGAAAAATAAAGGGGAAGACATACCTGGAACCAAATCTCAGGCTCCACAGTAGGCCTAGATTAAAACTTTAAAGAGCATAAGCATTAAAAAAGGAAAGATGCCTCTCTATAAATAAATACAATTATTTTAATTAAGTTTATGCTGTATTTATCAATGCATATATAGAAGTGTAAGAAAATTCTGATTTTATTTTATTTATTTATTTTTTTAAAAGATTTTATTTATTTATTTGACAGACAGAGATCACAAGTAGGCAGAGAGGCAGGCAGAGAGAGAGGAGGAAGCAGGCTCCCCGCTGAGCAGAGAGCCCGATGCGGGACTCGATCCCAGGACCCCGAGATCATGACCCGAGCCGAAGGCAGAGGCTTTAACCCACTGAGCCACCCAGGCGCCCCGAAAATTCTGATTTTAAAACATCACATTTCTTTGTTTTTAAAAGGGTTATAAAGCCCTGAATTGTCCAAATTCTGTGATTCTGTGCTTAGTCTGTCTACCTTTGGGTATTTATGTTCTTGTCCAAGCCACAAAGTCCTCAAAAGGCTAATGAAGACCCAAGTTTGGGCAATTTCCAGTCAGCAAAGCTGATCATGTCATGACCTCAGGCTTCATCCTGCAGCAAGATGCTCGCTTGTTTTTTCTATTTCTGTCTCTGTCTCCACCATTCCTTTCAGCAAAATATGCTCCCTGAGCAAGATCTAAATGCTAACTCTGTGTTATAATAAAGATGTTTAGACTGGAAGCTCAGATCTGGTTTTCATACTAAGCTTTTCTACTCACTTGTGTAAGTTTGGGCAAGTACCTTTCTCCTTCTATGACTGAATTCCCTTATTAGTAAAATAAGTAGGTTGTTCTCAGTTATCTCTGAAGTCTGTGATAGTTCTAAGGCTGGAACTGTAAAATCATTGATGCCGAGACAGAACTAACAGTACTTGTTAATAATGCTGATATAGATGATGTTGCTTACTAAGTGCCAGATACAGTATATGAGAGAGATTATATATATAAAATATCTATATAATATAATATATAATATAATATAATCTCTCTCTCTCTCTCTCTCTATATATATATATATATGATTTTATTATTAGCCACATTCTACAGATAAGAAAACTGAGGCTCTATAAGCTGAAGAACAGTTATAGAGCTTTAAGTGGCAATCTGATTTGATCCCATTTCTGTATGTCATTAAAGCCTGTTTTCTTACCCAGTACTGCTTTGTTCAGCCTGGACCGAATCTTAAGCATAAGGAACACATTTTTAATGCTGGAACTTCTGTCATTAAGGAGAAGAAGAGGGAGGCTTGGGGAAAAGAAATCTTTCTAAGTTTTCTAGATAACATTTCACAAAAGTGGCGGCTTACTCCCACTTATAAGACCAGAAAGAGTTTGAATAACAATGACGATATCAATTAATGTATTTCAAATGGTCAATGTGCATCAGGATATAGCACACAAAATCTCCTAACCTCATTTTTAAGATGATAAAACTTAAGGCTTAGGAAGCTTAAGTAACTTTGCCAAAGTCATGCAGCCAATCAATCAGTGACAGAACCATGACTTGCATACAGCCTGTCTGATTCTAAGCCCCCAGTTACAGAAAGAATTGTTCTAATATATAATAACAACTACATTTATTGAATGTTTACTGTATGTCAGGCACTGTGCTTTACGTATATTTTCTCAATCTTTACAACAATCGTAAGAGGTAGGTACTTTTATTATCTTTACAAATGAAGGAAATGAGACACAGAGTTAAGCAACTTGCCCAAAATCTCATTGTTATTAAGTGGGTCTTTATGAAATCCAACTACCCAAGATAAGGCTCTTATCTATTGTCCAACCTCATCTCTTACTATTCTTTTTCATACTTGAACTCCAGGTACGTCAGTCTTCTTTCCGTTCCTTTAATAAATGAAGCTCATTTTTGTCTTAGAGCCTTTGCCTTTGATGTTATCTCTGTTTAGAATTGTTTGACACTAGGTAT
Organism: Martes martes; assembly: GCF_963455335.1. Classification (NCBI taxonomy): domain Eukaryota; kingdom Metazoa; phylum Chordata; class Mammalia; order Carnivora; family Mustelidae; genus Martes; species Martes martes. Next base: position 61,564,155 of record NC_137897.1, read on the forward strand.
TCTTGTGGATGGCTCTTTGTCATCATTCAGGTTCAGATGTCACCTCTTCAGAGTGGTCTTTCCTGGTCATCTAATCTACAATAGATATGCCATTACTATTGTCACTGCACCGTATTATAATTTTCTTCAAGGCACTCTCTAATATTCTTCTGTTTAATTCATTTGTTTAGTGTCTGTCTACATCATTTTCTATAAGATGTATGTTCCATGAAGACAGTGATAATGTTATTCTATTTCAGTACAATATCTAGCATATAGTAGACACTCAAGTGATATTTGTTGAATAAAAAAAATTGGTAGATCTGAAATGGGAAACCAAGACTGTATGACTTTAAGGCCCTTGCTATATACTCTTTTGACCTTCCATTTATCCTTTGAGACTTCTTTCCCTAAAGTGCAGCACCTTTTCCAACTGCTTCATGCTGACTTTCATTAGAACCTGAACATTGAAGAGTAAAATGTCTGACTTTTAGAATACAATTGGCAAAATAGAAACCTAATTTCCTAAAGAGGCTACCTTAATTACCTTATCATCTTTTACTTCTGAGGGCTTTTTTTTTTTTAATAGAATGTAGGGATGCCAGAATATCCTTCCAGATATTCAAAGAAGAGCTCAGAGAAAGGAAACAAATCTTGAGCATGTTTAAGTTATATTCAAGTCCTACGTAAATAACTCCACCTTTCGTTTTGCAGTGTCCCCTCATTTAATTTGTACTTTCTGGCACTTTGCTGACACTTCTGAGTTATACATTAGACTGGAGCGTTTAGTTCCTATGGCATGTCACATAGCACAGAAAGTTGACTACAAGGACGTATCTTGTTACTGGTGATTCTGAAAAATCTCCCATTACTTTCAACACACATTCCCCTGGTTGATTTTCAGTTTGTTTCTTTATTAGAAACCACTGTCTAGCCATTGAGAGGACATGTTTTTAATAAAAAAGAAAAAAAAATAAGAGGGAGGGAAAAGTTCTATGTGATTGGATGCCGTCCAGGCAGTACATACATAGCTTTAACTGTAATGGAGTATAATAGCAGCCTTTTTCTAGTAGGATCTGTGGCCAATACTCACAGTTTTCTCTTTGCAGTTTTACTGGGAGAAGTCTGTGCTGGCTTCTCATAAAATGTACTGCTATCATCATCTGCCAAGATGCTAACTGAAAAGATCCATTATTTTTGATATTTAATACCTTATAAATTATATGGAGATTGTGTTGACTGACATGGACATCTGGAAAGATGGTCAGAAACTTTTTTCCTAGGTCAGGTAAGACTGAGTGAATGCCTGTTTCTTCATCAATCACCAATTATGCATTCATAGAGAAAACATTTCTTCTCAGCTTCTGGGCATTTAACCTCAGAGGAACTGGGATGGCTGGATTTGAATAAGGAGATGCAAATGAGCAGTAGCTGTTTGGAATTTATAAGTAAAATGTATAGCTGCCTGTTCCTTAACAGAGGTGAATTATGAACTGGTCAGGGCTTGAAGGAGAGAAAAATCCTATCTTGTTTAAGCAGACCTGAATGTGTTTTCAGAGGTTTTTCTCAATTCCATATTGGCTCTCTCTGCAGACCAGAGAAGGTGTTTTGCTTTTGAACACTGACCAGGAATTATCTAGTTTCTGACAAAAGTATCCCACTTTGCTCCTAGACTCATCTCAAGAAGAATAAAATGAAGGTTGTGAAACTAGTAATGGTGTCTGGTTGGTTATGAAGACATGTATTTCACTGTTAATTTACCTGCTTGTTTCCTGCTAAAACACTTGCAGTTATGTTTCTGTCCACAGCTTTGGTTTGTTCTGGGTCATTATCGGCTTCATGTTCAGCTCTTCATAAGTGGAGTGCTTGACACTCCTCCCTCTAAAGCAGAGCATGGCTGGGGTTTAGCTGTTTCCCCAAAACAGATTTTCAATGAGCTGTTTACTATCTTTGCCTGCACAAATGGTATGCCTTCTCTAGACAGTGAGCAGGGGCAGAAGCTATAGAAGAGGAAAAAAGGGTGAATGAGAAAACCCTTTCACTAAGTAAAAAACAAGACACAACAATTAAAGCTCATAAAAATGAGCATCTTTAATGTTATATACAAAGCTAATGGTAACCATAAATCAAAACCCACTAATAAATATGCAAAGAATAAAGAGAAAGAAATCCAAATATATAAGTAAAAGGAGAGAAAAACAAGAAAGGATCAGAGAAAATCCTCAGAAACAATCACAAAACAAGTAATAAAATACTGTATCTATACTATCTATACTACTATACTATACTAGATATAATACTATCTATACTATTTATAGCAATAAATACTATATATCAATAATTGCTTTGAATGCAAATGAACAAAATGCTCCTATCAAAAAGCATAAGGTGACTGAATGGATAAAGGAATTAAGACCCATCTATATGCTGTCTAAAAGGTACTCATTTTGACCTAGAGACACTTGCAGATTGAAAGCCAAGGGATGGAGAAATACCTATCATGAAAATGGAAGTGAAAGAAAGCTGGAGTAGCAATACTTACATTGGACAAAATAGACTTTAAAATACACCACAACAAGAGACAAAGAAGGACACTGTATAATCATAAGGGGATAATCCAACAAGAATATATAACAATTGTAAATATTTAGAAAACATGGGAACACAAGAATACATAAAACAGTTAATAAGAAACAAAGAAATTAACTGGTAATAGTACAGCAACAGTAGAATTTAGCCAACACTTATATCAATGGACAGATCATCTAAACAGAAAATACACAGGGAAAAAATGGCTTTGAATGACACACTGGAACAGAAGGATTTAACAGATATATTTAGAACATTCCATCCTGTAACAGCAGAATAAACATTCTTTTCAAGTGCACATGGAACTTTCTCCAGAATAGATCACATATTAGCCCTCAAAACAAGCCTCAACAAATTCAAGAAGATCAAAGTCATACCATGTGCCTTTTCTGACCACAACACTATGAAACCAAAAGTCAATCACAATTAAAAATCTGGAAAGAGCACAAATACACAGAGGTTAAATAGCATGGTACTAAACAGTGAATAGATGAAGTAGGAAATAAAAGAAAAAAATTAAATATACATAGCAACAAGTGAAAATGAAAATACAGTGGTGCAAAACTTTGGGATACAGTAGAAGTGATTCTAAGAGGGATGTTTATAGCAATAGAAGACTTTCAAAAAAAGCAAGAAAAATCTCAAATAACCTAAACTTACACCTAGAGAAACTAGAAAAAGAACAAAACACAAAACCTAAGACCAGCAGAAGGAAAGAAACAATAAAGATTAAAGAGGAAAAAAAAAGATTAGAAAGGAAATAAGTGATGTAGAAACTAAAAACAAAAACAAATACCAATAGAACATATCAATGAAACCAGGAGATGGGTCTTCGAAGCAATCAATAAAATTGATAATCCTCTATCAAGACTTATCAAAGAAAAAAAGAGAGAGGACTCAAAATCTCAACTTTCTCATATGAGAGAGGACAAATAACAACTAACATCATAGAAATATAATTTTGTAAAAGAATATTATGAAAAACTATATGCCAAAAAATCGGACAACCTAGAAGAAATGGATGAATTCCTAGAAACATATAAACAAACAAAACTGAAACTGGAAGTAATAGAAAATTTGAAGGGACTGATAACCTGCAAAGAAATTAAACCAGTAATAAAAAAACTCCAAACAAACAACAGTCCAGAAACAGATGCCTTCACAGGTGAAGGCATGTTGCCGGACATTTAAAGAACAGTTAATGACTATACTTCTCAAACTATTCCTAAAAATTAAAAGGGAAGGAAAACTTCCAAATTCAGTCTATAAAGCCAAAATGACCCTGACACCAAAACCAGATAAAGATACCACTATAAAAGACAACTACAGGCCAATATCCCTGTTGAACACAGGTGCAAAAATCCTCAACAAAGTACTAGCAAACCCATTCCAACAATACATTAAAAAAATAATTTCCGAAAACCAAGTGGGACTTAATCCTGGGTTTCAAGCCTGGTTCAATATTTGCAAATCAAACAATGTGATACATCACATCAATAAAAGAAAGAACAAGGACCATATGATCATTTCAATACATGCAGAAAAAAATTTGACAAAGACTATATCCGTTCATGATAAAAACCCTGAACAAAGTAGGTTCAGAGGAAACATACTTCAACAACAGAAAGGCCAAATAAAAATTCCACAGCTAACAACATCCTTAAGGGGGAAACATTGAGAGCTTTCTCCCTAAGGTCAGGAACAATAAAAGCATGTCCACTCTCACCAATTTTATTCAACATAATACTGGAAGTCCTAGCCACAGCAACCAGACAACAAAAATAAGTAAAAGGCATCTAAATTGGTAAGGAAGAAATAAAAATTTCACTGTATGCAGACAACCTGATACTATATATAGAAAACCTGAAATAATTCAATGAAAAAATGCTAAAACTGCTAAAATGCTAAAAATGCTAAAATGAAAAAATTCAGTAAAGTCACAGGATACAAAACCAATGTACAGAAATTTGTTGCATTTCTGTACACCAATAATGCAGCAGCAGAAAGAGAAATTAAGCAAACAATCCCACTTATAATTGCACCAAAAAAATAAGATTCTTTGGAATAAACCTAACCAAAGAGGTGAAAGACCTGTACTATGAAAACTATACAATACTGATGAAAGAAACTGAAGATGACACAAAGAAATGGAAAGGCATTCCATGCTCATGCATTAGAGGGATAAGTATTGCTAAAACATCTATACTACTCAAAACATTCTATACATTTAATGCAATTTCTGTCAAAATACCTATAGCTTTTTTTCATAGAACTGGAATAAACAATCCTAAAATTTGTATGGCACCACAAAAGACCCTGAATAGCCAAAGCAATTTTGAAAAAGGAAAGCAAACCTGGAGGCATCCCAATTCCAGATTTCAAGACATATTGCAAAGCTGTAGTGATCAAAACAGTATGGTACTGACACAAAAATAGACACATATATCAATAGAATAGAATAGAATACCCCCAAATAAGCCCACAATTTTATGGTCAATTAATTTTCAACAAATCAGGAAGGACTATCCAATGGAAAAAAGCAGTCTTCAAAAAGTAGTGCTGGGGAAAATGGACGTTAACATGCAAAAGAAACTGGACCACTTTTTAAACCCATATACAAAAACAAACTCTAAATGGATTGAAGACCTAAAGGTGAGACCCTAAACCATAAAACTGGAAGAGAACCCAGCAGTTATTTCTTTGACATTGGCTATAAGAACTTTTTTCTAGATAAGGCTCCTGAAGGAAGGAAAACAAAAGCAAGAATCAACTATTGGAAGGGACTGCATCAAAATAGAAAGCTTCTGCACGGTGAAGGAAAAAAATCAACAAAACTTAAAACAACGTACTAAATAGGAGTAGATATTTGCAAATGACATATCCAATACAGGGTTAGTATCCTAAATATATAATAAAACATAAAATTCAACACCCCCAAAACGAATAATCTAATTTTAAAAATGAGCAGAAGATATGAACAGACATTTTTCCAAAGATGTACAGATTGCCAACACACATATAGGAGGATGTTGAACATCACTGATCTTCAGGAAAATGCAAATCCAAACTACAATGAGAGATCATCTCACTCCTGCCAGAGTGGTTAGAATGAAAAACATAAGAAAGAAATGTTGGCACCGATGTGTAGAAAAAGGAACATTCATACACGGTTGCCAGCAATGCGAACTGGCGCAACCACTCTGGCAAACAGTATGGAGGTTCCTCAAAAAGTTGAAAATAAAACTACCCTATGATCAAGTAATTCCGCTAGTAGATATTGACCAAAATAATATAAAAACACACATTCAAAGGAATACATGCACCTATATGTTTATTGCAACATTATTTACAATAGCCAAGATATGGAATCGGCCTAAGTGTCTATTGATTGGTGATTGGATAAAGAAGAAGTGAATAAACACACACACACACACACACACACACACACACACAGGAATATTATTCAGTCACAAAAAGTGAAATCTTGTCCTTTGCAATGACATAGATGGAGGTAGAGAATGTAATGCTTAGCAAAATAAGGAAGTCAGACAAAGACAAATACCACATGATTTCACTCATACATGGAATGTAAGAAGCAAAGCAAATGTGCAAAGGGGAAAAAAGAAAGAGAAAAAGAGATAAATCAAGAAACAGATTCTTGGGGCACGTGGGTGGCTCAGTCAGTTAAGTATCTACCTTCGGCTCAGGTCATGATCCCAAGATCCTGGGATCGAGCCCCATGTCAGACTTCCTGCTCACTTGGGAACCTCTTTCTCCCTCTCCCTCTGTTCCCCTGCTCATGCTCTCTCTCTTTCACTTTATCTCAAATAAATAAATAAAATCTTAAAAATAAGAAACACACTGTGGGTTTTTCATAGATGGCTTTAAAGATATTGAGGTATGTACCCTCTATCCCTACACTTCAAAGAGTTTTGATCAAGAAAGGATGCTGTATATTGTCAAATGCTTTTTCAGCATCTATAGAGAGTATCATGTGGCTCTTGTTCGTTCTTTTATTAATGTATTGTATCACATTGATTGATTTGTGGATATTGAACTAAACTTGCAGCCCAGGAATAAATCCCACTAGGTCATAGTGAATATTCCTTTTAGTGTACTGTTGGATCCTAATGGCTAGTATTTTGGTGAGAATTTTTGCATCCATGTTCATCAAAGATATGAACCTCTAATTCTCTAATTAGCCTCTAATTCTCCTTTTTGATGGAGTCTTTGTCTGGTTTTGGGATCAAGGTAATGCTGGACTCATAAAATGAGTTTGGAAGTTTTCCTTCCATTTCTATTTTTTGGAACCATTTCAGGAGAGTAGGTATTAATCCTTCTTTAAGTATTGGTAGAATTCCCCTGAGAAGCCATCTGGCCCTGGGCTCTTGTTTGTTGGGAGATTTTTGATGACTGCTTCAGTCTCCTTGGGGAAAAACAGAGCTTTCCCCCTAAGATCAGGAAGACAGCAGGGATATCCACTATCACCACTGATATTCAACATAGTATTAGAAGTCCTAGCCTCAGCAATCAGACAACAAAAAGAAATAAAAGGCATCCGAATCAGAAAGAAGAAGTCAAACTCTCACTCTTTGCAGATGATATGATACTTTATGTGGAAAACCCAAAAGACTCCACTCCAAAACTGCTAGAACTCATGCAGGAATTCAGTAAACTCTCAGGATATAAGATCAATGCACAGAAATCAGTTGCATTTCTATACACCAACAGCAAGACAGAAGAAAGAGAAATTAAGGAGTCAATCCCATTTACAATTACACCCTAAACCATAAGATGCCTAGGAATAAACCTAACCAAAGAGGCAAAGAATCTGTACTCAGAAAACTATAAAGTGCTCATGAAAGAAATTGAGGAAGACATAAAGAAATGGAAAAATGTCCCATGCTCATGAATTGGAAGAACAAATATTGTGAAAATGTCTATGCTACCTAAAGCAATCTACACATTTAATGCAATACCTAGCAAAATACCACTATTTTTTTTCAAAGAAATAGAATAAATAATCCTAAAATATAAATGGAACCAGAAAAGACCCCGAATAGCCAGAGGAATGTTGAAAAAGAAAGCCAAAGTTTGTGCATCACAATTCCAGACTTCAAGCTCTATTACAAAGTTGTCATCATCAAGACAGTATGGTACTGGCACAAAAACAGAAACATAGATCAGTGGAACAGAATAGAGAGCCCAGAAATACACCCTCAACTCTATGGTCAACTAATCTTTGACAAAGCAGGAAAGAATGTCCAATGGAAAAAGACAGTCTCTTCAACAAATGGTGTTGGGAAAATTGGACAGCCACATGCAGAAGAATGAAACTGGAGCATTTCCTTACACCACACACAAAAATAGACTTAAAATGGATGAAAGACCTCAATGTGAGACAGGAATTCATCAAAATCATTAAGGAAAACAAAGGCAGCAACCTCTTTGACCTCAGTCACAGCAACTTCTTCCTAGAAACATTGCCAAAGGCAAGGGAAGCAAGGGCAAAACATGAACGATTGGGACTTCACCAAGATCAAAAGCTTTTGCACAGGAAAGGTAACAGTCACCAAACCAAAAGACAACTGACAGAATGGGAGAAGATATTCACAAATGGCATATCAGATAAAGGTCTAGTATCCAAAATCTATAAAGAATTTATGAAGCTTAACACCCACAGAATAATCCATTCAAGACTTGAGCAGATATTTCTGAAAAAAAGACATCCAGATGACCAACAGACACATGAAAAGGTGCTCCATACCACTCAGCATCAGGGAAATACAAATCAAAACCACAATGAGATACCACCTCACATGAGTCAGAATGGTTAAAAGTAACAAGTAAGGAAATGACAAATGTTGGCCAGGATGCGGAGAAAGGGGAACCCTCCTACGCTGTTAGTGGGAATGCAAGCTGGTGCAGCCACTCTGGAAAACAGCATGGAGGTTCCTCAAAAAGTTGAAAATAAAGCTACCCTATGACCCACCAATTGCACTACTGGGTATTTACCCTAAAAATACAAATGTAGGTATTCAAAGGGGCATGTGCACCTGAATGTTTATAGCTGCAATGCCCACAATAGCCAAACTATAGAAAGAACCTTGATGTCCATTAACAGATGAATGGATAAAGAAGATGTGGTGTGTGTATACAATGGAATACTATGCAACCATCAAAAAACCAAAATCTTGTCATTTGCAACAACATGGATGGAACTAGAGAGTATTATGCTAAGCGAAATAAGTCAATCAGAGAAAGACAATTATCATATGATCTCTCTGATATGAGGAATTTGAGAGGAAGTGCGGGCGGTTGTGGGGGGTAGGAAAGGAAAAAAAAATGAAACAAGATGGGATCAGGAGGGAGACAAACCATAAGAGACTCTTCATCTCACAAACAAACTGAGGGTTGCTGGGTAAGTGGCAGGGTAGGGATAGGGTGGTTAGGTTATGGACATTGGGGAGTATATGTGCTATGGTGAGTGCTGTGAAATGTGTAAGCCTGATGATTCACAGACCTGTACCCCTAGGGCAAATAATGCATTATATGTTAATACATACAATTACAAAAATAAGAAATACATTCTTAATTGTAGGAAACAAACAATTACCAGAGGGGAGGGGTATTGGGAGATGGGTTAAATAGGTGTTTAGAATTTAGAAGTGCACTTGTCATGATAAGCACTGGGTGATGTATGGAATTGTTGAATCAGTATATTGTACACCCGAAACTAATATAAGACTGTATTTTAACTAACTGGAATAAAAACAACAATTTTAAAAGAAAGAAAAAGCCTTTGGGACATATTTTTTTCCAAGTATCTCCTGTACTTCATTTTCATACCATTAAAATCTAACTATTATCCATCTGTTATTCATATCTTTTGTGTGCATCAGTTGCTGTCTAATAGCAGTGACCCAAATGGAGAGTATGTGTTAAAGGTAAATTTAGAAGTACAATGTAGATCTTACACTCTGTATCAAGCTCACGAATATTATGTGGCACCAGACCTGGGCAGAATTTGTGTTTAAAAGGCAAGGTAATTGGTAGGTTGCTAGGACAGATGACAGAGGCAAGTTATCCAAGAAAAAAATTCCTGGAAACCATAATCTATGAGATTCTAGAGAAATAGAGATCAGGAGTTAAGAATATTGGTACTGTTACGAGGCAACATGAAATATTCTACTCATTGATAGCTTACTCATTTAGGAATCCTTTATTAGACTGCCTTCTTTTTACTTTTCTCTCTCCCTTCATTTTCATTAAAAAAGAATTTGTCAGAAATTTACTATGTGCTGGACAGTGAATTTGTTCCCTCAGTACCTTAAAAATGTCTCTGTTAAATTTACATCAGTTCTATAGTTTTTAGTTCTTTCAAAACAATTTTATGTTCTTTCCTCATGATCTGTTTTTTATTAAGTTTTTAAAATTTTAATTGCAGTATAGCTAACATACAGTGTTATTAGTTTCAGGTATAAAATATAGTGGTTCAATAATTGTATACATTATTCAGTGCTCATCATGATAAGTATACTCTTTAATCCCCATCACTTATTTCACCCATACCCCACTCACCTCTCCTCTGGTAACCATCAGTTTGTTCTCTATAGTTAAGAGTCAATTTCTTGGTTTCTTTTTCTCCATCTCTTTCTCTCTTTTGTTTACCTTTACTTATTTGTTTCCTGATGTTCTCTTCATTTTGTTATTTTACAGTAGATTTGCCAGTGTAGTTGAAAATGGTAGTGAGTTTGAGATAATAAAACAAAGAAGTTACGAGAAAATTTTTGGACACTGACTATGTGCCAGGTACTTTCTTACATAATGATTTCATCTCTTGATCATCACAACAATCCTGTGATAAAAGTATAATATGCTTTATTATCTCTATTTGCAGATAATTTGGGCTCAGAAAAGTTAAATAATGACTAAGGTGACACAATTAAGGAGAAGCTGTCAAGATTTAAACACAAGTGTGTCTCACAATAATGCTCATGCTCTTTCTTTTATATTTCCAGAAAAAGAATGTCTCATTCATCAACGCCTACTGACGTCTAATATTCAGTGCATTCCAAATAGTCCTGGCCTTCTTGAACAACTTTAGATCAAATCTAAGCTATTTTAAGCTCAGGTTTTTTGGTAATGATTTTATTTATTTATTAGACGGAAAGACACATAAACATACACACATAGAGCATGAGTGGTGGGAGGTGCACAGGGAGAAGCAGACCTCCCATGGAGTGGGGAGCCCCACTTGGAGCTAAATCCCAGGACCCTGAGATCATGACCTGAGCTGAAGTCAGATGCTTAATGACTGAGCCATCCAGGTGCCCCTAAGTTTGGCTTTCTTAATGTTAACCTCCACAGTCCCAAGTGATAAGGGAAAAAAAAGTGCCAGGGATTTCACCATGACATTTTCACTAGTGTCTTTAAAGACAGTCAAAGCCAGGAGCATGAAACATGTGCACGTCCATCCACAGCTTTAAAAATATGGAGCATAGAATCTTAGTTACGTTCATTTACTTGCTAAAAAACACCCAGATGACTTTGTGCACTTGACCTGGACATCCATGAATGATGAAATGGGTCATATCTTGGAAGAGTCTGTCCTGAAATAGCTGGTATTTTCATATTATTAATGTCTTTTGGAAGAAAAATACTTGGTGAAATTATTACTTCTTTGTTTAAGGATACAACTCAAAAATAATTCTCTGAGTACCTATAGAGAGGTGCACATTGTAGGAGATAGATGAGTGATTTGGACACAGGCTTCACTTTTCATACTAAGGGTTTTGAAATTATTCTGTACCTAACCCATGGGCAACTGAAGGGTTTTGGGCAATAAAATGACATGATAATTTTGGGACATCAGGAAGATTACTTTAGGAAGATCACTCTAAATGCTCTATGAAGAATGGATTAGAAAGGAAAGAAAGGAGAAAGACAAAATACTTGAGGGCTCTTGGTAGTTCAAATAATCAATTCTGAGGTATTGACTTAAAGGAAAGGGGAATGAAAAGAAGGGAACAAATTAGTTCTGTTTATAATTAATTACATTATAAATATATTAGTAAAAAGGGGGAGATAGAGTTTTCCAGGATGATACCAGAATTTCTCAGTTGCGTAATTGGGTAGATGATTGTGCTATTACAAAGATAGGAAACATTGAAAGATAATTGAGTTTAAGATAGAGGTAGGGGAAAGTTTTTGGAAACTTTGAGATAGCATTCATTTGACTGTTTCATCAAAATACTACATGGTAGATAAAAAGAGTCAATTGTTAAAAAGAAAAATGAACAACAGTGGTAATTACAGTGACTCAAATGATAATTCATTATGCTCAGAATCAAATGGATAAAATTGGCCAGTCAAGCATAAAGCAAACAAATACAGCTTTGTATTTAATGAAAGAGTGATAATATGTTATCTAAATGTAATATAGATAATATTGTCACAGCGATTGATAGTATCTATCCTATTAATGTAGTTTTTTGAATTTTGTCAGTTTTGTAATATTGTGCGTGCTCAATTTGTAAGTTTGGTTTGGTTTCACAGTGTATCATATGCTATAAATGTAAGGAAGTTACATCTTATTTGGACATATTTTAATGTTACTAATGAACATATTTTTAATGATATAACAAAATAACATAAGGGGGAAAAATAAAGAAGAGCCCTTGAAGGAAACTAAACAGTTTCTATAAAGTCAGTAGGAGATAGTTTCAAAGGATGAAGATAGGTTTCAATTAATTGTAAATCACCAGGAAAATTAAGTATGATCATGGTTTAAAATGATTCAGTTACCTGAGAAACTAGAAAGTCAGCAGTGGCCCTTGTGAAAATGGTGGTTGGAATAGAAGTCAAATTGCTCTACATTGAGGAGTAAATTGATGGTGAGGAAGTAGAGAAAGACTCATCTTTTTTTCTTTTCACAAAGTTGGATGTGAAGTAGAGGTAGAGAAAATTAAAGGAGAAAATTAGAGGTAGAGAAAATTAAAGGAGAAAAATAGGGCCTAGGGAATTATTGTTGATATTGTCGTTTTTAAGGTTGAGGTACTTGACCAAGTTCATATACTGAAGGGAGAGAGTTAATGGGAACGAAATAGCAAGGTTGTCAGTTAGGAAGGAAAGAATGTGGTAAGTGATAAACAGGAGAAGGAATAATACTTTCCATTGAGATGTCAGGAGGAAAGCAGTTAAGGATGGCTACAGATACAGACAAATTTGTAGGGTTGGGGACAGTAAGTCATGGAAGTTTTTACCTAATGACCTCTATTTTTCTTAGTACATAGGAGATGATAGAATTTTCTTCAGGTGGGCAATTGTGAAGGGGGTTCAGAAAAGAGATTTAAAATTAGCCCTGAGGATAATGGGAGAAGGAGGTGACTAGAAGAAGTTCTGAATTACACTGAAGCTCTGTTACGATTTGTAGTGGTCACTCTCTGTATGGTTGTGTAGTTTTCTCCCTTGGCACACTTACATGCTTTGGTTCAACAGCAGAGAAGGAGGGTGCTTAGATTGCCTCAGGACTGGAGTTTCACAAGGCGGATATGATTTGGATAAAGGGAAAAGGGAGTTGAGTGTCCTGGTAAAGGGAAAAATTGAGGTCCGTGCTGTCCAAACCAGGTGAAGGAAATGAAGAGAGACATCTCACACACTGGGAAAAGGGAAGGGTTAAATGACTATAGGTTAGAGAAAAGAATATTGAAAGAAGTAGGATAACTGGAGGGAGATCGTCTTGGAGTCCATTAGAGAGATATTTGCATTGATGTTTTTAGATGAAGTAGTTTTGCCTTAAGATAATGCTCAGATGTGGCCAGGGGAGCAGAGTTTGTAAAAAAAAAAGAAATTTTGATTGTAGTTACAAAAGTAAAAAAAAAATAAAAAAAAAGCACACACACTGAGCTAAGATAATAGGTAGATTATTTACGTGGACAATGAAATCTCTCTAGATGGTGTCATGATTTTGAAATGGTAAATAGTTTGAACTAGAGGCCTCATTAAAAGACTTGGGCTGGCGCCTGGGTGGCTCATTGGGGTAAGCCTCTGCCTTCGGCTCAGGTCATGATCCCAGGGTCCTGCTATTGAGCCCTGCATCAGGCTCTCTGCTCAGCCTGGAGCCTGCTTCCCCCTCTCTCTCTGCCTCCCTCTCTGCCTACTTGTGATCTCCCTCTCTCTCTCTCTCTCTCTCTGTCAAATAAATAAATAAATAAATACAAATCTAAAAAAAAAAAGACTTAGGCAGTGGTCAACAAATGGCATCAAAGTGGAAGGAAAGAATGGTAGAGCTAGATGGTCTGTGTTCCAAAGGATAAAAATTTTGATACATTAGAGGAGGAATGTTTGTGTCTGGAAATGGCAAAAAGACTGCTAGTGCCACCCCTGGAGAAATATGGATCATAGGAGAACAAGAGCCACTGTTCAATAAAACTGCAGAAGAGCCACTTAACTCAGGATTTGTTAATTATTTCCCTAAGAGAGATTTAATATTGACCTTTATTGTTTGTGGCATTTGTTGATTAAATTTTTCTCTTATTTTATTTATTTATTTATTTATTTTTAAAGATTTTTTATTTGTTTATTTGACAGACAGAGATCACAAGTAGGCAGAGAGGCAGACAGAGAGAGAAGGAGGGGAAGCAGGCTCCCCGCTGAGCAGAGAGCCCAATGCGGGGCTCGATCTCAGGCCCCTGAGATCATGACCTGAGCTGAAGGCAGAGGCTTTAAACCACTGAGCCACCCAGGTGCCCCTCTTATTTTATTTTTACACAAGGGTAAAACAAGTGTTTTATGTTGTTCTTAGAATGAAACAAACCCAAACACTTTGAGGAAGTATAAGACGTTAGAAAGATAATTTGACTAGAATTCAAGGATCTAATTTCTAGTCTTGACTCTAACATTGTGTGATCTTGGAATATTCTTTTCCATTCTCTGAGGATTTTACCACAATACCTCTAATACCTCCTCCAGTTTTGTTACTCTGAAGGTATTACAATGAGTCCTAATTTTGTGCAATTTTAATTTAACTTAACCTAATTATTTTGTTCTGTGGATTGATGGTCTTGGGCAGGTGAAAGCAGGTGTTATGTTTGGGATAAGGTAATGTATCTTTAGGTAGCTCCTTTAAAATGCAAATAAATATTGAACTTTGGAAAAATAGCATATTTATAACCATTATCACTCGTGGAGTACAGAAATGTATAACTTGAAGTTTGGGAAAAGACAAAAATGTCCTGGAGCATGAAGAAAAATGTGAACATGAACATGAGGTGTTACTAGGCTGGGTGGCAAAGGAAGGACTGGTCTAATTGAGTAGTTTTTGTGCTAGTGGTGGGAGTAAAAGTAGGGAAGTAAACAGGATACATATCCAAGGGCTATCCATGGCAGTCAATGGGTAGCTACTTAAGAGGATGCTTTGAGGAAAGAGGATAATGAACTGAGTGTCTACTGTGTGGAAGACATTCGACATTAGTCATGCCAATTTAATCCTCACACTAAATCTGTCAATTGGTTATTATTAAGCTTATTTTACTAAAACAAAAGAAGGTAAGATCAGAAAAGTTAAGTAAAATGCCTAAGATCACACAGCTAGTAAGTGGTACAGCTGGGATTCAAATCCACGTCTGTGTGACTGTAAGGTCCCTCTTCCTAATTATTCCAAACTACAACTCTGCATTAATGGGTCTGAATAGATTAACAAAGAAGGAAGGCTATAAGGTAAATCAGTGTAAAATAAGAGTTAAGTGCATGGACTCTGAAGTCAGACTGCTTGGACTGGAATTTTTGATCCATCACTTTGTAATTATGCAAGCAATCAAGTCATTCAAGCTCAGTGATGCTCAGTTTTTACATCTGTAAAATAGAGACATTAATATTTTTATAAGGTTATTACGAAAATGAATGGATTAATGTAAATTATTTGGTACAATAAATACTAGCTAATAAAGGAATAATAATAAGCTTTGATTAATAAAAGAACCAGATTCCAGGAAACCTTTCTATTTTTAAGTTACTAAGATGTAAGAGACCTTAGAAGAAACTGTCTACTTTACAATTGTCTTATGGGTCAGTATTTTTATGAAATTGTTGGTGTCAATTACCGATGAGTGCTTCCTCTTCAAAAAGTTTTTTTTTTTTTTAATATAGTCCTTGGAAAACATTAGCAATGCAATTCTTGTTCTCTGCTCATGACAATAGAAAGAAACAAACACAATTGTTGTGCCTCTGGTCTTACTTCTCTTGACAAATCATCAATTCAATCAAGCAAGAGCTCTAATTACTGAAAAAAAATTAGTTGAGTTGCTAACTTACATATGTACTGCTAGGTCATTTAGCAAATCAGAAAAGCAACAAACAAAACCCAATGAATCTTGAAACACTGAAAAAATAAAATTAAATTAAAAAAAAAACATAGCTCTGTTTAATTATTTACTTTTCATCCTGATATGCTTCCACCATGGAGAGTTGGTTTCCATAATGTTGGTCTTTATTCTCAGGTAATAACCTATTAACTTTAGGAAGTACTAATTGTCAATGTCCTGCGTAAAAGAATAATAAAAAGAAGGTGTCCTAATCTTTCTGAAATTGGGACTGTGTTGGTCTGATATTTTCTGAGGTCTACAAAGAGCTCCTAGGGATTTCAGAGAGTAAGAAAATTCCCCTTCTCATGTGAAAACAAACTTTTGCCACCCAACTGAGTTTGTGGAATTTTCCAGATTTTGCCAACATTGGCTTATGATCTGAGGTACACACTCAGTGAAACAAAGTGGGACTCTAAGAGGAAAATTTTAAAATCTAAGTTGTTTACCTTTCATTTTGGTTCCTTTGATGTTTGCCTACATTCAACTGACCAAGGGTTTACTGACCTCATTATTCTTACTTCTTGTCAGAGCTGATTCCTCATAGAAATCAAAATCTGTATATGCTAACTTCTCTCTCCTGAGTGGGAAAGAACCTCCACAGGTATGAAGTTGAATGTTTATTTCCATTTAATATATGTTTAGACACTTATTATTTCAAAGCAGCTTTTGATAACTAGGGACAGTTTGAATCAGTCCCAAAATGTTAAAGAGAGATTTCATAGAACAAAAGTCATATTCAATTTCTCATAATCAGGGGGATAGGCATACCCTATTCCATCCTCTGATTTCTGCTACTTCTCCTCACAATCCATTTTAGATCTAGACAGTGTGGAGGGATGGGACATATTACACTTAAATGTACACCTTCTTCCTCAACTATGCATTTGCTGATCTCAGCTGAATGGAAACACAATCTATAAAATTGTTTCATCTGTTTTCACATCTATTTCACTGTATTTCTTACACAGAAACCACTAGGTTATTATCAGAAAGGTCAGAGTAGATTAAATTTATTAAATCCCCATAAGCTCAAGGTTGTCTTTGGGGAGTTGTGGGGCTGAGAAGCAAGAAAATCTTAATTTCCCTTTTTATAATCAAATTCGTAAAATGAAAATGTCAAATAGATTATCACAGACTATAGACAGGGAGTAAATAATTTGAAGGTCAATTAAGTCTTGATCACAGTGGAATTGGAATAAAGAGAAGGGAGATCTGACTGTGGAATTATTAGAGAAGATTTTGTAGAGGAAGGTAACTAGATCTTGAGTAAGGATGGGTAGGCGGTAAATAGATACAGAGGAAGTCATGATAAAATTCCAGATAGGGATAGGGAAAAGTGCATAACATGAACATAAAATCCTAAAGATAGATAAAAGAATGTGTAAAGGACTATAAGGAAGCCACCTTGTGTGAGCAAAAGTACTGAGGGGATACTATCATTTAAATCACAGTTAGATACTCTCCATTGGATAAATTAAAGTAAATTGAAAAAGCAGTGATGCTCATTAAAATGCAGATTCCCAGAGTTTCTGATTTTGTAGATCTAGGCAGAGCCAGAAAATTTGCATTTCTAACAGATTTCTAAGTGACCAATGTTGCTTCTCTGGGGGTCAGACATTGAGAACCACTGATCTCATGCAGAGAATTTTGAAATACACAATATGAAGACTGTTCTTTAACCACAGTGAAACATGGATGATTGAGGAAAGTTGTCTTCAGGCCTATGAAATCTATTAGTAACCATACATTTTTATAGTTGCCATAGAAACGTTAATGGGATTCCAGTTCAAGAGGGCAATGTAGGAGGTACCTGAACTGACTCCCTGCTATAGATGCACTGAATCTATAGCTACATATGGAACAAGTGCTTTTGAAACAAAACCCAAAACTAGTTCAATGACTCTTACACATTGGTTGAATGAGGAAAAAAAAAAAAAAAACCTCACATTCGAATGGGGAGGAAAGGCTGAACACATCCTTACCATAAATCATACCACCGACATAGTGACTCATAATTAGAAAGGAGCTTGCAATTCTAAACATCTCCATAAGGAACAAAGAGTTTGAACCCTATATCTAGTACCACAACTTTTTTTTTATTAACATATAATGTATTATTTGTTTCAATGGTACAGATCTTACACAATTCGCAGCACTCACCATAGCACATACCCTCCCCAATGTCCACAACCCAGCCACCCTATCCCCCCCACTCAGAGACCCTCTGTTTTTTTCCTGAGATTTAGAGTCTCCTATGGTTTTTGTCCCTCCTTGGTCCCATCTTGTTCCATTTTTTTCCTCCCTTCCCCCCACGACCCCCCGGCCTGCCTTTCAAATTCCTCATATCAGAGAGATAATATGATAATTGTCTTTCTCTAATTGACTTATTTTACTCAGCATAATGCCCTCTAGTTCCATCCACATTGTTGCAAATGACAAGATTTTGGGTTTTTTTGATGGCTGCATAGTATTCCATTGTGTGTGTGTGTGTGTGTGTGTGTGTGTGTGTGTGTGTATTACATCTTCTTTTTGCATTCATCTATTGATGGACATCTATGTTCTTTCCATAGTTTGGTTATTGTAGACATTGCTGTTATAAACATTCGGCTGTATATGCCCCTTCAGATCACTACTTTTGTATCTTTAGGGTAAGTACCCAGTAGTGTGATTCCTGGTTCATAGGGTAGCTCTATTTTCAACTTTTTGAGGAACCACTATCGTGTTTTCCAGAGTAGCTGCACCAGCTTGCATTCCTACCAACAGCGTGGGAGGGTTCCCATTTCTCTGCACCCTCACCAACACCTGTCATTTCCTGACTTATTAATTTTAGCCATTCTGACTCGTGTGAGGTGGTATCTCATTGTGGTTTTAATTTATATTTCCCTGATGCCAAGTGATGTGGAGCACCTTTTCATGTGTCTATTGGCCATTTGGATGTCTTCTTTGCAGAAAAGTCTGTTCATGTCTTCTGCTCATTTCTTTCTTTTTTTTTTTAAAGATTTTATTTATTTACTTGACAGACAGAGATCACAAGTAGGCAGAGAGGCAGGCAAAGAGAGAGGAGGAAGCAGGCTCCCCGCAGAGCAGAGATCCCGACGCGGGGCTCGATCCCAGGACCCTGGGATCATGACCTGAGCCGAAGGCAGAGGCTTTAACCCACTGAGCCACCCAGGCGCCCCAACTTCTGCTCATTTTTTGATTGGATTATTTGTTCTTTGGTAGCACCACGACTTTTAAGACCTGCACCTGAGATACAAGTCTCCAAAATATCTAGCTTTGAAAGCCAATTGTACTAGCATTCATGAGATTCACAAGGATATAAGAAACTAAGAAATAGAACTTAAAGGCTCATGCAGACTCATCATGGTACATCCCAGGGCCCAGCACAGACACAGCTGATTGAAATGTACAGTCTTTCTATGAAAGAGATCTATTTGCTTATCTTAAAGCTTTGGCCTGAGGGGCAGGCATCTAATTTAACACACATTTAAGGACCTACTGAAATATTCTCCAAAGACCATGGAGCCCAGAAGTTACTATCTTTATGCTCTCCTTCTGCCACACTCCAGGGCAGCAGTATCTCCTGGAAAGGACCTTGCATGCACATCTGGGACCCTGGATTTTGCAGGTGATTTCAATGGGACACCCCTTGATTGTCTGTTTCTGGTGACCACTGGGGTTTATATTTGTGGGACCCACAGGACTGTAACAAGTGGAGAAACAGTACTTAATTGGCAAACTCCCCAGTGCACAATGAAAAGGCAGCAGATGAAACACCCAGTCTTTCTGAGGAAGAGGCCTATTATGTTATTCTTATAGCTATGGCATGGGGGCAGTCGTCTAATTAAACATGCATATAAAGGCTGCCTGCACCCACTCCAGAAATAGAAAGCCTGCAGGTGTCATTTTTACATTGTTTTTGAGCCCTGTTCCAAGTCACTGATATCCTCAAGAAGGGGCACTATACACAGGTTGGTCACCTTGGTTTTTGATGCTGCTATCCAGAGGACACATTCCTTAATAGCCCAGCTCTGATGGCCAGTGGAGCTATGTTCATAGGTTCAAAGTGAAGGCAGAAAAAAAAAATAAATAGGTATTAACTGGCTATTACCTTAGGGCTCAGTGCACAGGAGCAGAGAAAAAGTGCCCATCTCTAGTTTTCCATTGAAAAAGGTACATCTGAATACTTTATATGTTGCTGCCAGAGGTTACAGCTCCCAATCAACTGGAATCTAGCTGCCGATTGAGATCATCTGCTATGAGACAATGACAGGCATTGGCATATTTTCAGCTACTGGGAACCACTAAGAACAAAGTAGTCTGTTTGGACAATCACAAAATTTTGAAAGACAACCACAAACTATGACAAGTTTGAGAAATAAGGTTTATCTACTGTTTCAAGACAGAGAAATGGCTCTTTTATTTAATGAATTGAAACAAACACAAGGAGTCAAGGAAAATGAAGTAATAGAGGAATATATTCCAAACCACAGCACAAATTAAAACCACAGGAAAAGAAATCAATGAAACAGAGATAAGTGATATGCCTGTTAAAGAGTTCAAAATAATGGTCATAAAGATGCTCACTAAAGTTAGGAGAACAACACATGAACAAAGTGATAATTTCAGTAAAGCTTTTAGAAAAATATATTAAAAATATCAAACCACAGAAATGAAGGATACAATAACTGAACTGAAAAATATAATAAAGGTGTTCAACAGCAGACTAGATGAAGCAGAGGAAAGGATCAGTGAACTTAAAAACAGGGCAGTGGAACTTATGCAGTCAGAACATCAAAAAGGAAACAGAATGAAGAGTAAAATAGTTTAAAGGATGTATGAAACACCAACAAATAAATATTTACTTTATAGAGATTCCAGGAGAAGAAAAGAAAATGGGGCAAAAAATTTATTTAAAGAAATAATGGCTGAAAATATCCCTAAACTTGGGAAAGAAATGGATATCCAGATTCAGGAATTCTACAGAGTTCTAAAAAAGATGAAGCCAAAGATATCCACAACAAGACACCTTATAGTTCAAGTGTCAAAGACAAGTATAGAATCTTAAAAACAGCAAGAGAAAAATGACTTTTTTATGTAGAGGGGAGCCCCCATAGGACTGTAAGATTTTTCAGTAGATACTTTGCAGGCCAGAAGGGAGTGGCATGATATGTTCAAAGTACTGAAAGAAAAAAAAAAAAACCACAACCCTGCCAACCTATTATAATCTATTTGGCAATGTTCTCCTTCAGAATTAAAGGAGAGATGAAGAGTTTTGCAGACAAGCAAAAGCTAAAGGAATTCACCACCACTGAACTGTCCACACAAAAAAGTTAAAGATACTTCTTTAACATAAAACAAAAGGAAATTGATTAGTAACCTGAAAACATATGAAAGTAAAAATCTCACTGGTAAAGGTAAATATACGGTAAAATTTATATTAATCTAATGTCACAAATGTTCTAGGTTAATCACTTAGGAAGCTAGTTATGAAGGTTAAAAGACAAAAGTAGTAAAAATAACTATAATTACAAAAATTTATTACTGGATTTACAAAATAAAAGATGTGAGTTATGACATCAGAAACATAAAATATGGGGGAGGGAGTAAAAATGTAAGTCTTAGAATGAATTCCAACTTAAATTGTTATAACTTAAAGTAGACTGCCATAAATATAAGTTGTTATATAAGCCTCTTGGTAACCACAAATCATCATCATCATTATCATCATTATCTACAGTAAATACAGAAAAGATAAAAGAGAAATGAATTTCAATACACTACTACAGAAGATCATTAAATCAATAAAGAAGAGGGCAAGGGAAGAAAAGAACAAAGAAATTACAAAATAGCCAGAAAATAATGAATAAAATAACAATTAGTCCACACCTATCAATACCTACTTTAATTGTGAATGGACTAAATTCTTTGGCTAAATAACATAGAGTGGCTGAATGGATAAGAGGATAGGTCCATCTATACGCTATCTATAAGAAATTCACTTCAGATGTAAGGGCACACACAGACTGATGTTGAAAGGATAGAAAGAACCATTCCATGTAAATGGGAGCCAAAAGAAAGCTGATGTAGCTATAGCTATACTTATATCAGACAAAACAGGCTTCAAGACAAAGCTGTAATAAGAGATAAAGAAGGTAGAGACACCTGGGTGGTTCAGTGGGTTAAGCCCCTGTCTTCAGGTCAGGTCATGATCTCAGGGTCCTGGGATCAAACCCCACATTAGACTCTCTGCTCAGCAGCAAGCCTGCTTCCCCCCCCCTCTCTCTCTGCCGGGCTCTCTGCCTACTTGTGATCTCTGTCTGTCAAATAAAAAAATAAAATCTTTTAAAAAAGAGAGAGACAAAGAAGGTCATTATATAAGGATAAATGGGTCAGTCCAACAAGAAGATATAACATTTATAAATATTTATGCACTGAACATAGCTACACTTTTATATACAAAGCAAATGTAAACATATTTAAAGAGAGAAATAAACTACAATACAATAATAGTTGGGGACTTTAATGCACTACTATTCATGGATAGATCATCCAGACAGGTAATCAATAAGGAAACATTGGCCTTATATACAACACATTAGACCAGATGTACTTAATATATATAGAACATTCCATCCAAAAAACCCATTCTTCTCAACTGCACATAAAACATTGTCAGAGTTGAACATATGTTAAGCCACAAAATAAGTCTCAATAAATTTAAGATTGAAATCATAGCAAGTATCATTTCTGATTACAGGGATAAAATTGAAGCAGAAATGTAAAAAATACCTCAAGACAAATGAAAATAGAACTATCACATGCCAAAACTTAAGGGTTCAGCAAAAAGAGTTTTAAGAGGGAAGTTCACAGTGATAATTGCCCACATCAAGAGATAAAAATATCTCAGATAAATAACCTAAATTTACACATATGGAATTAGAAAAAGAAAGACAAACTTAAGTCTTAAGCTTTAAAAGGAAGGAACTAATAAAGATCACAGTAGAAATAAATGAAATAGAGACTAACAGGACAATAGAAAAGATCAATGACACACTAAGAGCTGCTTTTTTGAAAAGATAAATAAAATTGGCAAACTTTTCTAGATTCATCAAGAAGAAAAGAGAAATAATTTAAATAAATAAAATCAGAAATGAAAGAAGAGGTAATATAACTGATAGCACAGAAAAAGAAAAGATTAGAGGCTACTATGAGCAACTGTAAATTAACACATTAGACAATCTAGATGAAATGGAAACATTCTTAGAAACATACAATGCAGCAAGACTGAATCAGAAAGAAATAGAAAATCTAAACAGACCAATTACTAGTAAGGAAATTGAATCAGTAATAAAACAAATCTCCCAGTGTGTTAAAGTCCAGAATCAGGTGGCTTCATTGGCAAATTTTACCAAACATTTAAAGAAGAAATAATGCCAAGGCACCTAGGTGGTTCAGTTAGTTAAGTAACTGACTCTTGGTTTTAGCTCAGGTCATGATCTCAAGGTCATGAGATCTAACCTCGCATCAAGCTTTGTGCTTAGCACAGAGTCTGCTTGGGATTCTCTCTTCCCCTCCCTCTGCCCCTCCTCCTGCTCACTCATTCTCTCAAATGAACAAATAAATAAGTCTTTTTAAAAAGAAGACAATCTTTCTCCAACTCTTCCAAAAAAAAAAAAAATGATGAGAAGGTAAAACTCCCAAACTCATCTTATGAGACCAGCATTACCCTGAATAACAAATGCCAGGATAGGACAGTAATCAGAACAGTATGGTAGTGGCATAAAACAAACATATAGATTAGTGGAAAAGAATAGAGAACCCAGAAATAAAGCCATGCATACATGGCCAGTTACTTTATCACAGAAGAACAGAGAATGTACAATGAGGATAGAGCCATCTCTAATACATGATGTTGGAAAAACTGAACCACTAACTCACATCACACACAAAAAATATTAAAATGGAATAAAAACTTAATGTGAGACCTGAAACATAAAACCATAAAACTTTTAAAAGGAAACAGGGGGTAAGCTCATTGACATCAGCCTTGGCAATGATTTTCTGGTTTTGACACTGAAATGAACAAAAGGAAAAAAAAGCAGAAAAAACAAGCATAACTAAATCAAACTAAAAGTCTTCTACAGAGCAAAAGAAATCAATAAAATGAAAACCCAATTTACAGAATGAGAGGAAATATTTGCAAATTATATATTTGGTAAGCAGTAAATATTCGAAACATAAAGAACTCATACAATAACAACAACAACAACAAAAAACCAAAACCAAAATAAAACAAAAAACCCATGCCAATCTGATTTAAAAAATGTACAGATGATCTGAATAGACATTTTTCCAGTGAAGATATAATACAGATGGCCAAAAGGTACAGTAAAAGCTGTTCAACATCACTCATTATGAGGAGAATTAAAACTAGAACTAAAATGAGATCTCACCTCACACCTGTTGGAATGTATATTATCAAAGAGACAAGAAAACAAGTGTTGGTGAGGATGTAGCAGAAAGTTGATCATTGTGCACTATTACTAGGAATGGAAATTGGTGCAGTCACTGTGGAAAGAGTAGGGACATTCCTCAAAAAAATTAAATATAGAACTACAATACAATCCTGCAATTTCACCTCCAGGTATTTATCTGAAGGAAACAAAAACACTAATTTGAAAAGATACTTGTACTTCATGTACATTGCAGCATTATCTACAATGGCCAAAACATGGAAACAACCTAAGCGTCCACTGATAGATAAATGCATAAAAAAACATGGTGCATATACACAATAGAATATTATTCACCCATAGAAAAGAAAGGAAATGCTATCATTTGCAACGACATGACAGGACCTCAAAAACATTATTCTAAGTAGATAAATCAGACAGGGAGAGACAAATACCATATAATATCACTTTTGTGTAGAACCTAAACCAAAAAACAGAAACAAACCAAAAAATATAGCTAGAAAGAACAGATTGGTGGTGGCCAGTGATGGGGAGGGGTAGAAAAGTATGTGAGATTGGTAAAGGTGGTCAGAAGGTAGAAACTTCCAGTTATAAAAAAGTCTGAGGAATGTAATGTACAGCATAATTACTATAGCTTATAACACTAGTATTGCATATTTGAAAGTTCCTAAGAGAGTAGATCTTAAAAGTTCTTATCATAAGAAAAGAAATTATAACCATGTGTGGTAATGGATATTAACTAAATTAATTGTGATATATATATATATATGATGTTTTATATCTGAAACTAATATAATATTAATGTCAATTATATCTCAAAAATACACTAAAAAAGTGTTAACATCCAAAAAGGAAATAATCCAATTAAAAAAATGGGCAGAAGAAATGAACAGGCATTTCTCCAAAGAAGATGTACAGATGGCCAACAGACACATGAAAAGATGCTCAACATAACTCATCATCAGAGAAATGCAAATCAAAACTGCAATGAGATATCACCTCACTCCTCTTGAGTGGCTAAAATAAAAAACACAAGAAGCAAGTGTTGTCAAGGATGTGGAGGAAGCCTTTTGCATCATTGGTGGAAATGCAAACATGGTGCAGCCACTATGGAAAATAGTACAGGGATTCCTCAAAAAGTTAAAAATAGAACTACCCTATGATCCAGTAATCACATTACAGGGTATTTACCCAAAGAATATAAAAACACTAATTCAAAGGGATACATACATCCCTATGTTTATTGCAGCATTATTTACAGTAGCCAAATTATGGAAGCAGCTCAAGTGTCCACTGATAAATGAATGGATAAAGATGTTTTATATATATATATATATATATATATATATATATATATATATATATATTCAGCCATAAAAATAATTAATTCTTGCCATTTGTGAAAAAACAGGTGAAGTTAGAGAGTATAATGCTAAGTGAAATAAGTCAGTCAAAGAAAGACAACTATCATATGATCTCACACATATGTGGAATTTAAGAAAAAAATAACAAATGAGAAAAGGAAAAAAAAGAGAGAGAGACAAACCAAGAATCAGACTCTTAACTATAGAGAACAAACTGCTGGTTACCAGAGGGAAGGTGGGAAGGGGGATGGGTGAAATAGGTGATGGTAATTAAAAAGTACACTAATCATGATGTGCACTGAGTAATGTATAGAATTGTTGAATCACTATATTGCACACCTGAAACGAGTATTACATGGTATGTTAACAATACTGGAATGAAATGTAAGGAAATATGTGTTAATATTAGGGGAAAATATGTGGGTGTAGGAGTTGTGGTGGAGGGGTGTATAGTGTGATTCAGCAGTTCAGTTGAGGATCAACCTTGACTTTTATGAAGTTCTTTGGATAAATCAGAAAAAAAAATTGATCTCTCTTCTTCTTTTTGTGATAAACTAGGACAAAACAAAGTCATTATCAGGGATTTATGGCTGCAGTGTAATTTTCTCATCAGAATCCAGTCTAGTACTCCATAATTTAGATGCTGTCATTCTACTTGGATTGTCACAGCTCTTTTGGAATGAGCAGTACTCATTAAATTTAGATCATAAATATGCAGTAACTTATCTCAGGGGATGGAATTGTAAAAGGTAATTTTTGGAAAGGAATTTGTCCAAAACCAGTGTTCTGCTGGGCTGATCCATTAAAAGAACTCATTAAGGGGTGTCTGTTCTAATGAATGCCAGCATAGTCTCTCCTTTACAAGTAAAAATAGGCCTTAATGGTGGATCTAGCTCTAAATTGGACCTGGGCAAACGTTTATTCTGGAAACTTCTTGAAACACTTGTTTTTCTAAATCTGAATCAGTCGGTGAAAATGAGGATCCAGAAACTTTGACTCTCAGATTTGTACTCAGTATAATTAATGTGTTTCTCACCACCTATGTTTCCTTTCTTTTTTTGAAAATATAATTCTTTGAGCTTCCTAAGAAAAATAGATAAAAGAGAAATTCAGCCTTGGGGATTTTTTGCCTGATCAGCAATCTTATGCATAGGGTGTAGCAAGTAGACTAGAGCCTTAGGCTGAATGGCTAGGTATAAGCTATACATGTGACAAGACACAGTGAGGAGTTACAGAGGGAAAATTGCCTGAATCTGGATATGAAAGCTGCTGTCGGTTTCTGAGTCATCTGACATTAGAACCTCTGAAAGGAACATGAATCTCTTTTCTCAGCCAATGTGCTCCACCATATTTTCTGTATCTCTCATATATTTATGTTGACCTTCACTACTTTGCACTAAGCTAGCATTTCCTATTACTCCATCTGATTTCTTGATACACTTCTATTATTTTATTTTTCTTTTGTATGGGTATTCATATAGATACAGTCCAGTCTATTAGAATACATTCAATACAGGAGTTTGGAAGACATGGGTCATAATACTAGTTCTGTCACTAGTTAAGAGACCTTGAGAAAGTTATAGAATTTCAGAGATATATGGCTCAGTGGCTCCTAAGGTATGTAATGTGTACCACTGATAGGTTTATGATTTGATTATAGGTTGTACATAGAAGAATATTTTAATATGAATATTAATTTGAGTGCATACTTAATTCAATTAATGTTATAGAGCAGCTGCTTTTCAAGTTGAACCGTGAATAGATTTTAAATAGGCAAATAAGACAGAAGGAGAAATATGAGCAAAGGCACACAATTTGGAAAAATTATGTGGTTTTGTGGCTAAAAAGCTGTAGGTTGGTGTTTCAGGAACATATAGTATTATAGTTGCTGGGAGGAGTAAAGGGAAGGCTGAAAAACAAGGCAGGGAGGTTGGTTGAGAATGGATTTAGATACCATGTCAAAGAGATGTGGGCCATAGTAGGGAAACCATGGGGGAGAAGAGAATTAAAGGATTTAACAGGGATATACCATTAATAGATTTATATATTTAAGAATTCATTCTGGCATAAAGATTGAATCAGAAGAGGGCAAGACTGGAGCATAGAAAGCTGTCAGAAGGCTATTATGTTAACCCAAGGAAGTAATTATGGTGACAAGAAGTAGACTTCCATCTCTGACCAAGATGGAGTAACATGGACAGTATTTACCTACATGTTTAATATCAGCAAAACAACTAAAGGGATCTATAAAAAACCTATAACTGACATAATACTTACTGGGGAAAAAGTAAATACTTTTCCCCCAAGATTAGGAATAAAACAAGGATATATACTCTTACCACTTCTATTAAAAATTGTATTAGATGTTCTAGTCAGTATAGTAAAGCAACATAAAGAGATAAAATGTGCCCATATTGAGAGAAAGAAGTAAAATTCTCTTTATTCACAGTTATAACAAAATATAACTACACATCTATTTGAATAGCTAAAATTAAAAAGCTTTACCATACTAAGTATTGGCAATGATTTGGAGGAACTGAAATTCTCATATACTACTAGTGGGATTGTAAAATGGCACTTTGCAAAATACTTTGGAAAAGAATTTTGCAGTTTCTTCAAAAGTGCATGATGTATGATCCAGGCATTCCACTCTCTTTTGGTATTTACTCAAGGAATGAAAGTATATTTTGTTAGACTTGTACATGAATGCTTATGGCATCTTTATTTTTTTTATTTTTTTAAAGATTTTTATTTATTTATTTGACAGACAGAGATCACAAGTAGGCAGAGAGGCAGGCAGAGAGAGAAGAAGGGAAGCAGGCTTCCTGCTGAGCAGAGAGCCCGATGCGGGGCTCAATCCCAGGACCCTGGGATCATGACTCGAGCTGAAGGCAGAGGCTTTAACCCACCGAGTCACCCAGGTGCCCTGGCATCTTTATTTTTAATAATCTCAAACTGGACAGAATACATAAGTCCACCAACGGGTGAGTGGACAATCAAATTGTGGTCTATGCATGCAATGAAATACTACCTAGCAATAAAACAGAATGGAATATTGATTTAATATGAATGTATCTAAACATAATTATGCTTTGAAAGAAACTATAGAAAAGACTATAAAAACACTATAAAAATAGTGCTCAGAGCATGATTTCATTTACATAAATTCTAGTAAATGCCAGGACTGCCGTGACAAAGTACCATAAACTGAATGTTTAAACAACAGAAATTTATCGTCTCACATTTCTGGAAGCTAGAAATTCAAGATCAATGTGCTGGCAAGATTAGTTATTTCTGAGAGCTAAGAAATTTATCATCTCACATTTTTGGAAGCTAGAAATTCAAGATCAATGTGCTGGCAAGATTAGTTATTTCTGAGAGCTAAGAAATTTATTGTCTCACATTTCTGGAAGCTAGAAATTCAAGATCAATGTGCTGGGAAGATTAGTTATTTCTGAGAGTTTTACCTCTTCTGTAGCTTCTGGTAGTTTTTTGGGAATCTTTGGCACTCCTTGGCGTTTTGAAGCATCATCCTGATCTCTGCCTTAATATTCACATACATTCTTCTCGTATGTGTGCTTATGCCCAAATTTCTCCTTTTTGTGACAACACCATTTGCGTTGGATTAGGGCCCACCCTAATCTTAACTCAATTACATCTATGAAGACCCTATCTCCAAATAGGTTCAGACTTTGAGGTACTGGGGGTTAGAATCTCAATTTGTTAGAAAACGAATTAGTTGCAGGGATGTGAGCAATATGAAGAGGGGTGGGAGGAAAGAATTACAAAGGGTGTGAGGAAACTTTGGGGTGGTGAATGTTTATTATATTGATTATAGTAATGGTTTAATAGCTTTGTTATATGTCAAAATGTACCTAATTATACACTTTATATATGTGCAGTTTACTGTATGACAATTAGCTCAGAAAACTTTAAAAACCTATACTAACCTAAAAATAAATTAACAAAAGAACTATTGAGTGATTGGAAAGACTAAAAATCTATATACTGATTTTTGACTTGAGTTTATGGATGGTGGGGGCTACCTGATATTAAAAAAAAGAAAAGACTAAAAGGGTTAATTTGGTGTGGGAA
This sequence comes from Martes martes, assembly GCF_963455335.1. Classification (NCBI taxonomy): domain Eukaryota; kingdom Metazoa; phylum Chordata; class Mammalia; order Carnivora; family Mustelidae; genus Martes; species Martes martes. Next base: position 61,594,023 of record NC_137897.1, read on the forward strand.
TGAACTCAACTTTGGGCTTGTTGACTTTGGACATGGATATTTTTGTGGGACAAACAACTGGAGATGCTCAGTAAATATTGCTTTGATGTGTAAAGAGTTCAGGAATGAGCTCTTGGCTGGGTATAAGAGTTAGTTTTGTGTTGGTGGAAGTTAAAGCCATAATATAAATAAGATCACCTACAGCAAGGGTACAGTATAAAAAAATGAAGGCCAGGGACAAAATTCTCAAGAACAGTAATATTTAAGGGATGTGCATCAAAAGAAAAGTCATTAGTTCCGTGAGTGTGAGGTGGGGAACCATGAGGAATGATGCCAGGGAAACGAAAGTAATAAACTCAAGGAGGAGGGTGTGATTATCTCTGCTAATTGCCATAGAGAGATACTGAATGAAGTTGAGAAATGTGCAGTAATTACTCCAATACTAAATACTAGTCAGATAAATGTGAGGTACCATGATCCTTGCCTTTATAGATTTTATAAGCGAATTAAGAATAGACAAAAAAAAAATAGACAAAACATTCTATAAATCCAAAATGGGCTGCAGTGGATATGATAAAGGAGTTCTGACAACAAATGAGACATTTGCAATCTTTTTGGAGTTACTGCAAATATATTTTGAATACACACACTCACACATATTAAAATACTATCAGATCTAGAGGGGTCTATAAAAGGTCATTTAGTGGGGCGCCTGGGTGGCTCAGTGGGTTAAAGCCTCTGCCTTCAGCTCAGGTCATGATCCCAGGATCCTGGGATGGAGCCCCGCATTGGGCTCTCTGCTCAGCAGGGAGCCTGCTTCCTCCTCCTCTCTCTCTCTCTCTCTCTCTCTCTGCCTGCCTCTCTGCCTACTTGTAATCTCTGTCTGTCAAATAAAAAAAAAATCTTAACAAGGTCACTTAGTGACTGTCTTTGCTTTCAGGTGATTTCCTAAATCTCGCAGGGATTTATTTTTATCCTGTTATATCTCAGATACATAGTGAATTGAAGTTTTTACCAGCCGCAGAGTTGGGAGTGTTAAAGTCAAAAATAGAAACAAGTTTAGGTGAAGTCCTGGGAAAGCATGGACAGGATGTTGAAACTCAGGATATGGAGCCAAAATAGAGTTGAGGGCTTGCCAGGCTCAGCTACCAGGTCAAGAGAAAGAGATAACAAACTGGAGTGTGGGAAGTGTAAGAGTCAGTCTGTGGGCAAGTCTGTGATCCAAGCCAGCAGGAGTTTTCAGGGAAGCCCAACAAAGGAACTTGGAGCAGTTGGTAATCAGTCTAGACGAATGTCTGTGAATGACAACCTACAGTGGTCGTAGTGGTGGTGACATTTTTCTACCAAGTTTAAGGGTACAGTTTTCTGAACTTTTCCCTTCTCATACTCTTTCTGTCTCCACTGGGCCATGGCTGGAGCTCTGTGAAGATGAGAAGGATGAAAAACTACTATGATGCCTTGGGGCTGCAGAGGTTGCTCTCCCCATTAAATACATGATATTAATCTGCTCTAACATCAGCAGGCAGGCCTGATATCCCAAAAATGATAGAAACAGAGCACAAAGTTTCCCATGTTCATTGGCTCCTATTTATTTGGGCAAAGTATGATTCCTTCTAGGAATAGGAACTGCCAAAAAGTAGAGGACACCTAGATCTATAAAGTCAGCTATGACTAAGGGTCCCAGGAAAGAAATATTTTTGTAAACAGAAAAACACAGGTAGCATGAAGTACCTGAAGTTTGTGGGGGGTGTAAATGGGGTTCCTACTACCCATCCTCCCAAGAGTCTGTAGTCAATTTTTCTTTTCTTTCTTTTTTTTTTTTTCAGAACGTTGCTTCCTGAAGGCTGTATTTAGGAAGTTTTCAAAATGCTCATTCTTTGGCCTTGGAAAAGAACCAAATCCTTTTGGCAAAGGTCTGTACTCAGGGACTCAGCAGGATGGTGCAATTAAAATCACATTCCTACTCATGGAAAGCATCACTGAACAGTGCATACTTGTAGAGCAGCCCAGAACAAGGAGATGCTGGATGGCTTTCCCTATGCTTGTTCCAGTTTAGGCTGTACGCAGGCAATAGAGTAGCATTAGTTGAATGTCAAATTCACAGCCCAAGTAATCCACATAAGTTTCAGGCCAAAATCCTGTGCAAAGAGGAAATGGGGGTGGGGAGCAGCATAAAGTAAAACTGTAGAATTTAAACAGATCTTTAATCCTGATTCGTAGTGCTTGGGAACAGGAGATATGGGCCTTACCAATGAGGGATCTCAGTGATGGGGTTCAATACTACAGAAACAAACAGGCATAACATTGGAGTGTATATGTTTTATTTATTTTTGTTTTCTCCTTTTTTCAAATTTTTATTTGAATTCTAGTTAGTCAACACATAGTGTAATATTGGTTTCAGGAATAGAATTTAATGATTCATCATTTACATACAACACCCAGTGTTCATCATAACATGTGTCCTCCTTAATACCCTTCACTCATTTATCCCATTCCCCACCCACCTCCCTTCATCAATCCTCAGTTTATCCCCTATAGTTAAGCATTTCTTATGGTTTGCTTCCCTTTCTCATTTTTTTCCTTCCCATATGTTCATCTGTTTTGTTTCTTAAATTCCACATATGATTGAAATCATGTGGTATTTGTCTTTCTCTGATGGACTTATTTCTGACACTTATCTCACTTACCATAATACTTTCTAGTTCCATCTACATTGTTGTAAATGGCAAGATTTCATTCTCCTTGGTGGCTGAGTAATATTCTATTGTGTATATAGGAGTATATATTAAATAAATAAATAAATAAATAAATCATAACAGACTATTTTTTAAAGATTTTATTTATTTATTTGACAGATAGAGATCACAAGTAGGCAGAGAGGCAGGCAGAGAGAGATGGGGAAGTAGGCTCCCTGCTGAGCAGAGAGCCCGATGTGGGGCTTGATCCCAGGCCCCTGAGACCTGAGCCGAAGGCAGAGGCTTTAACCCACTGAGCCACCCAGGTGCCCCTACAGTATCACATTTTTAACAAGCTTTTATTTCCTCTCCAATTGTGATATTATTACACTGGAAGTTATACTGGAAAGTTAAATTGTTAAAGTTCATATGTGTTAGACTATTCCTGGAATCATAACAGACTCTTAACTGTAGGAAACCAACTGGAGGTTGCTGGGCGGGGGGCGGTGAGAAGTGGAGGGGGGATCCAGTAATTGCGTGTTGGGCATTAAGGAGGGTACTTGATGAAATGAACACTGGGTGTTATATACAATTGATGAATCACTAAATTCTATCTCTGAAACTAATAGTACAGTGTATATTACCTAAATTATATTTAAATTAAAAGATCTATTTTGTATGCTAAAAGTATGGCTACTCTTGCTTTCTTTTTTTGTCCATTAACATGATAGATTGTTCTCCATCTACTCACTTTCAATCTGCATGCGAACTTAGGTCTACAATGAGTCTTTAGTAGGCAGCATATTAATAGATCTTTTTTTTTTAATCCATTCTTATACCCTGTGTATTTTGATTGGAGCATTTAGAGTCTATTTAAGTTCAGAGAGATTATAGATATGAATTTATTTCTATTGTGTTATTTGTAATGTTGGTGTTTCTGGTGATGTTCTCTTTTCCTTTTTAATCTTTGCTTTTGGTCTTCCTTTCCCATTCAATGGGTCCCCTTCAATATTTCATGCTGGACTGGTTTAGTGCTTATGAACCCCTTTAGTTTTTGTTTTTCTGGGAAACTCTTGATCTCTCCTTCTATTCTGAATGATTACCTTGCTGGATAAAGTATTCTTGGCTGCATATTTTTCTCATTCAGCATTTTGAATATATCATGGCACTTACTTCTGACTTTCCATGTTTCTTTTTATAGATCTGCAACAAACCTTATCTGTCTTCCTCTATAGGTTGAGGACTTTCTTCCCTGCTGCTTTCAGGATTCTTTCCTTATCTGTGTATTTTGTGAATTTGACTATGATATGTTTTGCTGTTAGCTGGCTTTTGTTGAATTTGATGGGACTTCTCTGTGATGCATGGATTTTGATGTCTGTTTCCTTCCCCAGATTAGGGAGGTTTTCAGCTATAATTTGCTCAATAAACCTTCTGGCTCTTTTCCCCTCTCTTCTTCTTCTGGGATTCCCATGATACAAATGTTATTATGCTTTAAGGAGTTGCTGAGTTCCCTAAATCTACATTCATGATGCAACACTTTTCTTTCCTTCTTTTCTGCTTCAATATTTTCTGTATTTTTTTTCTATATGACATTTTAATTTCTAGGCCAACAAATAGAAAGTTACTTACACATAATACAGATTTAAAATTGTTTTACATCAATATGCCCTTCATATTCTGGGAAAGAGTATGTCCATTTATGTTGTGTATACAGTTGACTCTTTGCACAGTCAAAAGTTCATGTGTAACTTTTAACTGCCCCCTCCAAACTTAATTAGCCTATTATTAACCAAAAGCCCTCCCTATAACATAAATGGTCAATTAACTCACATTTTTTATGTTATATGTATTATCTATTATATTCTTATAATAAAGTGTTAAAAGTAAAACCACAGGCTCAAAATGGCAGCACTTAGATCAAGCCCCCAAACTAGGGCTTAATCCTTAATCTAATTGCATCTTCAACCCAAAAATGTAGTCTTTATAGACCAGGAATTCTCTGATCATTTCCAGTGAGTCTGCCACATGATACCTCTCTATTCCTCAAGGGAAGTGACCTTGCCTGGATGAATCTTTTTTTTGGGGGGGGGGGGCAGTAATAACTTCCTTGACCCACCCTCTTTCCTATAAAATCCTCTTCAGAGCTTCCCTCTCCTTGCTAGGTGGTATGCTGCCAGATTCTTGAATCACTTAATAAAGCCAATTAGATCTTCAAATTTACTGTGTTGAATTTTGCTTTTTAACAAAAATAAGCTAGAAAGAAGAAAAAAAATTAAAGATTTTTATTTATTTATTTGACAGAGAGAGAGAGCGAGAGAGGGAGCACTCTCTCTATGGATACTCTCTCTATGGATACTCCTTCATGAAGCAAACTAAAAATTCACTTCATTATTTATAATAGATGTACTATGACCAATTTTACAAATGAACAAGAAAAATAAAAGTATACATCCATGATTTTTGGGGGGTGATTTCCATTGTAACAAACTTCATATTACATATTTTTGTGTACATGTGTGATATTTCTGTAGACTAGATCTCTAGAAAGGTAATGGTTGAAACGAAGAATAGACAAGTTTTAAATTGTGATAATATCCACCAAATTGTCTTGCACAGACTTTATAACAGTTACAAGCTTAACAAAACTCACAGGAGTTCCATATTGCTGCTTATACCATTACCGAGTATAGATTTATTTACCTTTATTTTTTTCTTATTGTTGAAATTGTTTGAACTTGCACTTCTCTCATTATTAGTGACAGCAAAGATGTTTTGATATGCTTAGTCACATTTATATTTCTTCTTCTGATTTGGTTCTTCATGCCCAATGCCAATCTACTTTTTGAGATTTATATTTTCTTACTGTATTTATCACATTTCGTGTTGTCTCTCTTTTGCATTCATTTTATGATTCTTAGTAGACTATTCCATCTTCTTTCTTCCTTTGTCATTCTTCTGTTAAATTGGGATTTTGAAAATTTTATGTTACCCATGTATCATCTACATAAGGCCAGCCTTGTAATTTTTTTTTCTGTATTTTTATCTTCTATATCACTGATGCATTCTCCTTATTTGTTCATCTTCGTTGTCATTTCATCCATCCAGTTTTCCATCTTGGTTATAGCATTTTTTATTTCAGTCTGAGTAGTTTTTAGAACTTTTATCTCTTCAGTAAGGGTGTGTGTGTGTGTGTGTGTGTGTTCTATGCTTTTCTCAAACCCAGCTAGTATTCTTATGATTGTTGTTTTATTTTTTTAAAAAAGATTTTATTTACTTATTTGACAGAAAGAGATCACATGTAGGCAGAGAGGCAGGCAGAGAGAGAGAGAGGAGGAAGCAGGCTCCCTGCAGAGCAGAGAGTCCGATGCGGGATTTGATCCCAGGACCCCAAGATCATGACCTGAGCCGAAGGCAGAGGCTTAACCCACTGAGCCACACAGGCACCCATGATTGTTGTTTTAAATTCTGGTTGAGGCACTTTACTTACATCTGTTTTAATTATATGCCTGAGCTTGACTTCTTCCTGTTCTTTCTTTTTGGATCAATTTCACTATCTTGTCATTTTGTCTAGGTCATTGGTGTGTGTGTGTGTGTGTGTGTGTGTGTGTGTGTGTGTGTTATTAGGAAACACTGTTATATTCCTGCTCCTGAGGGTAATGGCTATATTAAGAAGAGGTCTTATATTCTTGTCAGCCTGGTGCTTCCAGAAAGTGTTTCATAGTGTGTAATCTGTTGCTGTGTTTTGGCTGCTCCTTCCCTCAGGTCAGTCCTCTGCACAGTTTCTTCTGGCCTGTACTGGGAATAGTTTGGATTTTGCCCATTGTGTGGCAAGTTTTGACTAGGTGTGTTTTGGTCTGCTTGTTAAAAGAAGCTAGATCCTATTTCCTCTAAAGTTGAAGTTTACAGCACTCTATGATCAATAGACTTGGTGTGTGCAAGTCGTTTGTGTTGGTCTTCTGGGGGCCTTCTGCACTGGTTCTCAGACAGGCTTGCCCTATTAAAGGTGTACCTGCAGGGCGCGAGGGGCAGAGTTGGTGCAAGCAGCTTCAGCCTCCACTGGGGATACTGTGTTGCTCACTAAACTATGTCAGTGCTGATGGGTGGGAGGGGAATACAATGCCCTGATCTCTTGTTACTGGAGTGGGGAATTCACCCATGCCACTCTTCAGGAAACCCTCACAGAAGAGCAAGAAATCTCCCTGCTTGTGTCCCCAGCTTCCATCAAATCTCTGTCTTCACCATGTCTGTGCCTGAAGTGTCTGTCTGCCAGGTGGCACAGTACCCTGTGTTGTATCTCAGGTATGTGACCAGATTTCAGAATTCCAAATTTTAGGGACCTGGTGTGGTGTGGACCAACACTGATCCTCTGGAGGAGGGTCTCACTGTGTGTGACTGTTGCTACTTTGTCTCAGAAAAGTAGTTGCATGACTGAACAGTGGTTTGGAGTTTATGATAAAGCACAGTCTAAAGCACCAAGGCTTGTTGGCCTCAGCAGGTGTCTCTGTTCCTATCCTAATGAACAGGGCAGCTCATTGACACCCACAAGTTCTTTTCTCCCTGGAGAGGCCATGTCACCTCTCCCAAATGCACTCCAAGAAGGGGAACTATTTCTCACTGAGCAACCCATGGGATCCTCAGACCATGCTGCTCACTTTCGGGCTTTAGCCCTCCTTCCCACAGGAACACAACTAAACCTGCCAGGCTTGACCCTGGCAATGGCATGGACTTCTAAAACTTCAGATGTTGAACTCCACTGGTTATAGCATCTTGTGGTAGTCAGCCCCTCTCCTTTACCCAGTCAATTGTTTAGGGAAAGAGTTTTTATTGTGCAATCCCCTGCATGCTGTTTTCACTCTTTCTCTGTCTTTCATTCCTCTCTCTGTGGTCAGGACTCCCTCCCTACACAGCACTCACAATTCTTTTCTACCACAAATCAACTCACCACAGCTCCTACTTTCCATGATGTGGTCGTTTCTCTCTATAAATGTGCAGTTTGTTCTTCCGGTCCTGAGGTCAATTTCTTGGATGTTCAGAATGATTTATCTAGCTGCATTTGAGGGATGAGGGCAGCTTGGTGTCCCCTTACTCCTCTGCCACCTTAACTATGTTGGAAGGTATGTGTTTTAAAATGCCAAAGCACTGAATGAAGTTTTCAGAGATGTCCAAGTCCATGGAGGCATAGATAAGGTTATAAAATGTCCTGTGTCCACTGTGTAGCAAGCAGAGATAATTACTCTGCATGACAGTATCTTAGTTTCCTGACTGAGATGTTCTTATGCTTTGGGACATTTGTTCACAGTGAAGGAATGAGCACTTCTTCCAATTGTTTCACCAGGCTTTTATGATATGAGATCAACTCAAGGAAAATTAGACGACTTCTTCTTCTTCTTCTTCTTCTTCTTCTTGCATTTCTTTTTAACATTTTAAAATATTTTTTCTTTTATATTATTAACATATATTGTATTATTTGTCCCATGGGTACAGGCCTGGGAATCATCAGGCTTACACATTTTACAACATTCACAATAGCTCATACCCTCCCTAATGTCCATAACCCAGCCAAAAAAAAAAATAGACTTCTAAATGAACTGAGTACCATATGTCAGAAACTGTGGCAAACTTCACATGGCTTATCTCATTTAGGCCTCACAATGCTTTGAAAAAGGTACTCTTATTTTATCCCCACATTTTATATAAGGTGAAAACCTTGCCAAAGGTCACAGATGTAGGGAGTGTGAGAAGAATTTGAACTCAAGCATGTGGACTTCAGATCTTGTGCTGTTAATCATTATCTATACAAGTTCCCAATGCTAAATTTAATGTCTGGCAAGACCTTTAGTGGCTGATGTTGTTTTGAATTTGGAGGAAAGGTGCAAGCGTATAGATGTGGGATGTTAGGTTTATGTGTTAGAGTAATTCTCTATACTAAATCACTACTTCAACCGCATATATGAGTATCAATGTCTGCAAAGATATTGACTACATCTCCTAGGCTAGCCCATCTAAGGGGCTTCTTGAAATTGACCACAGAAGGAAGCTATGTTCAATTTTGAGTCTGAGCAATACTATGGAGTATGTACAAATGTAGTCATGATATAACAGAATAAAGCAGAAAGATTTTTTCCATTAGTTCTTGCTTCCATACTGGGTCCCATATTTTTAATTTATATAAAACTGTTTATGTCTTCTGGTTTCCTAAGACACTTCTTATTTTAAAGGATGACTTAGTAGTGCCATAAAACTTTTGAGACACTTAAAAGACTTGGGAAGACTCACAATCCCCAATGCAGATGCTAGATGGTGTAGAGGATGTGTCAGCTAACCCAGCAATCTTAGCCTGTAGCATTTTCTTTTTTTTTTAGTTCTCCTACAGGGTCAGGAAACCCTGTTTTCCAGGTGGAGGGTGGGTTTTTTGCTTATATAAAGAAGCTCTATCATCTCTCTAGTGTTTCCTGGATGCAGATGTGGTCCATAAGAATAGATTCTTACCTGGCCTTATAGCTGGGTGGAAATGACACGTTGTCAACTCTGATATAGAAACATGCAAAGCCTCAAACAGGCAGACTGAGGTAGGGTGGCTTGAGGATCTGCAGAGGTTACCAAAACCAAGTGTGTAGAGCCAAAAATGAAGTTGGGAGTAAACTCTGTTTAGCCCCCAAGCAAGCCCTATGAGAGATGGCAGAGTTGCCCCAACCACTTTTGTTTAAGTTCCTTGATGTATAGCAAGTGCTGATGTACTGAAGTTGAAATGAAGAGCAACGGATTTGTGTTAGCCATTTTCAAATTTGTAACAATTTTAATATTTTGTTTAAATTATTTTATTTATATTTTAATTCCAGTATAGTTAACATACAGTGTTGTACCAGCTTCAGATGTACAATATAGTAATTATACAGTTCTTTACCTCATCCAGTGCTCATCACAAGTGCACTTTTTAATCTGCAACACTTATTTTAGCCATCATTTAACCCAACTCCCCTCTGGTAACCATCAGTTTGTTCTCTATAGTTAAGAGTCTGTTTCTTGATTTGTCCCTGTCTCTCTGTTTTCCCCCTTTGCTGATTTTGTTTCTTAAATTCACATATGATTGAAATCATACGGTATTTGTCTTTCTCTGAATGACTTATTTTGCATAACATTATACTCTTTTCCTCCAACCATGTCATTGCAAAGGGCAAGATTTAATTCTTCTTAATAACTGAATAATATTTTCTTGTGTATATAAACAAATAATCCAATTAAAAATAAGCAGAATACATGAACAGACATTTTCCAAAGAAGACATGGAGATAACCAACAGATACATGGAAAGATGCTCAACATCACACATCATCAGGGAAATGCTAATCAAAACTACTATGAGACATGACCTCACACCTGTCAGAATGGCTCAAATAAAACAAACAAACAAACAAACCAAGAATCAAGTGTTAGTGAGGATGCAGAGAAAAAGGAGCCCACTTGTACTGTTGGTGGGAGTGCAAATTGGTGCAGCCATTGTTGAAGACAGTATGGAGGTTCACCAAAAAATTAAGAATAGAACTACCCTATGATCTAGTAATCACATTACTGGTATTTACACCATATTCATGTAAATGGGGTTATTTTCTTAATTTCTCTTTCTGCTACTTCATTATTAGGTATAAATGCAGCAGATTTCTGTATATTAATTTCATATCTTACAAATTTACTGAATTTATTATTTGAGAGGTTTGGTTGTTTGTTGTTTTGTTTTGGTGGAGTCAGGGTTTCCTATGTATATTATCATGCAATCTGCAAATAGTGACAATTTAACTACTTCTTTACCAATTTGGATGCCTTTATTTATTTTCCTTCTCTGATTGCTGTGGTTAGAACTTCCAGTACTATGTTGAATAAAAGTTGTGAAGGTGGATATCCTTGTCTTGTTTCTGATATCAGAAGAGAAACTTCCTATTTTTTACATTAAGCATGCTGTTATCTGTGGGTTTTTCATATATGGCTTTTATTATGTTTAGGTATGTTCCCTCCAAACTCACTTTCTTGAAGTTTTTATGATGAATGCTTGTTGAGTTTTGTCAAATGTATTTTGGGGAGATGCATGCATTGATATGATCATATATTTTAATTTTTTTGTTTTATGAATGTGCATCACATTATTGACTTGTGAGTGTTGGATTATCCTTGCAACTCAGAATTAGGTCCCACCTGATTGTGGTGAATGACCTTTTTGATGTATTGTTGATTGTGGTTTGCCAATTTTTTTGAGGATTTTTGTACTTATGTTAATCAGAGGTATTGGCCTAGGGTTTTCTTTTTTTGTAGTATCTTTGGGTTTGTCTGATTCTTGTTGTCAGGGTAATTATGACCTTGAATGAACTTGGAAGTTTTCCCTCCGCTTCTTTCTTCCTGGATAGTTTGAGGAAAATTGGTATTAACTCTTCTTTAAGTATATGGTAGAGTTCCCCTATGAGGTCATCAGGTTCTGGATCAGATGTGTTGGGAGATTTTTTTTTTTTTAATTACTGTTATAATTTTGTTACTAGTCATTGGTCTGTTCAGATTTTCTATTTCTTCCCTTTTTTTCTTTTCTTTTTCTACTTCTTCCTGATTCATTTTTGGAAGTCGTAGTTTATTTACTAGGAGTTTATACTAGGAGTTTATTTACTAGGAGTTTATTTACTAGGAGTTTATAGGTTGTTAGGTTTGTTGACATATAATGTTTTGTAGTATTTTCTTATAATCCTTTGTATTTCTATGGTGTCACTTGTTGCATTTCATTTTCGTTTTTTATTTTATTTATTTGGGCCTTCTCCCTTTTTCTTTTTTTTCCCTCTCTTTTTTTCTTTCTGAGTCTGACTAAAGGTTTATCAATTTTAATTATCATTTCGAAGAACCAGTTTTTTGTTACATTATCTTTTCTATTGTCTTCAGTCTCTATTTCACTTATATTTGCTCTGATTTTTTACTTCCTTCTTTCCACTAAACTTGGGCTCTGTTTTTTTTTTTTCATTTTTTTTTAGATACAAGGTTAGATTGTTTATTTGAGGTTTTTCTTGTTTTTTTTTTTTTTTTAAGGTAGCCTTGTATCATTATAAATTTTCCTTTGAGAACTGCTTTCTCTGTGTCCCAATGATTTTTTTAAATATTTTATTTATTTTTTTAAATTTCTTTTCAGTGTTCCAGAATTCATTGTTTATGCACCACACCCAGTGCTCCATGCACTGCATGTATCCATAATACCCACCACCAGGCTCACCCAACCTCCAGCTTCCCATCCCCAGCTCCTCCAAAACCCTCAGATTGTTTTTCAGAGTCCACAGTCTCTCATGGTTCATTTCCCCCTCCAATTGCCCCCAACTCCCTTCTCCTCTCCATCTCCTCATGTCCTCTGTGTTATTCCTTATACTCCACAAATAAGCAAAACCATATGATAATTGACTCTCTCTGCTTGACTTCTTTCACTCAGCATAATCTCTTCCAGTCCCGTCCATGTTGATACAAAAGTTGGGTATTCATCTTTTCTGATGGAGGCATAATACTCCATAGTATATATGGACCACATCTTCCTTATCCATTCGTCTGTTGAAGGGCATCTTGGTTCTTTCCACAGTTTGGCGACTGTGGCCATTGCTGCTATGAACATTGGGGTAGAGATGGCCCTTAGATTTTGAACCATTGGGGTTTCATTTTCATTTGTCTCCACCTATTTTTGTATTTTCTCTTTCATTTCTTTTTTGACCCATTGATTGTTTAGTAACATTTTGTTTAGTCTTTATATGTTTGTGTTTCTTTTTCTCTTGTGATTGATTTCTAGTTTCACATCAATATAATTGGGTAAGATGTTTGGAGTGATTTTAATTTTCTTAAATTCATTGAGATTTGTTTTGTGGCCTAACACATGATTTTTCCTGGAGAATGTGCCATGTGCAATGTAAAAGAATGTGTTTTGTGTTGCTTTTGGATGGAATGTTCTGTATACATCTGTTAAGTTCATCTGGTTTAATGTGTTATTCAAAGACACTCTTTCCTTATTGATTTTCTGCCTGGAAGATCTATCCACTGATGTAAGTGACATGCTAAAGTCCGCACTGTTAATTCATTATTGTCAGTTTCTTTCTTTTCTTAAAAGAGGAATAGAGGGGAGAAGTACAGAGGGAGAGAGAGAATCTTATGCAGGCTCTATGCCCAGCATAGAGCCCAAAGTGGGGTTTGATCTCACAACACTGAGATCGTGATCTGAGCTGAAATCAAGAGTTGTCTCCTTAACCAACTGGGCCACCCAGCTGCTCCCAATTTCTCTTTTTATGTCTATCAATATTTGCTTTATATTATCTATGTTGGGTACATAGATATTTACATTTGTTACATCTACCTGTTAAATCGATCCCTTTATCATTGTATAATGTCCTTTTCTCTTCTTTATACAGTCTATTTCTTAACTTTATTTTATCTGATATGTCTTTCTATTCCAGCTTTTTTACTTCATTTCCATTTGTGTGGATTATCTTTTTCCATCCTGTCACTTTCAATCTGTATGTGTCTTTAAGTTTGAAGTGAGTCTCTTGTGGGCAGCATATAGATAGGGCTTTTCTTTCTTTTTTTTAATCCACTTTGCTATCCTGTTTTTCATTGGAGAATTTGGTCTATTTACATTTAATGTAATTAGTAATAATAAGTAATCATTGCTATTTTTGTTCATTGTTTTCTTGTTGTTTTTGTAGTTCTGTTTATTTCTTTCTGTCTTGGTCTCTTCCCTTGCAATTGTTGACTTTCTTTAGTGTTATGCTTGACATTGTTTCTCTATTTTTGTTTGTTTCTATTATACGTTTTGAGTTTTTGGCTTCCATGAGTTTCATATATAACATCCTAAGTATATAGCAGTCTATTTTTATTTAACAAACACTTAAGTCCAAACACACTCTTTGGGAACTTATTTTTTATGCACCCTTCCGCATTTTGGGCATATGTTCTTATACTTCACATCTTTACTTTGTGAGTCCCCTTAACTATTTTTTTAGATGTAGTTTACCTTACTACTTTTATCTTTTATTTATTTTTTTTTAAATTTCTTTTCAGTGTAACAGAATTCATTGTTTATGCACCACACACAGTGCTCCATGCAATACCTGCCCTCTATCATACCCACCACCTGGCTCCCCCAACCTCCCACTCCCTGCCCCTTCAAAACCCTCAGGTTGTTTTTCAGTGTCCATAGTCTCTCATGGTTCATCTCCCCTTCCAATTTCCCTCAACTCCCTTCTCCTCTCCATCTCCCCATGTCCTCCATGTTATTTGTTATACTCCATAAATAAGTGAAACCATATGATAATTGACTCTCTCTGCTTGACTTATTTCATTCTGCATAATCTCTTCCAGTCCCGTCCATGTTGATACAAAGGTTGGGTGTTCATCCTTTCTGATGGAGGCATAATACTCCATAGAGTATATGGACCAAATCTTCCTTATCCATTTGTCCGTTGAAGGGCATCTTGGTTCTTTCCACAGTTTGGTGACTGTGGCCATTGCTGCTATAAACATTGGGGTACAGATGGCCCTTCTTTTCACTACATCTGTATCTTTGGGGTAAATACCCAGTAGTGCAATTGCAGGGTCATAGGGAAGCTCTATTTTTAATTTCTTAAGGAATCTCCACACTGTTTTCCAAAGTGGTTGCACCAACTTTCATTCCCACCAACAGTGTAAGAGGGTTCCCCTTTCTCCACATCCTCTCCAACACACGTTGTTTCCTGTCTTGCTAATTTTGGCCATTCTAACTGGTGTAAGGTGGTATCTCACTATGGTTTTAATTTGAATCTCCCTGATGGCTAGTGATGATGAACATTTTTTCATGGGTCTGGTAGCCATTTGTATGTCTTCATTGGAGAAGTGTCTTTTCATGTCTTCTGCCCATTTTTTGACATGATTATCTGTTTTGTGCGTGTTGAACTTAAGAAGTTCTTTGTAGAACTGGCTTTCTGGCTTGCCAAGTTTCTGTGCACAGGTCTGATGTTATTCTGATGGGCTTTCCTCTCTACGTAAGGAGCCTCTTTGTCCTAGCGGCTTTCAAGAGATTGTATCTGCAATTATGCAATTATGATTTCTCAATTTTACTATTAGATGCCTTGATGTTTTTTTAGAATCTATAATCTTGGGGGGAGAGCGTCCTGCCTCTTGTATATGAACGCTGGTTCCATTCGCAATATTGGGAAAATTTTAATGGAGAATTTGTTCCACTATATCTTCTAGACTTCTTTCTTTCTCCTCCCCTTCAGGGATTCCAATATTTCTGATGTTGGAACGTTTCCTGGCATCATTTATTTCCCTAATTCTGTTTTCATGGTTTCTAAGCTGTTTGTTCCAGGCTTCCTCCTGATCCTTTCTCTCTATCTGTTTGTCCTCCAGATCACTAATTCTATCTTCTGTCTCAGTTACCCTAGATTTTAGAGAATTTAGATTTGATTGGAACACATTGAGAACATTGTGAACATCATCCCTGGTGGCTTTCAGTTCTGTCCTAATCAATTCCATTTTGTCATCTATGGCTTTCTCCAACCTAGCTATTGCCTGGATAATTGTTGGCCTGAATTCCCATTCTGACATATTGTCTATGTCGATAGCCGTTAGCTCTCTTGCAGATGGTCCACCCTCTGAATTTTTCTTCTTTTGGGTATTCCTCCTCCTGGTCATTTTGGTGAGAGATGGCTGAACGCATGTAGCTGGATGTATCGACCATGGTGCAGTCGAGGTGCACCCTGGAATACTTCTGAGCAATCAAGAGTCCCCACCCAAACAAAAGAAAAAAGGAGAGAAAAAGGAAAAAAAAAGAGAGAAGGAGAGAGAGACAGGAAAAAAAAAGAAAGATAAAATAAAAGTGAAGGCCCAGCCCAAATGGGCCCCAAGGTAAGATTTATGAGGTAAGCAAACAAAAACAGACAAATAAATAGACTGACAAAAGTAGATGACAAGATAAATATATATATATATATATATATATATATATATATATATATATATATATGCAAGACAAAAAAAAAGAACCTCGTCAAAAAGAACCCCGAGTATAAGATTTATATACTATCAGGACAAACACAAATACATAGAAACACTGATGGAAGCAAAAGATGGGAGAGTGGTTATAAATTCTCAGTGTGGGCGAGGAAGGTTATTTTGATTCTTCCTGGATGTATCTTGATATCTTTGTTAAGGGACTCAACTTTCCTAAGATAAAGGGGGATTAAAAATTGGTTTACCTATAGGGGTAGCATTCATTGGGGAAAGGGGGACTGCCTTGATGTTTAACTCTATATGAATATTAAAAAATAAAAATAAAAAAAGAATAAACTAAACTAAAATGAAATTTTAAAAAATTACAAAATGGAATAGCAAAAGAAAAACGCAGGTATATGTATCAAAAAGTTCAGGTTAAAAGGTTATTATGGAATTTGTTGTACTGGACATCTCACTGTGATGGTAAATAGGTTAAAAAATTATCTATAAAATACTGAACCAGAATGGTGGGAATGAATTAAAAATAAAAGTTGTATCTATGAAGTAGTGGTGGTTGTTCTCTTGTCTTCCCCCCCCCCCCAGTTGGCTTTCTGGGGGAGGGGCCTGCCACGTGGGTTTTCAGGCAGTTTTTCCTGAGTTAAGTCCTCCCGTCACCCCTCAAGTGGGTGGGCTCTGAAGAAACAGGTTTTTCAGGCTTTTGTTCTCTGGAGGTTTTTTTGTTTGTTTGTTCATTTGTTTATTCTCGCCTTGACAGCTTTTGATGGTTTTTAGAGGTTTAGAGGAAAGCAAACTGCACTCAGACTTCTCTCTCAGAGAGAAGCCTCAGTCTGTTCTCCTCTGGGTGCTCCAGAGCACATAAATTCCCCCTTGGCCGCTGGCAGAGCCCGTTCCCAGTCGTGGTCCCTGGGGACACAGGAACTCCTCCTTGTACTCAAAACCATGACAGCGGCGACTGTCTGAGCAGCTCCAGACCGTCAGAGAGGTTCCAAGCAGTGATTGCACACTGAGATTTTCCCGCTGGCTGGGGCTGGGAGTACTCAGCCTTTCCGGGACAGAGAGCGTCGTGCTGGTGCCTGCACGCACCTCTCTCAGGGGAGGGTGTGGGGCGTGACTCAGACTCTGATAGCGCGGTGCAGCACGTGTGTGGGGACTGCAAAATGGCTGTGATTCTGCCGGCTTTTATTGTGTTGTGTTAGTCACCATACAGTACATCATTCGTTTTGGATGTAGTGTCAACACTTTAAATATATTATATTTAAATACATTTTTTATATATATATATACACATATATATGTAAAACTTATAAACATATTATATATAATGTATTTATTAATATATTATATATACATATATATGTATATGTATGTATATATACACATACATATGTACATACATACATACATATGTATGTACATACATATACATAATATATCATTCCCCTCTCTTCTGGCCTGCAAAGTTTCTGCTAAAAAATCAGCTGTTACCATTTTGGGGTTTCCTTTGTATGTAAATATTTATTTCTCTCTTGATGTTTTTAAAATTTTATCTTTTACTTCTGACATTTTAATTATTATGTTTTGTGGTGTGGATCTCCTTGGGTTCATCTTGTTTCAAACTCCCAGTGATTCCTGAACCTGAATGTCTGTTTCTTTTCCTGGGTTGGGGAAGATTTCAGCTATTATTTCTTCAAATAAATTATCTGCCCCTTTCTCTATCTCTCCTCCTGAGGCCCCCATAATGTGAACGTTTTCTTGATCTTGTCCAATATATCCTTTAACCTAGCTTCACTTACTTTTATTATTTCTTTATGCTGTTTGTCTTGAATGCTTTCCATTAACTTGTCATCCAGTTTGCTTATTTTTTCTGCATTTGCTAATCTACTGTTTATTCCCTCTAGTGCATTTTTTCATTTCAGTTCTATTCTTCAATTCTGATTATTTCATTTTTATTGTTTCTACTTGTTGAAGTCCAGTCTGCCTAGCATCTTTATAATTAGTACTTTGAACTCTTCATCAGGTAGCTTGCTTACCTCAATTTTATGTATTTATTTTCCTGAAGTTTTTTCCTTTTCTTTCATTTGGCGCATATTCTTCCTTCACCTCATTTTGCTTGACTTTCTGTGTTTGTTTCTATGAATTATGTAGAGTAGCTACTTCTAAACTTTTTAAAAAAGATCTTATTTGTTTGTCAGAAAGAGAAAGGAAGAGTGGGAGAGAGAGAACGAACAAGCAGAGGGAGTGGCAGGCAGAGGGACAGCAGACTCCCTGCTGAGCAAGGAGCCCAATGCAGGACTCGATCCAAGTACCCTAGGATCATGACCTTAGCTGAAGACAGATGCCCAACTTACTGAACCACCAAGGTGTACCTAGCTACTTCTAATTCTGAATGAATGGTCTTGTGTATGGTTGTCCCTATATAGACTATGTGTACCTAGTAAATTTGGGTTACTGGGGCTGTGTCTGCCAGGGTCTAGTGGTCCTGAGGCACTCTGTGCTGGAGCTGTTCTAGCTGAATGGTTGAAGGTGAAGTGGGTGCATGTTGCTGTGGTCTTGGGTGTCTCCACACAAAGAACACCTTGACAGGACAGCTACAACTGAAGTAGGTGTGGGTTGGGGTGGCCCCAGTGCTCTTCATGTGGAAGGTACCATGATCAGATAGCTGAAGCTGAATTGGGTACAAGGTGGTTAGTCTGGGCCTCTTTACACAAACGTGTCTTAAAGGATAGCTTATGCTGCAGTGGGTATGGTCTGGTGGGTTCTGGGGTTCCCTGACCAGAGGGTGCCCTGGCAGATTGGCTGGAGCAAGGCAGGCATGGGGTATGGGGTCTGGAATGCTTTGCATGGGAGAGCCAAAGTGATGTGAGCCTAGAGTGTTACAGGGCACTTTGTATCCGTATCACCTTGTTGAGTTGGCTGGCTTTATAGTGAATGGCTGTCCAGGGCTTTCCTGATATGCACCATGCTGGTGCTGTTTTGGTTGGTTGGCTGGGACTGGTGTGGACTAGGGGTCTGCAACTCAATGCAGTGGCAGTATGGCTAGGTTATTCAGATCTGCTCCTAACTATGCTATCAAGGTGGAGGGGAATATAATTTATGGAGCTTGCCCGCACTTCTACCTGGAGACAGCTCCAGAATCCCCTGAACCATTTGGCAGGATTCTAGGGCTGGTTCCTCTATTTTCTAGTTGCACTTTTAAATTGCAACCTTTTTCTGTGTCCTTGGGCAGATGAATCTGCTCATGGTCTCTCAGTACTATTCTCCTCCACTGCAGTTTGTCACATTAGGGGTTGGGTTTCCCTTCATTATCATGTCTCCATCTCTCTTGATGTTTTCTATGTGGTCTTTCTATTACTTTGCAGAAGCTGTTCCATTCTTCTTTAGGTGGAATAGTTCTGTAAATAGGAATATATTTGGTATGTTCATAGAGAAGGTGCATTCAGGGTTGTCCTACACTACCATTTTGGACCTCCCACTAGAGTATATTCTTTTTCTTTAGAGATAATTGGCAAATATCTTCTTTAAAAAATGATGAACTGATCTTTAAAAATGCTCAATTATACTTTTATAAGTAGTAAGAGCATTAAAAATGTTTGCTTAAAATTGATAATATTTTAGAATGTTGGTGCTATTTGGTTTTATGCTGAGAAAAATAATGCACAAACTTGTTTCTTGTAAGGAAGGTACTTTAAATGGAGCAACTTCTAACATTTTCTTTTGTTCAACAGTCTGCTGCCTTTTAACTTTCTTGGTCTTCAGTGAAAAATAAGGTAGAATGAAAGAATGAGGACTATTCATTCTCCATGAATGAGTGAATAAGAGGAGCGAGAAGAGCTTAATTAATATGGAAGAGAAATAATATGATATAGAAACAATGGAATCATTATAATAATTTTGCTAGACACTCACTATAATTAAAAATAGCATTTAGGTGACTATAAGCCAACATTTTGTTTTGCATTCAGAAGTTCAGGTTGCTTCTAATATTATCCAGTTGGATATTATATACCAAATGAAGTTGTTTGAATTAAGTTTTTTGACAGAAAATATATTTTAATGTCTACTTGATGTTTTCTAAAATAGAAATAATTATTAAATTAGAAAATAATAAATCAAATAAGTGTTATTATTTTTAAAATTCAGATAGTACAGAGAAAATAAAATATAACACATAATCTTACCAGTATTATTATTTTGATTCTTTTAGAATTCTTTCTAAGTATCAATGTACATGTCTCTTTTTGTAAGAATAAAATCATACTATATCTAGTATTTATTTTTTATAATTTATTTTTTATAATTTGATTTTGTATATAATAATGTTACAGGCAACTTCACTTGATAATAAACAAATTTGCATTTTCCAACAATAATAACAACAATAATAATTTTCTTATGACTTTAAATAACTGCAGGTTCCAGGTTATTATGGCTTACATAAATCTCTATCAAACTCTTCTGCATCATTCAGCCTGAGCATTTGTTTTTTGTTTTTGAAATACCTGTCGGTTTTATGCCTTCTGAGCCTTTGTATCTGCTACTGCTTTAATCTGGAAATTTCATGCAGAGTCCTTGTCCATTTATTAATACTTGAATCTTATTTGTCTTTTCATCCTCACTACATGGTATATAGTGCCCACTAAATGCTTGCTAAATGAATAAGTAAGTGAATAAAATTTTAGCATGAGAAAATGAGGGTCAGATTTGTAATCTCTGGGTAAACTGGAGATTGAAGGAAGCAGGAATTTACAGACAAGGGAAGATACAAAGCACTAAGAGAGTATATGGCTGGTCCAGAGAGCTAGATGATCATGGCCTCATTGTAACTGTGACTCTTTTGAAGGCTTTTACCTGAACATCCCTATAGTTCACCCTGAAGTGTTTTTAAATAATTTAACATGGGACATTTATTCAAAGAAAACATTTTGCCTAATGATTCTATCAGATAATCAGAATGATTGTCAGTTCAAAATTTGTTAATCCTTTTAGAAGCAGTTTGAGCTGTCAATCAGATGATACCTACTTTCTTACAACACATCCTATTTTAAAATATAGACCTAACTGGTAATTAGTTTTCACAGTGCTACCTCTCATACTTGCGGATATTGAAATATTGACATTTTGTTTTTCAACTTAAATATTTATATCCTAACCAACCAATTAATCTTTGTTCAACACTCTACAGTTTCTTAAGGCTAGGTACACTAGTTGTATGATCTTGTTTTCTCATCATAGTGACTCTTAAAAGCAATTACTACTATCCTTCTCAATTTTGAGGTAATTAAATTGAGAATCAAAAAGCTTAAATATGTTTCCTTAGTCACAAGAGGCAAAGTAAGACAACCGAGAGCTTCTAAGTCCAAGAGTATTTCCATTATACCAGGCTGTCTTTCTGCTTCCCATTGAGGGTATGAAATAAAATTTGCAGCCAGAAAAAAAAAAAAAAAACAACTTACTTGGCCCCAAACTTCTCCCACACCAGCTTTGTAGGGTTCCTGAAATCTCCTCTATGTCCTAATTTATTCGGGTTTGTAGGCAAGGATATCCTCTAGGTTGCTTCAGCTATTAAACTCTGAGTGGTTTCTTGGTTACTTAACAGAAAACAGGGCCCTGAATGGATAAAACAAAGGATAGGTTTGTTGTTGCTGTTGTTATTTGTTTGTTTTTCTGAAAAGGAGAGAATGAGAAGGAACAGGAAAGAAAAAGTGAAGTTTTTGAGGACGCCAGAATAAGGAAATTTGTCACATGAAGGAAGGGCAATATGGAAAAGGTCTCCAGAAATTTAACAAATATTTAACAAATATTGAGTACCTACCCAGTTCCAAGCATTGTTCCAGGCCATTAAGTGAAAAAAAAAAAAAAGACAAAAATTCTACTCTCCCTTATGGAGCTATGATTCTTGTTGGGGAGGAGAGATAATAAATAATAAATATAATAGACTTCTAAGATACATAGAATATAGAAAGTAATAATTATTGTTGAGGAAAAATAATTATACCATAATAAGCTGGATAAGTAATGCTGGGAATTGGAGTTACAATTGTAAATAGGTTGGTCAGGATGAATTTCATTTGAGAAAGTGACACTAGAGCAGACTCAAAAGGAGTAGGAAATTAACCATCTGGATATCTAGGAAAAAGCATTCCAGGTGAAGGTGCAGCTAATGCATTTTTCCTAGGGCTATATCATGCCTGGCATGTTCAAGAAAGAGTAAACAGGTCAATGTGGCTGGTTTATATGGAACAAGGGGTTGAGTAACAAAAAATGAGGTCAGAGAGAGTGAGTAGACCCCATATAGTGCTTTGTGGGCTGTCATAAGGACCTTGAAATGATTGGAAAGTAAGCTCCAGTAAGCCAAGAGCCATGTCTACTTTGCTTCTCATAAATACCTAGTTGCCTATCTTCAGTGCATGCTACAAAAAGACATTTGTGGATGAATGACAGTTACCTACTCTCAGAGAGCTATTTTGCTGGTGAGAGGAAAACTAGTTATAATGTAATGGACTATTATAGGTTATGTAACAAATGTTATTATTATCCCACTTTAACCAGAAAAGAGATTATACCCAGAGATGTTTTACTAGGCTAGTGTTTTTTAACTTTTAAAATCACAATTCTTTCATTAAACAAAGTTGATATAGAACACAGTGTAAAAAATAGATCAAATAGAGACGATTTGATTGAAAAATTATGGAATTGACACAGTTTCACTCTTTTGTGAAGTCATCCTTGAGGAATTGCCTCAGGTTTTAACATGGTGTCACACCATTTGGTGTGAAGAGTCACAAAGTGGTCTCTTGGAAAAGAGCTGTGATTGGGAAATGGGCTGTTGTTCAGAGGTATATTTACATGTCTGTAAGTTGATGAAATGGACTGAAGCCCTGGGGAAGAACAACCAAGAGATATTGGTAACCATGTTAATGGGAACCAAAAGTATCTCTGCTACTAATTTCCCACATAGGCTTTTCTGGGTGACCAAAGCTTTTGTTTTTTGTGCTTTTTTTTTTTTTTTATTATGTTATGTTAGTCACCATACAGTACGTCATTAGTTTCTGATGCAGTGTTCCAAGATTCATTGTTTATGTATAACGCCCAGTGCTCCATGCAATATGTGCCCTCCTTAATACCCATCACCAGGCCAACCCGTCCCCCTACCCCACTCCCCTCTAAAACCCTCAGTTTGTTTCTCAGAGTCCATAGTCTCTCATGGTTCATCTCCTCCTCTGATTTTCCCCCCCTTCATTTGTCCCTTACTTCTTCTGATGTCCTCCATGCTATTGCTTATGTTCCACGAGTAAGTGAAACCATATGATAATTGACTTTCACGGTTTGGCTTATTTCACTCAGCATAATCTCCTCCAGTTCTGTCCATGTTGATGCAAAAGTTGTATATTCATCCTTTCGGATAGCTGAGTAATATTCCATTGTATACATGGACCATATCTTCTTTATCCATTTGTCTGTTGAAGGGCATCTTGGCTCTTTCCACAGTTTGGCGACTGTGGTCATTGTTGTTATGAACATTGGGGTGCGTATGGTCCTTCTTTTCACTACATCTGTATCTTTGGGTTAAATATCCAGCAGTGCAATTGCAGGTTCATAGGGTAGCTCTATTTTTAATTTTTTGAGGAACCTCCACACTGTTTTCTAAAGTGGCTGCACCAACTTGCATTCCAACCAACAGTGTAAGAGGAGTTCCCTTTCTCCACATCCTCTCCAACATTTGTTGTTTCTTGCCTCGTTAACTTTTGCCATTCTAACTGGTGTAAGGTGGTATCTCAATGTGGTTTTGATTTGAATTTCCCTAATGGCTAATGATGAATGCTTTTTTATGTGTCTGTTAGCCATTTGTATGTCTTCTTTGGAGAAATGTCTGTTCATGTCTTCTGCCCATTTTTTGACTTATTTTTTTTGGGGGGGGGGTGTTGAGTTTGGGAAGTTCTTTATAGATTTTTGGTATCAGCCCTTTGTCTGTAATGTCATTTTCAAATATCTTCTCCCATTCTGTTGGTTGCCTCTTTGTTTTGTTCACTGTTTCCTGTGCTGTGTAGAAGTTTTTATCTTGATGCAGTCGCAAAGGTTCGTTTTTCACTTTTGTTTCCTTTGCCTTTGGAGATGTGTCTTGAAAGAAGTTGCTGTGGCCGATGTTGAAGAGGTTACTCTCTATATTCTCCTCTAGGATTTTGATGGATTCCTGTTTCACATTGAGGTCTTTCATCCATTTTGAGTTTATCTTTGTGTATGGTGTAAGAGAATGGTTGAGTTTCCAAAGCTTTTAAGTCCATCCCATGACAGTGCTCCAAGTGACTCAAATATATCTCATGGTGGCCCAAGTTCTCCTGGTATATCTTTTGCTGCAGTCTCTGTTCTGTTGCCTTGTGACTTTCCTTGACTCTGGTACTTCTTATAGTTGAATCTTGACATTGTTTTTAGGATTTAACCTCATTATTGCTGTCCAAGTTTATGGCCCTGCCCATGCCCTCTTAGGTGTTTCTGGCTGTGTTACTTTAGATGATACTTCCTTTCAGGGAGAGTAGGAGTAACTTTTCACAAAAATTAAAATCTTTACTAGGCTCTCTAAAAGGGTGAGGAGAAATTTTCTCTCAGGTCATTACATCATCCGAGGAGGGAAATTCTTTTATTGGACTCCCCTAAAGAATGGTTTTGCTGTTTTCATTTTTTTTTATAGAACTATCTCTTGAGAAAGTTAGGACAATAACCTCCATGCCTGGGACATTAAGTGACACTCAAAGTGTCCCTTTCAAACAAAAATAACATCCTAAGTTTTAAGAGTATCTTGTTCTCCTTTTCATTATACAGCAAATTTCAGTGCACTATGTCTAACTCTTAGTTTCACTATTCTTACCACATTTTTTTCCTCAGTAGTCATAATCAAATCCTCCTATAGAAAGTAGCTCTGATGACCTGATTTGGTATGTCATTGTTCCTGGGAGGGGTATTCTGATTATACACAGCTCTGTGATTCTTATTTCACAAAGTAATTAAATGGATTTCGTATAAACTCAAATGAGATGTAAAAGTTATATGCAAAACTTAATGTTGGCTGCTGTGACTATTTAGAAAATTTCCCTTGGATAACATGTAATACTGATTTTTAAAAGTTTCTCTTTTATGATACAGGCTTTTGGTTATGGTATGAAGAAGTCACAGCAATGAAAGGCAGAACATAGGGAAAGTAGTCAATGATGTAATAGCATTGTATGGTGACAGATGGTAACTACACATGCAGTGAGTATAGCATAACACATAGAGTTGTCAAATCACTATGCTGCACATGAAACTAATGTAATGTGTGCCAACTATACTTCAATAAAAAGAATTTTCATCTTTACATTTTGTTGGTAAAACCCACAGGAAACTTATAAATGACATGGGAATATAACTAGGGAAAGGGGAGGACAGTTTCCACCAGAAAGCATGAACTAAATCTCTCTTTTTGTGGGCAGCAATAAAATCTTTCTAATCAGTTCAATGTCCAGGGAAAAAAAATTGAGTTCTTTTTAAATAACCAAAAAATGTGATTCCATTATTGCATACCCAGCTAAAGCCACAGTTAATTATTAAGTTGTCATAGAAACACAGTACTGCTATGTAATACAATCATGTATTATTTTAATAAGGAAATGGCTAAGATAGTATGGGCAGTAGGTGCTCCAGAATCTCAACTCTGCTAGTGGTCACCAGAATTGAAGGTAAGCAGATGACCAAAGGAGCAGAACCTTTAATTCTCTTCTGGTACAATACTCCTTTAGGAAAAATAAATGGTGGACTGGCTGGCTAAGATAAAGTATACAACACAAAACACACAACTTCTGACAGGGAAGGCTCTAGGATGAAAGCTCTAGAAACAAAACCATATTGCCCAATGTTCATTTGGTTGGGACTACTACTTCTCAGGCTTTATGAGTTTGAAACACTAAGAGTACCAGAGACTAGATAAACTTCCTGGGTCAAACTTTGAGGTTAATGTCTTTTTTTTTTTTCTGTTACCAATAGCTTGTTGATTATGGCTGGTCCACTGTAAAATTGTGCATGTGACTTTCTTTTCTCATGTAGAATTCCTGTCCATTGTCTGGGTCACTTAAAGGGAGTTCTGGACTTTATAAAAGATTCTACCAGTTTTGTGATTTTAGCACCTCATTTAACCCATTTGAACCTTAGTTTCCTCATATGTAATTGGTACTCACTCCAATAACAGGTAGTGCAAAGACTGTCCTGACTCCCCCGGAGAGAAATTACATGAATTACATGTTCAGACACTCCCAGGAAGGAACTCAAAACATTTTTCCTGTCATGCTTTAGTGTTCAGAGGCCCTGGGAGAGAGGAAGAGAGAAGCAGACATTTTCCAATACTAAAGTACTGACCCAGTTAACCATTTTAGAAGTAAAAATGTATTTGTGTAGCTTATGTCCTGTACTTGAATCAAACAGATATCTCATCTGCTGTGCTTTCCAAATCACATTCAAAGAAGTTACAAGGACAGAGTAGGTCAAATGCTCTGCAGCAATCAGAGATACAAATGGAAACAATTTTCTTTGGCAGTGCTGATTGTACCACTGCCCTTCCTCTACCTTGGATTTCACCACTGAATATCACTCTTGGACTGTGTTTTGGTAATAGTGCTTAAGTTGTGTATTCCCAGAGGACAGGGCTAAGGCCAATAGGTTTTAATTTAAAAACATACATTTGAGGGGTGCCTGGGTGGCTCAATGGGTTAAAGCCTCTGCCTTCGGCTCAGGTTATGGGCTCTACTCAGCAAGGAGCCTGCTACCCCTCCCCCCGCCCACCTGCCTGCCTCTCTGCCTACTTGCGATCTCTGTCTGTCGAATAAATAAATAAAATCTTTTTAAAAAGCCCATACATTTGACTAAATATTAAATCAAGCAAACGGGCAAATAAAGACTTTCTGACAATTAGAGTTATGAAAAGTATTAAGCTGGCTATTCTCAAAGGCATTCAAGTGAAGTTTGGCAGCCACCTGTGGGAGAGAGAACTTGTAAATCTGACAGGAGTACAGCCTCTTAGATAACTTTCTACTGCATATTCACAAAAGGCATAATATATGGATCTTATCTTCAAAACAGATTTATTTATCTTTGGGAAGTACTTACAGAAGAAGAAAGGCCATTTGCATTAATTGGAAGACTGCTTCAATCATCAAATTCTTGCTAATGTTTGCTAAGTTTAGTTCAGTTCAGAAAGCCCTTACTGGGTACAAGTTTTATGCTAAGCCCTGGGGAAGACAGTACAGGGGAGACAGACATCTAAGAAATATCTTTACACATCCTCCAAAATCTCTCAGTCATGTAAAGAGCTTGTAGGTTAATACAAGCCTAATGTGAGTTTTAGAGACTAAATATAGAAAGAGATAAATAAAATAAGTACATTTATTCATCAGCTATTGTTTCTAATTATGCCTATGTCTACTGACATTGTTTTTCTTCCCTTGTTCACTCTTACTTATCTACTCAAATCAAGACCACTTGTCCCACTTCCTCCAAAAAAGCTTTTAATGATTATTTCAGTCTTAAGCCATTACTCTCACTCCTAATTTCTAACTGTTATGGATTGAATTGTGTCCTCTAAAAACACATGCTGAAGTCCTAACTCCAGGAACCTGTGAATATGACCTTATTTGAAAACAAATTCTTTGGGGTGCCTGGGTGCCTCAGTTAGTTGAGTGTCTGACTCTTGCTTTTAGCTCAGGTCATAATCTCAGGGTCATGAAATCAAGCACTGCATCAGGCTCTGTTGGGCATGGAGCCTTCTTAAGATTCTCTCTCTCTCCATTTCTTTTTGCCCCTTCCCCCTACTTTCTCTCTCTCTCAAAAAAAAAAAAAAAAAAGAAAGGAAAGAAAAGAAAAAAGAAAAGGAAGAAAACAGGGTCTTTGCAGATACAAGCATGTAAAGGTGAGGTCATATTGGAGTAGGGTGGGCCCTAGATCTAATAGGATTCATGTCCTTATAAGAAGAGGAAGATATGAACACAGGAATAGAGATACATGGGGAG
Source organism: Martes martes (assembly GCF_963455335.1). Taxonomy (NCBI): domain Eukaryota; kingdom Metazoa; phylum Chordata; class Mammalia; order Carnivora; family Mustelidae; genus Martes; species Martes martes. The sequence continues at coordinate 61,621,696 of NC_137897.1, forward strand.
AATGCTGTATGAAGATGGAGAAAAATACTGAAGTCATGAGTCTACAAGCCAAGGAACACCAAGGACTGCTAGCCAGCAATAACTAGAAGCTAGTAGAGAAAAATGGTCCAGAGTCTCCCTCAGAGTGTTCAGAAGAATCAACCTTGCCAAGACCTTGATTTCAGACTTGCAGCCTCTAGATCTGCTATAAATAAAGTTGGTTTCAAGCCACCAGTTTTGTGATACTTTATTATGGAATCTTTGGAAACATATATTGACATATCCCTTATCTGTATTACACGGTTTAACACTTAAGAGCATATGTAACAGGAGCTGACCAGAGAAATATCAGCAATAGAGAAAAGTAGATAACATTACTGAGAACTTACTCTGTTCCAGAGTAAGTTACTAATCATTTTGTATGCTCTCTTAATTTTCACAACAACCCTATGATAGAGGTACTATGATAGAGGTACTATTATTATCCCTATTTTATATAATGAGAAACTGAGGTTAAATAATTTACCCAAAGGTTAATGAGGGGCAAAGCCTGAGACTTCAACTCACTTTACGTCATTATGCTAAAGTGCTTCCAGTAATGCCAGAATGTGGGGAGTTTGTCTTCTGTTGTTGTTAGCTCCATATTCTAGCAGGTTTCAGAAAATGGTAAATGGTAAAAACATGTGTATAATAACAATATTAAATAATTAGAAAGTAAAGAGAAATAAAATGCATCAAGTTCTACCACTATCATAAAATTATTTTTTTGGGGGGGGTGGAAGTATTATTTTCCAATTCAATAAAAATTGGTGGGCTCAACACTGTATTAGGCATCCTAGTGACACAAAAACAAAAGACATTGCTCATAGGGAGTTTGGTTACCAGAAAGCAATGTCTACAAGGGCATGGCATATACAGGGTTGTACAGGGACTATTGCCTATATACATACATTCTTCCACTGAAATTTTTATTGATAATTATAGATGCACATAACATTTTAAGAAATAATACAGAAAAGTTTCTTGTATACTTGGCCCACTTTCCTCCAGTGGTAATATATTGCAAAATTATAGTACATCACTGCAGCCAGAAAACTGACATTAATACAGTCCACCAATCTTTTTTCAGAGTTCCCCAGTTTTACTTGTATTCATTTGTGTATGTATATGTAAGTTTATGTATATGTAAGTATATGCATTGTAAGTTTTCTAAAGTTTTATTACCTGTATGGGTTTCTGTATCAACGACCAAAATCAAAATACAGAACTATTGTATTTTGGATATCTAGCCAAACTCCCTCATGTTACCACTTTATAGACACACCTACTGCCTCCCCACCAACACCAGCTTAAATGTCTACTTCCTGACAACTACTAATCTGTTCTCTATAATTTTGTAATTTCAAGGCTTTTATGTAAATATAGTCATATAGTGTGTGACTTTTTGATATTATCTTTTTTTCACTCAGCATAATTTCTTGGAGATTAATTTAAATTGTTGCATGTATCAATAATTCATTCTTTTTTTAATTCTTGAGTAGCATCCGTGTACCAAGGATGTCCATATTTTATTTAATTCATCCATTGAAGGACAGCTGGGCTATTTCCAGTTTTTGGATATTATGAATAGACCTGCTGTGAACATTCATTTACAGATTTTTTTTCCTGTGTACAAAGTCTTGATTCCTCCAAGATAAATGCTCCAGAGTACAATTTTTGGGTAGTATACTAATTGCATGTTTGCTTGATAAAAATCTGCTAAACTGTGTTCCAGTGTGGCTGTACAATTTTACATTCCCAACAGCAATATATGAGTGATCTAGTTTTTCTGCATTTTTGGCAGCATTTGATATTGCCATTTGTCATTATTTTCAAATTTTAGTTACACTGATAGGTGTGTGATATCTCATTGTGGTTTTAATTTGCATTTCCCTGACTCCTAATGACTTTGAACATATTTTCATACTGAGTATTCATTTTGAAGGGATCTCAAAGAGAAAAATATCAGAGAAAAGGTGAGTTTTGAGTGAAGTGAGTTCTGAGTCTGAGCTACAAAAATGTGCAGGATTTGGAACTGGAAGCAAGTGAGGAGGATGTCAGGACTCTCACTGTGGTTATAATATATGAGTCAAGTAAAAAAAAAAAACAACAAAATTTTAAAAAGTAAAACCTACATATCTAGTCTGTATAAGTCAGTAGGAGAACTAGCTCATTTAATTCTCACAACCATCCTGCTATTATGCTTTATTGTTCCCATTATGAAAATATATTCATTGTAGTGATGTTTAAAGTTGTAGAAAGATAAAACAAAAAGAAAAAAAAATGACATAATCTTCTCACAGGTAACTATTTGAAATATTTCTTTCAAGTCTTTCATTGTTTTATAAACATACACATACAGTATATATTTGTAAATTGGAGCATCACAATATATATACTTTTTCTTTTTTTCTTCACATTATGAATGTTTTCTCATAAGATTAAATATTACTTAAGATACCATTTTAAATGTTCACAGAATATTCCATTAAATTAATAAGTCATGATTTATTTGAGCTTTTTCTTATTGTTGGTCCTTTTGGTTTCCAGTGTTATTATATATAAATGATGCCGTAATAGCAGGTTTGTAAATTAATGTCTGTTGGATTTCAGACTATTCTCTTTCGCCAGTTTCTTAGAAGTGAAATCCGTGTATCAAAGGTTATGGGTTATGAACTATTTGAAGCCTTTTGGTATGCATTGCAATTGCTTTCAAGAAAAGTTTTGCCAATTTATATTCCCTGAGTGTAGGAGAATGTTAATTTTACCACACCCTTACCAAGACTAGATTATTACTTTTGGAATTTTTGATAATTAAGAAAAAAGAAAAATAGTACCACATTTAGTGTGTATTTATTGTTGGTGAGGTTGGGAATTTTTCATACTTTTCAGTCATTTATATTCAGTTCTGTAAGTTTCTTGTTCTCTTTGTCCATTTTTCTTTGATGTTATTAGTGTTTTCCTTATTGGCTGGATTTAAAAAGTTTCATTAGCCCCATTTTGAAGATGAGGAAGTTGAGACCTAGAGAGATTATATAAACTCCTCAAGGTCACATACATAATAAAGGTAGTTAAAAGTATCCTAATTCTTATTCTAAAGGCCAGTTCTTTTCTACCATGTCATATCTCCTTTCAAGATAGTTGTCTTTGCTAATGAGGGACAACTGAGTTGTTGAAATCAGTTACCTTCCTGCTTATTAAATATTTCTATAATCCATCATTTGCCTACATGTCAAAGTCATAGTTGTTCCTGTGATTTTAACCAGGATAATCCATATTATTCCTGGCCTCATCTAGAACACAAACACCCAGAGAAAGGGACTTGAATCCAGTGCTGGTCACAATTAATTTTTTGGTTAGTCCTCTAGGACTTTTCTTCAACACAGATTTCCTCCCAGACTTTACATTCTCCTACTGACCAGAGTGATTGAGTTCAGTTACAAAAACAACTGAATTCAGGCAAATAGTTTAGAATGGACCTTTGTTCCATTCAATACCTAGTCACTAGTTTGGCTGAATTTTTCATGTTTTCTTGCATAGTGCTGAAGCACCTGGAGTTAGAATTTGTGGATGAAAACAATGAGCAAATTTGAATCTAAAATAAGGCAGCAGGTTGAGATAATGGGTTAGTTGGAGTGATTATATGCTCTAAAGAATAACAGTTCTCTGGATCCAAAAAGTTATTAACCAAATTGATGTATAGGGCGCTTATAAAATGAAAGGCTCAAATCTGAGAATAACAAACTACCCTAAATATAATTCCTCCCTTTTGACATGTTTCTGAGTCCACTGCATACAAAACACTTACACATGAAGACAAAATCAACTATTGCATTCAAACCAAAATACCCTACCAAATTTCCTTCTAAGGGGCTATAATAAATACATTTGGCCATCCATAATTGCACTGAAAGTCTGCTGGCTGGTTCTCACTAACTGAGATTTAATTAGTGTCTAAGGAAACAAGAAATTCCTGTTTGAAAAAAATCAAATAAAACGGAAAAAACAAATTACAATTGGTGTGCACGTTTTTCCTGGCACTGTGGTCTCTGAATAAATGTGGTGATATGACCCAGACCTCTTTTCTTCTTGTGTATGTCTCTCTTTCCTTCCTCTTACTTAATACAGTTTAAATAAAGAAACATCTGCTGGAATTCTGAAATCGGGATCCCTGCTTTGGGAAGACAAAGGAGAAAAAAAAAAACTATTTGTACAGTTGTGTATAGCACACCATGTAGGCTCTTTACTAGAGAGAGCCCATAGACTGGAAGTTGGCCATTTTTAGAAGGAAGCTACTTATTTTTATCTCAAGAGTAGAGAAAGTACTCTAAAAATCACTTAGCGGTCAGAGGGTTTTCCTCTGGCATAGAAGGGAATGCGGTTCCAGAAGAAAAATGCTGATGATACATAAAGATAACTATCATCTCATGAGCAGTGACCAGACACTGTGCTAAATATAGTACATACATTATCGTACTTAATCCAAAATTCTAAAAGGGAGATATTAGAATTATTCTAAGTCTAGGATACTAAAGCTAAAATGAGTTAAGTCATTTGCCCAATATCACTCCACTAAGAGATTATAGAGCTGGTACTCAAACTCAGGATTACAAAGCTTTGTTTATTCCACTATACAATATTGTCACATGGATGATTAATTTTAATTTTAATTTTACATAATTAGAAAAATAAATAAATGTCATCATTAATTCTACCACCCAGTCTATACTACTTTTTTCTTTCTTTTTATCATTCTTCTTATTAAAAATAAGTGCAGAGACTTCCTGTCAAGAAAACATGTTGTAGACCCATTTCCTGTTTCTCCACACTAAGTAAAAATATAAACCCTGGAAATGGCCCAAGATATACCAAAAAAGAGCTCTGAAAGATAGTAGGAAGAAAGTGAACTACATGTAGTGTCCATCACTTGCAATGAGAAGGTGACTTAGACCCAGTGTTTCCCTTTCCATGACATAGTGATAAAGCAGCCCAGGTAGGTGCATTCCTTTCCTGGATCACACTGGAGTCCATCTAACAACATGAGATAATCCTAACACTTCTAGCAAGAGATACCAGGTGGGAGCTTGTACAAAAATCAAGAGCCAGGAGAGGCACTCATGCCAGGTCTAAGATTGTCTTCCCTCCATGAGATACTAAGGTGGAGAGACAGAGATGGCAGAAGAGACCTAACGATACAGCAGGTGACCTGGTTCAGGAAGTTTCTTTGTTCCCCTAATCATAAGAATCTTCTCCTGAACCCAGAAACCAGGGCTGGCATCCAGAACTATTAGGAGGGATGTATCATTAATAAGTGGCTGACTCAGAATTCTTTGTCCTTTCAGGCCAAGAGTCTTCTTCTCTCACCCAGAGAAACTAGACATCTCAAAAGACGGTCAGACAATAAAGGGTCTCCACCACAAACACACTCACAGAGATACAACCCACCTAGAGGGTCAGCCTGGGTAATCCTCTTCCATCCTCTCAGAAAGCACCAATGAGATCCAGTGGGAGTCCTAGCAGCACCAACTAAACCAAGCAGACCAAAATAACCTAGCAAAGGCTATGAAAATTAAACTGCCATCAAAATTACAGACCACAAAATTATACCAGGACCTAAAAAAAAAAAATATATACCAGGACCTGGTATGTGCATGTTAAACTTATATAGGGTTACTTCTTGATAAAATAAAAGAGTTTGAAAGGATTTAGAGTATCCTAAAATAAGACACAGTGCCTGATGCACTAAATGTGTGGATGAAACACTGAATCACAAAGTGAATAAGACCATCAGTTGACACCAACACCAAGATGAATCAAATATTGAATCTAGTTGGCAATGATTTTAAAGAATCTGTGATACAGTGATTCTAAAAGCAGTTACAACTCACATTAAATTAAAGAAAGGGGAAAATCTCAGGGGAAAAAATGAGAATATTACCAGTTGTTAAGTAAGTACTATTGTACAGAATCGTTTGCTTTACTTTCATAACTTCGTTTGATTCTTAATAAGACTCTAAGTTTGATTTTATAATCCCATTTTAACATGAGAAAAACATGAGAAGTTTACCATAATCCCTAGCATAACCTATTGTATTACACCTGATCAGCTTGACTCATTTACGTTACCTATTTGATCTTTGTAGACATTTGAGCTTGCCATCTCTGATAGGCAAAAGTAGAAATGGTACTTGAAGTAGGGCAAACAGTGTGAGTGAAGATACAGGAACAGAAATGATTATCGGACATTTGAAGGCAGTGAAGATATCAGTCTGCCTAGAGCAAAGAGTATGTGTTGAGGAGTAACTGGAGAAAATAGTGTAGAGGGAAAAGAGGGTCAGATTACAGAAAATAGAGAAAGAGAAGTGGAGAAAGGAAATAATGAAGGGAAAATGAGAGAGAGAGAGAGGAAAAGAAGAATATTAAGTGCCTATTAGGGGTTCCTAATTTTCCATTATTACTAGTTCCCTTACATGCACACTACTTGAGCCAGTTTCTTAAAGTGCAATACCTCTGTCTCATCTCCAGGTTTTTCCCAAATGCTATCCCTGCTGCTTACAATCTTTGCCCACAGCTTTCTATTAATTTTTCAAGGTTAACTCAGATATACTGTCATCTATTCCAAGAAGCCTTTCTTAAAAGTCCCCTCCACTAGCCAGTTTCCCTCTTCTCCATACCATCCTCCCAAGACAAATTCTTTCTCTATGTTCCCCTGACCTATTCTTCACACCTCTGTCAGCAGTTATCCTGTTGTATTCATCTGTCAGGCTTTTCTTTCTCTTTAAAATTTATTATTTATTTATTTATTTTTTAAAATTTATTTATGTATTTCATATTTCAAGTTTTTATTTAAATTCCAGTTAGTTAACATATAGTCTATTAATAGTTTCAGGAGAATTCGGTGATTCATCACTTATGTATAACACACAGTGCTCATCATACATAACAAGTGTCTTCCTTAATACCCATCACCCATTTAGCCCATCTCCCCTCCCACCACCCCTCCAGCAACCCTCAGTGTGTTCTCTATATTTGAGTCTGTTTTATGCTTAAGCTCTCTCTCTTTTTTCCCTATGTTCATCTGTTTTGTTTCTTAAATCCCACATATGAGTGAAATCATATGGTATTTGTCTTACTTTGACTTTTTTCACTTAATATAATACACAATAGCTCGATCCATGTCCATACAAATGGCAATATTACATTCATATACCTATCTATATCTATCTATCTATGTCTATATCATCTATATCTATATTATCTATATCTATATCTAACTATCTATATCTGTACATTACATCTTCTTTATCCATTCATTAGTTGATGAACTTCTGGGATCTTTCCACAATTTGGCTACTACTGCTGCTATAAACATTGGGGTGTATATGTCCTTTTGAATCAATATTTTTGTATCATTTGGGTAAATACCTAGTAGTGTAATTGCTGGATTGTAGGGTAGTTCTATTTTCCACTATTTGAGGAATGTCCATATTGTTTTCCAGAGTGACAACACCAGTTTACATTCCCACCAACAGTGTAAGAGGGTTTCCCTTTTCTCCTCATCCTCACCAACATCTGTTGTTTCCTGTGTTGTTAATTTTAGCCATTTTGACAGGGGTGAGGTAGTATCTCATTGTGGTTTTGATTTGTATTTCCCTGTTGATGAATGATGTTGCACATGGTTTCATGTGTCTGTTAGCCATCTATACAGTTTCTTGGAAAAATGTCTATTCATGTCTTCTGTCCATCTTTTTACTTTTATATTTTATTTTGTTTTATTTTTTAAATTAAATTTTGTTAGTTAACATACTGCATAATATTGGTTTCTGGAATAAAATTCAGTGATTCATCTCTTACATACAATACTCAGTGCTCATCACAAGTGTCTCTAATACCCACCCCCATCTAGCTCATCTCCAACCCACTTCCCTCAGTTTGTTCTCCAACAGTTTGTTCTCCATCACCCGTCAGTTTATTTTCTATCTTTAAGAATCTCTTATGACTTGTTTCCCTCTCTCCTTTTTTTTTTCTTTTCCCATATGTTCATGTTTTCTTTCTTAAATTCCACATATGAGAGAGATCATATGGCATTTGTCTTTCTTTGGTTGACTTATTCCACATAGCATAATACATTCTAGCTCTACTCACCTCATTGCAAATGGGAAGAATTCATTCTTTTGCTTGCCTGAATAATATTCCATTGTCTGCCTATTTCTCAACTAGATTATTTGTTTTTTTGTGTGTGTTGACTTTGATAAGTTCTTTATAAAGTTTGGATACTAATGCTTTATCAGATATTTTGTTTGCAAATATCTTCTCCCATTCCAAAGGTTGCCTTTTAGTTTTGTTGATTGTTCCTCCAATGTGCAGAAACTTTTTATCTTGATGATATACCAATAGCTCATTTTTGCTTTTATTTTCCTTGTCTCCAATGACATGTCTAGTAAGAAAGTGTTACGGCTGATGTCAAAGAGGTTGCTGCCTATGTTCTTCTCTAGGATTTTGATGGTTTCCTGTCTCACATTTAGGTCTTTCATTCATTTTGAATTTATTTTTTTGTACAGTGTGAGAAAGTGGTCCAGTTTTATTCTTTTGCACATTGCTGTCCAGTTTTCCCAACACAATTTGTTGAAGAGACTGTCTTTTTTTCCATTGAATATTCTTTCCTGATTTATTAATTAATTGACCATATAATTGTGGGTTTATTTTTGGGTTTTCTATTCTATTCTATTGATCTATGTGTCTGTTTTTGTGCCAGGAACATAGTGTCTTGATGACTACAGCTTTGCAATACAGCTTGAAGTCTGGAATTGTGATGCCTCTGGCTTTGATTTTCTTTTTCAGCATTTCATGGGCTATTCAGAGTTTTTTGTGGATCCATACAAATTTTAGGATTGTTTGTCCTAGCTCCGTGAAAAAAATGTTCATGGTATTTTGATAGGGATTACACTAAATTTATAGTTTCTTTAGGTGTATAAAACATTTTAAACAATATTTGTCCTTACAATCCATGAACATAGAATGTGTTTTCATTTCTTTGTGTCTTCTTCAATTTATTTCATAAATGGTCTTTTACCTCTTTAGTGTACAGGTCTTTTACCTCTTTAGTTAGGTTTATTCCTAGATATCTTATGGTGTTTGTTGCAATTGTAACTGGGATTGATTCCTTCCTTTCTCTTTCTACTGCCTCATTCCTGGTGTATAGAAATGCAACAGATTTCTGTACATTGATTTTGTATCCTATGACTTTTCTGAATTCATGTATCAATTCTAGAAATTTTTTTTAAGTCTTTCAGATTTTCTACATAGGGTATCATGTTGCCTGTGAATAGTAAAAGTTCAAGAACTTCCTTGCTGATTTGGATACTTTTTAAAATTAACATAAAATGTATTATTTTTTCAGGGGCACAGGTCTGTGATTCATTATTCTTACACAATACATAGTGCTCACCACAACACATACCCTTCCCAATGTCCATCATCTTTTATACCTTTTTGTTGTCTGAATGCTGAGGCTAGAACTTTCAATACTGTGGTAAATAACAACGGTGAGAGTTGACATTCCTGTCTTCTTCCTGACCATAGAGGAAAAACTCTTAGTTTTTCCTCAATGAGGATGATATTAGCTGCCTGTCTTCTGTATATGGCTTTATAATGCTGAAGTATGTTCCCTGTATCCCTACTTTGTTGAAGGTTTTTATCAAAATTGGTTGGTGTACTTGGCCAAATGCTTTTTCTGCATCTATTGAGAGGATCATATGGTTCCTATTTTTTTCTTTTATTTAATATGGTGCATCACCTTCATTGATTTAGAATATTGAACCACCCCTAGAGCCCAGGATTAAATCCCAATTGATTGTGGTGAATGATTATTTCAGTGTACTGTTGGATTCAGTTTACTAGTATTTTGTTGATAATTTTTGCATCCATGTTCATCAGGATGGTGGTCTGTAATTCTCTTTTTTTAGTGGGATCTTTGTCTGGTTTTGGAATCAAGGTAATGATGGCCTCCTAGAATGAACTTAGAAGTTTTCTTTCTATTTCTATTTTTTTTTAACAGTTTGAGAAGAATAGGTATTAATTCTTTAAAAGTTTGGTAGAATTTGCCTGTGAAGCCATCTGGTCCTGGACTTTTGTTTATTGAGAGATATTTGATTACTGGCTCAATTTCTCTGCTACTTATGAATCTGTTCAAGTTTTCTATTTCTTCCTGTTTCAGGTTTGGTAACTTATATGCTTCTAGGAATTTATCCATTTCTTCCAGATTGTCAGATTTTGTGACATCTCACTTTTCATAATATTCTAATTGTTTCTATTTCTGTGGTATTGGTTGTGATTTTTCCTCTCATTCATAATTTTATTTATTTGGGTCCTTTCTCTTTTCCTTTGATAAGTCTGGCTAGGGGGTTATCAATCTTATTAATTCTTTCAGAGAACCAGCTAGTAGCCCTGCTGATCTGTTCTAATGTTTTTTGCTCTGAATATATCTGTTAAGTCCATCTGGTCCAGTGTGTCATTCAAAGCCATTGTTTCCTTGCTGTTTTTCTGCTTAGATGGTCTGTCCATTGCTCTAAGTGGGGTGTTAAATTCCGTTGCTATTATTGTATTACTATCAATGAGTTTCTTTATGTTTGTTATTAATTATGTTTTTATATTCAGGTGCTCCTAAGCTGGGGACATAGGTATTTACAATTATTAGATCTTTTGTTGGATAGACCCCTTTATTATGATATAGTGCCTTCTTCATTTCTTGTTATAGTCTTTGTTTTATTTTATTTTATTTTAAATTTTATTTATTTATTAGAGAGAGAGAGAGAATACACAAGGAGGAGGGAGGAGCAGAGGGAGAGGGAGAAGCAGGCTTCCCATAGAGCATGGAGCCTGATGCAGGCCTCAGTCTCAGGACCCTGATATCATGACCTGAGCTGAAAGCAGATGCCCAATTGACTGAGTCACCCAGGCACCCACAGTCTTTGTTTCAAAATTTAGTTTGTGTGATATAAGCATGGTTACCTTGGCTTTCTTTTGATATCCATTGGCATGATAGGTGGTTCTCCATCCCCTCACTTTCAGTATTTAGGTGTCTTTATGTCTAAAATGAGTGTCTAGTAGGCAGCATACAGATGAGGTGTTTTTTTTTTTTTTTTTGATAATCCATTCTGATACCTTGTGTTTTTTGATTGGAACATTTAGTCCATTTACATCCACAGTAATTAGTGATAGACATGAATTTATTGCCATTGTGTTATTTGTAACGTTGATGTTTCTGGTGGTGTTCTCTGTTCCTCTTTAATCTTTGTTGCTTTTTGTCTTTCTTTCCACGGAAAACATCCCTTCTAATATTTCTTTTTTTTTCTTTTTAAGTTTTTTTTTTTTTATGTCAGAGAGAGTACAAGCAGGGAGAGGGGAAGAGGGAGAAGGAGAGAATCTCAAGCAGACTCCCCACTAAGTGGGGATCCCAATGCAGTTCTTGATCTCACAACCCTGAGGTCATGACCTGAGCTGAAATCAAGAGTTGGACACTTAAATGACAGAGTCACCCTGATGCCCCTCCATTTTAATATTTCTTGCAGGACTGGTTTAGTGGTCACAAACTCCTTTAGTTTTTGTTTGTCTGGGACACTCTTTATCTCTCTTATTCTGAATGCCAGTGTTCCTGTGTAAAGTATTCTTGGTTGCGTATTTTTACAATCAGCTTGTTGAATATATCATAGCACTGACTTCCTGTCTGTCAAGTTTCTGTGGACAGTTCTGCTGCAAATCTGCTATGTGTTCCCTTACGGTTAAGGACCTTTTCCTCTGCTGCTTTCAGGATTCTTTCCTTGTCTATGTATTTTGTGAATTTGACTATGAATTTTCATGGTGTGGGTCAGCTTTTGTTGAATTTGATGTGAGTTGTCTGTGCCTCTTGAATTTTGATGTCTGCATACTTCCCCCAATTAGGGAACTTTTTAGCTATAATTTTCTCAAATAAGCCTTCTTCCCCCTTTACCCTCCTTTCTTCTTCTCTAACTCCTATATCAGTGTTATAACACCTTAAGGAGTCACTGAGTTCCCTAGGTCTACAATCGTGATTGAATACTTTTCTTTCCCTCTTCTTTTCAGCTTCATTAGTTTCCATACATCTTGTCTTCTATATCACTGATACATTCCTCTGTTTCATCCATCTTTGCTGTCATTGAATCCAGTCAGTTTTCATCTCATTTATAGGATTTTGTATTTCAGTGTGACAATTTTTTAGTTCTTTTATCCCTGCAGTAGGACATTCTCTAGTGTCTTCTATGCTTTTCTCAAGCCCAACTAGTATACTTATGATTGTTGTTTTAAATTCTGGTTCAGGTTTATTACCTATATCAGTTTTTATTAAATCCCTGACCATTACTTCTTCCTGTTCTTTCTTATGGGTGAATTCCTCCATCTTGTCATTTTGCCTATGTCACTTTTCTTGTGTGTGATTTTTAGGAAAGCCTGTTATGTTTCCTATTCCTGAGTGTAATGGCTATATTAAAAGGTCCTATACTATCTTGGTCCTGATGCTTAAGGAGCATTTTAAAGTGCACACTCTGCTATTGTGTTTTGGTTCTCCTTCCTTCAGTTCAATCTTCTGTAGAGTTTCTCCTTGCCTGAAGTGGGGGTAGGGTGCTTGGACCTTGTCCATTGTGTGGTCAGTTTTAACTAGGGGTTTTTTAGTCTGCTTTTTAAAAGAAGCTGGATCCTTCTATCAGGTGGCCTTTTTTTCCCTGTAGGTATGCAGTTTGTTCTCTCAGTCCTTAGAGTGATTTTTTGGATGTTTGAAATGATTTCATATTTATCTAGCTCTGTTAGAGGGATGAGCCAAGTTTAGTGTCCCCCTACTCCTTCACCATTTTAACTCTATGCCCAGTATTTTAGAGGCCTCCATGAAGAAGTATTTTCCACTGGTAGGAAAGATTGTATCTTGTAGTAAGCCCCACAGACATGGTACAGGACTTTATTATCTGTCCTTACCCCTATGGTTAATCAATCCATTGCTATAGTAGCTGCTGTGATGACTGTCTTACATGAAACCTAAAGAATCTGTCATAAGAGAAACAGATGGGTTGAGAACCTAAGAAAAGCAAGGATCCTGCTGATGGTAAAATGGTGGGAAAAAGGCCCATCAAGGTCTTTTGTAAACAATCGTGGAGCTATCTAATATTATCTAGCACCCTGAGAGAAAATATAGGCAGACAACCTAATTCTGTTTTGTTAAGCATGTGGAAGTTATTGCCTAAGTTTAAGCAACCAATCATTCGTCTCACACTAACAGACTATTCTAGCTCTAACAAACACTGGGGCTGAATACACACTTACCTATGGAAACCCTTTGAAAATTTTGGGAGGAAATAAATAGTATTAATGTTTATGAGGAGAAATTATCAAAAGCTGAGAAACTAGTTTCTACCTACCTATCTCTCTAGTGCATATTGTCCCCATTCCTGAGTATATTTTGAGTGTAGATGTTTAGAGAACCTGGATCTAACTCTAATAACATGGAAACTCAGGTTGCATACCCCAGGAGAGAAACCCATTACAATGGGTGGTGCAAAATGGGAAGCTATACAGCTCTTTGTTCCCAGAGAATAGTAAATGTAAAAGAGTATAAGCTACCTAGGAGGCATAACAAGATCACTGCTACCACAAGAGTATTAGACAACATGGGGGTAATCAAGATTGCTCAAAGCCCATTCAACCGTCCAATTTAGGCTATAAAGAAATATAATGGGATCCGATGAATGATAATAGAGTATAAAGAACTTAGTAAAATTATCTGCTCATCCATGCCATGGTGCTTAACATGTTGTTGTTGTTGTTTTTTATAGAAAATGTGACATCCATAAGACATATCACTGTGTGCTGGATCTATTTAACAACTTTTTCAGCATTTCATTAAGTCCTGAATCCCAAGACAAATTCTCCTTCAGATGAAGTGGGGGAGACAATGGAACTTCCAGGCATTGCTCCAAGGGTATTTCCATAATCTCAGTTTGTCACAGAATAGTAACCAGAGATTTGGAAAAATGGATATTACCAGAGGAGATGGTGCCTTTTCATTATATAGATGATGTTGTGTTAACTTGTGATGATTTATCCTCCCAGTCTCAAACAGCCATGTCATTACAGGCATCCTTAAAGTCACAAGGATGGGAGGTGAATACTGATGAGATTCAAGGTCTGGGTCAATCAGTAAAATTCTTGGGCATTATGTGGCTAGGTAAGATAAAAGTAATTCCAGAAATAGTCATTGACAAAATACACACTTCCCCAATCCTTAAAATGGTAAAGTGAATGCATGCTTTTGTTGGTTTATTGGGTTACTGGAGACCTTTTATTTCTCATCTAGTATAGCTATTAAGATCTTATATGTCTTGGTTAAGAAAGGAAGACAACGAGATAGGGGTGTTAATTAACAAGAGCCTTTTTAAAAGGCAAAAATACTCGTAAAACAAATACAGGGCTTGGGGGTGTTAATGTCAGATGTGAGCTGTGAATTAGATGTAAGTAACTGGAAGAGTTAGGGGTTTGGGGCTTGTGGCACAGACAAAATGAGAAATCCCTTTAGGATTCTGGTCTCAGTTATGGAAAGAGAATCTGGGTATAATATGATTGAGAAACAACTATTAGCTATATACCTTGCACTGCAACAAATGAAAGAACTGACTGTTGACATTCCCTTGATGATACAAAGTTCTCTGCCAGTAGATTTGATTAAGAATATGTTGAGAAAATCTGAGTGCCTGTGCCCAGGTAAGCACTTTATAGAATTTGCATGTTTACATACAGCAGAAGAGCACTTACAATACCAGCCCACTATTTCATGAACTTCACTGGTTATTAGAGTTGGTCACTTATGTCAGCCCAGCCCAACTTCTATAACTCACCAGTATTATGCCTTTCCTCCCCCAAGTAATTGGGGGGGTTAGGCTTGCCTTCAGTGGCCACATGGTAAAATGATAGCAGCAGCCAGGGAAACCTTTCTGTTTAGTGTTCTGCTGTCCTACTGGATTTTGATGTACTTTAGCTGAAGAAGAAACTACAGGTGGTCAGTGGGCAAAAGGAGATTGATATGGATTGTGTTGATGCATGAACCCATGCCTATTGACTTGGCCCCTGATAGCTGGGCAGTATGGAAAGTGTTAACGACATGGATGTGACAATGGCACAGTGAAAGCTGGGCTATATTAAATAGACCCCTGTAAGGAGTGGAAAGACATTTGGGAAGTATGCATTAAATTCAATACATCCATCCAAGTATGGTATATGTCCACTCACACTCCATCCACACTGCCAGAAATCATGAGGCAGATGCTCTAGCCTGGACACAAGTTCTTCTTCTGGAGGAAATGCTGACCCCATCTGATGTGGCAGAATGTGTCCACCATAAATAGGACACCAAGGTTCCAAAGCTACTTGGAAATATTTTCCAAGTTAAAAAAAACAACAACACATTTGCCTTTAAAATATTCTTATCTACATGCTGCTGATGAACTGACATGAACTGACAGGTTATCTCCCAATGCTACCTCAGGCATGGCCCTCATGGCCATTGCTCCATAGCCCAGGGTATATTGGGTGTACCATACATCCTATTCCTTGTTGGCAAATATATTACATAGGCCCTCTAAGGGTACCGATATATGCTGACCTGTGGAGACACTTCCAAATGACTTGTACAAGTATTTGCTTATAAAAGAGCTAATCAGGGTGCAACTACAAGGGGAGTAACAAAACTAGAGAGCATATACAGAACATTGACTCAGATGGATAGTGATCAAGGAACACATTTTCCTAATCATGAGGTCCAAAAAATAAGCAGAAGTCTAAGATACATTATGGACTTGCCACCTGCCATGCAATCCTACTCCTGGGAGCCTGCATGAAAAGATAAATAGACTAATTAAACACACACACACACACACACACACACACACATTAAAGACTTTGTCACCAGGTGCACCTGGGTGGCTCAGTCAGTTGGACACCTGATTCTTTATTTTGTCTTGGGTCATGGTTTCAGGGTCATGATATTGAGCCCTGTGCTGAAATCCATGCTGAGTGGGGACCCTGTTTAAGATTTTCTCTCTCTACCTCTACCTGTGTCCCCCACAAGCCCACCCTCTATCTCAAATAAATAAATCTTTAAAAAAAATTGTCACCAGATAGTTGCCTCAAAGGATGGTTCCATGACTAACAGGAAATTCAATTCCTTAATGCCACACTCACAGCAAGATAGACATCAGCCTATGAATGCCCAGTCAACAATACCCCTGAAGCTCAGGCACTGTAGGTATCAGTCTTGTTAGGAAGTTGAGTCCTATCTGGCTGAAGGAGGGACTCATTTTACAATTGCCACAAGATCTCTCACATGGTGAGACTTTAGTTCATTGGAAATTAGCTTGGAGTGCCCCCCACCATGGCTTGAAGTAGTAATCCCTTGAGGTCAAGGGGTCACATCCAGTATTATTCTTAACCCCTTGTTCTACATTGGTCAGGGCCCAACACACATGCAAATAACTGCTTTTCAACCTCTGACACTTTGTACTAAGGCAGTGTTGTTAGTATTGGTGCCAAATTAAATGCCTATGAACAATATAGATGCATTCTCTGATGATGTTAAGGGGCAAATATATGGTAATATCAGCCAGAGTTTGTATTGGCTCATGGAACCAAACCACCACCATGTTGTTACTAAATGAAGATTTGCCATATCTGCTGTCTATAGAACATGTTTCTCTCATCACCACTACCTTGCATTGTTGATGCTCCTTCCAGTTGCATTGGGATACTTCTTCCTGTCATGGGCCACTTTGTATGTTGAAGTTCACAATCTCTCCAACCTTTGGGTCTGTCAAAATGATCTCTTTACCAGGTGGCTGGGAAAATCATAATTGTAAGTATTTTCTTTTGTCTTATAAGTATAATAATATTGCAACTGTGTCATAAGGATGTAAGTTATCTCCCAATATCTGGCTGTAGAGTCATTGTGGAAAAATGGCATAAAGACTATACAAACTATAAAGATGTCAGGGGTGGAGTGTAGGAGTGCTAACAACACTGAATACATCTTTGGTCCCCCATTTTATTCATGCTGAAACAATGACTTCCCTTGGGGCTCTATGTTCCATGCCTGTGGGAGGTGAATATATTCCCTGAACAGGATATGGAAAGTCTTGTTCTGATCATCCCTACAGTTGTACACAGGAGACACCACTTTAGATAACTAGTAGAAATGACTGAACAGGTGTTACTACTTTAAATAAATATCCTTAGACCTCACCACAATAGACTTCTCTCTACAAAATATGTGGGTTGAAGTCCAAATGGCAAGGGCAAGCAAAGAATAGCTGTGTAGCACCTGGATTGTATGTCTGACTGGTCCTTCCATCAGTAATTTACTTTAAATAAAACTCTGTGCAAATGGTATAGAGTAGGTTGTCTAATTTTCCAGTCTTAAAGTGTATTCTCAGTCTGAAGGATACTTTACTGTCCCTCCTCCATCTTCTAACACCTCACTTGTCTTTCAGTAACTCTGACTTTGATTAGGAGAAATACTTAAAAACATTGACATAGATTTTCTAGTACATTCTTTGAGTTTAGACTATGTGCTAGGGAATCAGAAATAAAGAGAAGGGAGCTTGTGAAGATGGTGGAGTAAGAAGACCCTGAGTTCATCCTATCCCACGTTTTCAACTAGATATCATACACATCCAAGTCAAAAAAACAGAGAATGATCTGAAAACTGGCTGAAGAAACTATAGAACTAAATATAGAGAAAAAGCCACATCTAAAAGATTAGGAAGAGGAAGTGTCAGGATGCCTGCAGGAGGGAGGGAACTATGCATGTGGAAAGGACAGAGAAATGAACCCTCAAACCAGGGAGCTCACGGATGGAAGACTAATCCCCATAACCAGGGGGTCTGAATTCCACAGGTTGTAAAACCAGTGGGACTTGGAGCCTGGAGGTTTAAAAGTCAGCAGACTGAGAACTGGGAAGCTTGAAGGGTAAGTGATAGCTAGGTTGCCATGTTAAAAGAGACAGAAGCCCACTCAAAAAGGAAACATAAAAATGGCAGTTTACACAATGTTAGGGGTAAATGGGAGAGAGATCTTTAATATAATTTTGGAGTGTGCTGGGGAACTCCTCTGAAAAGGAGGGAGCTGGCAGGAGCCATTTTACTCCCTTGCCCCCAGCATAAACATAGAGCTATCCCCTAGAGGCAGTGCTGCACAGACACTTGCTACCTAACCTGCTAGCAGTGCAATATGCCCACAAGTTCTTGTGAAGATGAGCCCACTCCAAGTTGGCTAGCTTTGGCCCAGTGCTCAAAATTTTGTTAAAGCCTCATATGCATGTTGACAAGCTGCTGGTTTCACAGCTGCTGCAGTGCACCAGGCACAACCACCCTGGTGTGAAGCAGTGTGCCCCAAGCTACTCTCATGCACTGGACCCATAATGTCCCAACTGGGAAACATTGAGCAGCACTCAAGAGCAGGGACAGAGGTGTGTGCAAAGGAGGGGCTACCTTGTAGAAGCTTTTTGCTGTGAGCCACAATAGGCTTAAACCACCATGGGCATGCCCAATGGTTGCTTTTCTGGGAAAGAATAGGGCAGGGGACTAAGTCACACACAGAAGACAACCATATTGCAGCTTTTCACTGTGCATCACAATAAACTCTCGTCACCATGTGTACACTGTGAAACTGCTTTTCTGAGACAGGACAGTGATGGGTACTCTTGGAGGCTCTCCTCCAGAGGAGAGGAGTGGGTCCAACCTTTGCCAGGCCCTTTAAAACTTAGAATTTTGAATCCCAGCCACTTTCCAGAGATAAAATATGGGAGATCTGTGGTGCGAGGCATGCTGATGGCTTGGGAACTGACAGGTTAAGGTAGGGAATTGATGAAAACCTGGGACATAGGAGATTCTTCACTTTTCTGAGAGGGCCTCCTGAACAGTGGTTGTCAGGATTTCCCCTACCCAGGGACCAGAGCTCTACTCCTCCCCTACCATCACTCCCTCCTCCCACCTGCTCACCAGCACAGTAGGACCTCAGAAACACAACACCTTCAATGGAGGCTGAAGTCCTTACACTAAACCCCAGCCCCCTCCACTTGGCAGGGGCATCTTTAGAGGGGCAAATCATCTTGGGAGCCAGCCAAACAGGCTTCCCCCTCAGAAGACCAACACAGGCCCCAGTATCTACCAATTGATTACTTGGTTGACTGAAACTACTGATTAAACAGTCCTCCAAAATGTCAGCTTCTGGTGGGAATAAGACAAGGTTTGCTACTTTTTTTCCCATCATTTTTAAAATTTTATTTTTTTCCATTTCTTTTTTTAATTATATATATATAGGTGTATATATTTATATTTATATATATTCTTTTTTTCCTCTTTAACTTTTTTTGGTATCAGGCTTATAATTTTTTTTTATCATTTGTTGGTTTGTTTCCTTCTCTTATTTCTCAGATCAGGCGTCTTATTCATTTATTTTTTTCTTTTCTTCTTTGCTTACCCTTTTTGCTTCTTTCTTATTCTTTGGAATCAGGTTTACAGTTTTTGTTTGTCTGTTTGTTTGCATTTTTGTCCTTTTTCCTTTTCTTATGTCTTGGATCAAGATTTTTTTTCTTTCATTTTCCAGGCTTATCTTAACAAACAAATCAAAACACACCTAGTTAAAGTTTTAAAGATTTTTTTTTTATTTATTTGACAGACTGAGACCACAAGTAGGCAGAGAGGCAGGCAGAGAGAAAGGAAGGGAAGCAGGCTCCCTGCCAAGCAGAGAGCCTGATGCGGGGCTCGATCCCAGGACCCTGAGATCATGACCTGAGCCAAAGGCAGAGGCTTTAACCCACTGAGCCACCCAGGCACCCCTAAAGTTTTAAATACTCCCCAATACAAGTGCAGAGGAACTCTGGAGAGGACAACCAGTGAGAAAGAGCAGCCAAAACACAACAGCAGAGTGTACACAGCACACATCAGAAACACTTCCTGAAGTTTGGTGTTGTTATAGCTGTTTTTGTTGTTTCTTTTCTTTTCTTTTTTTTCTGAACAAAATGATGAGATGGAGAAATTCACCCAAAATAAAGAATAGGAGGTAGTACTCACAACCAGTGATTTAATCAATATGAATATAAGTAAGATATTTGAACTAGAATTTAGAACAATGATTATAAAGATACTAGCTAGGCTTGAAAAAACATAGAAGACACTAGAGATTCCCTCACTGTAGAGAGAAATGAACTAAAATCCAGTCAGGCTGAATTTAAAAATGCTGTAATCTAGATGTAGTCCCAAGAGGAGGCCATAAAAATGAGGATGAATGAAACAGAAGAGCCAATACGTGATATAGAAGATAAAACTTTGGAAAATAATGAAGCTGAAAATAAGAGAAAAACAAAACTATTAGATCATGAAGACAAACTTGGGGAACTCAGCATTTCTATAAAGTAAAATAATATCTGTATCATAGGAGTCCCAGAAGAAAGAGTGGGAGAAAGTGGCAGAAGGTTTATTTGAACAAATTATAGTGAGAAATTCCCTAACCTGGAGAAGGAAACAGGCATTCAAGTCCAAGAGACACAGAAAGTCACCCTCAAAATCAATAAAAAATTGGTTAACACCCTAACATGTGATAGAGAAACTTCTAAAGTACAAAGATAAAGAGAATATCCTGAAAGCAACATGGGTCAAGAGGTCCCTAACCCAAAAAATGAATGCACAGAAGACTGTCAGCAGACCTGTCCACAGAGATCTGGCAGGCCAAAAAAGACCAGCATGATATAGTCAATGTGCTAAATGGGAAAAATGTGCATCCAAGAATACTTTATCTAGCAAGACTGTCATTCAGAATAGAAGGAGGGACAGAGTTTCCAAGACAAAAACTAAAGGAATTCGTGAACACTAAATCAGCCCTGCAAGAAACATTAAAGTTTCTTAAAAGTTCCCAGAGAGAGGGCCCAAAAGAAACAAAGACTAGAAAGAAACAGGAGTAGTCTACAGGAACAGTGAATTTACTGGGAACACAATGGCAATAAATTAATATCTTTCAATGATTACTCTGAATGTAAATAGACTAGATGCTCTAATCAAAAGACATAGGATATCAAAATGGAAGGAAAAAAACACCTATTGATATAATGTATACAAAAGACTTATTTTAGGCCCAAAGACACCTCCAGATTGAAAGTGAGGGAGTGGATAACAATTTCTCATGTGAGTAGACATCAAAACAAACCTGGAGTAGCCACCCTTATATCTGAAAAAGTAGATTTTAAACCAAAGACTAAAAATAAATGAAGAAGGGTAAAAAGCTTTTTCACAGCAAAGGAAGTGATCAACAAAACTAAAAGTTAACCTACAGAATGGGGGAAGATATTAAAAAATGACATATCAGATAAAGGGCTATTATCCAAAATCTATGAAGAGCTTATCAAACTTAACACCCCAAAAACAAAACAAAAAAATCCAGTTAAGAAATGAGTAGAAAACATGAACACACTTCTCCAAAGAAAATGTACAAATGGCCAAAAGACACACAAAAACATACTCAACATCACTCATCATTATAGAAATACAAATCAAAACCATGATGAGATACTACCTCATATCAGTCAGAATGACCAAAATGTACCACTCAGGAAATGACAGATGTTGGCAAGGATGTGGAGAGAGGGGAACATTCTTACAATGTTGATGGGAATGGAAGTGGTGCAGCCACTCTGGAAAACAGTATGAGTTTACTCAAACCTTAAAATTAGAACTATGTTATGACTCAGCAATTGCATAACTAGGTATCTATCCACAGGATACAAAAACTGTGATTCAAAGGATCACATAAGCCTCAATTCCAAAATATGAAAAAAGTCCAGATATCCATCAAAAGATGAATGGATAAAGAAGTAGTATATTTATACAATGGAATATTACTCAGGCATTAAAAAGAATGAAGTCATGCCCTTTGCAATGACATGGGTGGAACTGGAGGGCATTATGCTAAGCAAAATAAGTCAGTCAGAGAAAGACAAATACCATATGATTTCACCTGTATGTGGAGTTTAAGAAACAAAAGAGATGAACATGGGGAAGGGAAAGAAAAATGAAATAAAATGCAAACACAGAGAAAGGCAAAACATAAGTGAATCTTAACTATAGGAAACAAACAGAGTTGCTGGAGGAGAGGTGTGTGTGGGATGGAGTAATTGGGTGAAGGGCATTAAGGAGGGCACTTGATGAAATGAGCATTGGGTGTTATATGCAAATGATGAATCACTAAATTCTACCCTGAAAGTAATAATACACTATATGTTAACTAAATTGAATTTAAATTAAAAATTTTAAAAAAGAAATAATAGCTGAAAACTTCCCTACTCTGGAAAAAGAAACAAAACAAAATAAACATATCCAGATCCAGGAGACTACAAATCCCCAACAAAATTAAAAAAAAAAAAAAATCAAAGCAAGTCAAAGAAGTCAGTAACTTGCAAGGGAAAACCCATAAGGATATCAGGATACTTTTGAACAGAAATGTTGAAAGTCAGAACAGGATGTCATGATACATTCAAAGTGTTGAATGGGAAAAAACAAACAAACAAACAAACAAAAACCTGTAACCTCGAATACTCTATTCAGCAAAGATATTCTATTCAGAATAGAAGGAGAAATGGGGAGTTTCTCAGAAAAACAAAAGCCAACGGTTTTCATAAATAGTAAACAATATAAAGTTAGGACACAGAAAAGCAGTAAAAATAATTACTTCTGTAAAAAAAAAGAAGTCAAGGAACTCACAAAAAAGGGATACGACATATAATAACATATGCCTAAAATGGGGGGGGAGGAGAGGAGTGAATAACTGGTTGAAATGCAAATGACCATTAACTTAATATAGATTTCTACATACAGAAAAGGTTATAAACACATCTAATGGTAACTATATATCAAAAACAATTGATAAATATTCAAGGAATAGAGAAAAAAGGAATTAAAATATATCAATGAGAAAATCAGCAAACGAAGAAGAAAGGCAAGAAAGGACCAGAGAAAATCAGGTAATAAAACAGGTCATAAAATGCCAATAAATATGTATCTATCAATAATTACTACGAATGTAAATGGAATAAAAGCTCCTGCCAAAAGACAAACAGTGACTGAATTGATAAAAAAGGGGGGAGAGGAGCAACATGATGGAGAAGTAGGAGACCTTGAATTGAGCTAGATATCTACCAGAACACTCTGAACACTCATGAAATCAGCCTGAGGTGTAAGATTATACACTTCTGGATCTCTACGGGGGCAGGAGATCATCAATGGAGAGGTAAAGCAGAGTGGGAGACCTGGGACTGATATCGGAGGATAAACAGAAGGGGAAGAGAGCCAGCAGAATTGACCCATTGGAAAGTAATACCCCAATACAAAAGAGCACTGTGCTTGGGGACCAGCATTAACTTGGAGTCTGGTTGAAAGCACTCAAAAAGAACAAAGGGTCTTAGGGGCGAGCAGCAGAATGAGGTGGCCACAGGCACGGAACTAAGCCCATGGTCCCAGGGCAGTCACAAGCAGGGGCTCCTGTCCCTGAGTTCATGGCTTTCTGCTGCTTGTACCACCACTGGGGTTGTACACACACCTGCACGTGTCTGAGAGAGCCTGGTGCAGCCTCCTGCCTGAGGTCCCTGTATCCCCAGCCTTCCCTGACATGTGCCACCACCTTCCATGACCTGTGCCGCTGCCAGGTCTGAAGTCATCTGGCATGGGCATGGTCTCCATACAGTAGTCCCAACAACTCACCTGGACCAATATCACTCATCGTTTTAGTGGCAAAGGGGTGCAGAGACAAGCAGGGGCCTCAGGAGCCCACTGAGAGGGTGGCTGGGAGTACACACTGCCTGTGGGAGGTTGCAGCGTTCAGCAGAGTTTGCAGGGAAGGAGTATGCATGTTCTGGAGCTTCCAGAGGTGAGGAGACTGAGGTTTCTCTCTGAGGCAGACCTCTGAGAGCAGACAGTTTACTTTGCACTAACCCTCTAAAAAGCCAGAAAAAGCTGCCAAAGAACAAAAACCTCCACAGAACAAAAGCCTGAAAAACTGGATTCCACAGAGCCCAGCCCCTTGATAGGGGGCAAGGCTATTCAGCCCAGGCAAGAATGACTGAAAAACAGCATGGCAGTCCCCTCCCCCAGAAGATAAACCAAAAGAAAAAAAAGGACAATAATCACAAGGTCCTCATAAAACTGTAAAACCTTAACATCAGGGGAAAAATGTATATTACACTCCCGGTTTTGCCCCAAAACCTGTATATCTTATAGATACACTTTTTAAAATTCATTTTCACGATTCTTCTTTCATTTTTTAAACCTACTTACCATTACAAATAGATGTATAATACAACATATTACATAATAACTTTTTAACTTGAACTTTTTTCATAGATATACCTGTGTTTCTTTTTCTTTTTCGTTTAAAAACATATTGATATTAGCTTCAAGGTAATCCTTTTTCCCTACTCAATACTGCCCTTATATATAAACCAGTATTAATTTATCTGTATCTCTGTAAAGTTGAGTCCCTTGACAAAGACAACAAGGTACACCCAGGAAGAACTGAAATGACCTTCCTTGCCCAACTCGAGGGTATATAACCACCTTCTAATCTTATTCTTCTGTCAGTGTTTCTGTGTATTTGCTTTGTTTTTGTACTATATAAATTTATTATTGGGGTTCATTTTGGCTGGAATTTTACTTTTTTTTTTCTTTTACTTTTGTCAGTCCTTTTGTTTTTCCATTTTTGTTGATGGTCCTTATAAGTCTTAATTCTGGGGTTCCTTTTGGTTGGGTTTTTTCTTTCTTTTTTTCTCTTTTTCTCTTTCTTTTTAATTTATTTTTCATGACTTCCAATTGTTCCAAAACTTTCCAAGGTGCACCTTGACTGGATGTGGTTGATATATTCAGCTACACATCCCCTCAACCACCTCTCACCAAAATGACTAAGAGGAGGAACACCCAACAGAGGAAAAATTCAGAATGTGACCTCTGCCACAGAACTATTGGATATGGACATAAACAATATATTGGAAATGGAATTCAGAGTAGCAATGGCTAGGTTGGAAAAGACCATTAGTGGCAACATTGAACTTCTAAGAGCAGAAGAGAGCTGATCTGGCAGAAGTTAAAAATGGTATCAATGAGATCCAATCTAACCTAAATTCAGTAACAGCTAGGGTAAATGAGTCAGAAGATCAAATTAGTGATCTAGAAGACAAACTGATGGAAAAGAAGGATGAGGAGGAGGCCTGGAACAAAGAGCTTAGAAGCCATAAAAAGAGAATTAGGGAAATAAATGATGCCATGAAACATTCCAGTGTCAGCATTATTGGGATCCCTGAGGGGGTAGATAGAAAGAGAAGACTAGAAGATATAGTTGAACAAATCCTAGATGAAAATTTCCCTAATCTGGGGAATGGAACAAGTGCTCGAGTCCTAGAGGCAGAGAGGACACCCCCCAAGATCAATGAGCCTAGAAAGACCTCCAGACACTTAATTGTGAAATTCAGAAATCATAATGTCAGATAGGAGGTCTTAAGAGCAGCTAGAGGGAAACGATTCCTTATGTACAGAGCAAGGACCATCAGAATCACATTAGACCTGCCAACAGAAACCTGGCAAGCCAGAAAGGGCTGGTAAGACATACTCAGGGCACTAAATGAGAAGAACATGCAGGCAATAATACTTTATCCAGCAAGGCTGACATACAGAAGGGATAGAAAGAGAAAGAGCTTCCAAGACCAGCAAGGTTTAAAAGACTATGTGACCACCAAGCTGGCACTACAAGAAATGTTAAGCGGGGGGTTCTATAAAAGAAGAAAGAAACCTAGAGTGACATAGAACAGATATTTACAAAGATAATCTATAGAAACAAAGACTTCACAGGCAACATGATGACAATAAAAACTTATCTTTCAATAATCACTCTCAAGGTGAATGGAATAAATGCTCGCATAAAATGTCACAGGGAGGCTCCAGGGTGGCTGAGTGTGTTAAATCTCTGGCTTTAGCTCATATCATGATCTCAGTGTCCTGGGATTGAGTCCCAAATTGGACTCTCTGCTCATCAGGGAGCATGCTTCCCCTCTCTCTCTGCCTGCCTCTCTGCCTATTTGTGATCTCTCTCTCTCTGTCAAATAAATAAATAAAATCCTTTAAAAAATGGCACAAGATGGCACACTGGATAAAATGACAGGTCCTGTCCATATGCTGTCTACAATAGATGCATTTTGAACCTAAAGATACATCCAGGCTGAAAGTGAAGGGATGGAGAACCATCTTTCATGCCAATAGACCTCAAAACAAAGCTTTGGTAGTGATTCTCATATCACATTAATTAGATTTTAAGCTATAGACCATAGTCTGAGATACAGAAAGACACTACATCATTCTTAAAGGGCCTGTCCACCAAGAAGATCTAACAATTGTATAATATTTATGTGCCTGATTTTAGAGCAACCAACTACACAAGCCAACTCTTAAACAAAAGAAAGAGTGATATAGATATGAATTCATTAATTATATGGGATATTAACATGCCACTCTTAGCAACAGACAGATCATCTAAGCAAAAAATCAACAAAGAAATAAGAGCTTTGACTGACACATTGGATCAGTTGGACCTCATAGATATATACAGAATGTTCCACCCTAAAACAACAGAATACTCATTCTTCTCTAGTGCACATGGAACCTTCTCCAGAATAGACCACATACTGGGTCACAAATCAGGGCTCAACCAATACCAAATGATTGATATTATTCCCTACACATTCTCAGACCACAATGCTTTGAAACTGGAACTCAACCATAAGAAAAATTTGGAAGCAATACAAATATTTGGAAGCTGAAGACCATCCTGCTCATGAATGTTTGGATCAACCAGGAAATCAAAGAATGACTTAAACAATTCATGGAAACCAATGAGAATGAAAACACATTCACACAAAACCTATGGGGTACAGCAAAGGTGGTCCTAAGGGGGCAAGACATAACCATACAAGCCTCAGTCAAAGAAGTTGAAACATCCAGAATACACGAACTCTCTTTACACCTTAAAAAAAAAAAAACTGGAAAATCAACAACAAATTAAGCCAATCCCACACACAAGAAGGGAAATAACCAAGCTTAGAGCAGAGATCAATGAGATAGAAACTAGGGATACAGTAGAACACATCAACGAAACTAGAAGCTGGTTTTTTGAAAGAATCAGTAAGATCGATAAAACACTGTCCCAACTAATCCAAAAGAAAAGAGAGAGGACCCAAATTAATAAAATTATGAACAAAAAGCAAGAGATCATGACTAACACCATGGAAATAGAAATAATCGTCAGAAATTATTATCAACAGTTACATGCCAATAAGTTTAGCAACCTAGACAAAGTGGATGCATTCCTCGAAAGCTATAAATGTCCAAGACCGAATCAGGAAGCAATTGACATCCTGAGTAGACCAATATCTAGTAACGAGATTAAAACAGTGATCAAAAACCTCCCAAAAAACAAGAGCCCAGGATCTGACGGATTCCCTAGAGAATTCTACCAAGCATTCAAAGGAGAAATAATACCTGTTCTCCTGAAGCTTTCAAAAAACAGAAACAGAAGGAAAACTTCCAGACTCTTTCTATGAAGCCAGCATTACCTTGATCCTCAAATCAGCAAAAAAAAAACAAAAACAAAAACAAAACAAAAAAACAATAAAAAACCATCAAAAAGAATTTCAGACCAATATCCCTGATGAATATGGATGCCAGGATTCTCAACAAGTCCCTAGTTAACAGGATCCAACAGTACATTAAAAAGATTATCCACCATGACCAGGTGGGATTTATGCCTGGGATGCAAGAGTGGTCCAACATTCACAAATCAACCAATGTGATAGAACAAGTCAATAAGAGAAGAGAGAAGAACCACATGGTCTTCTCAATTGATGTAGAAAACATTCGACAAGATATAGCATCCTTTCCTGATTAAAATGACTCGAAGTATAGGGATAGAGGGAATATTCCTCAACTTCAAAAAATCTATCTATGAAAAACCTACAGGGAATATCATCCTCGATGGGGGAAAGCTGACAGCCTTCCCTTTGAGATCAGGAACATGACAAGGATGCCCAGTCTCACCACAGTTGTTCAACATCAAACTAGTGATGTGTTCAACATCAACTAGCAATAGCAATCAGACACCAAAGAAATAAAAGGTATTCAAATTGGCAATGAAGAAGTAAAACTCTCTCTCTTCACAGACGACATGATACTTTATGTGGAAAACCCAAAAGTCTGCACTCCCAAACTCCTATAATTCATACCGCAATTCAGTAATGTGGCAGGATACATAATCAGTGCACAGAAACCAGTTGTTTTCTTGTACACAAACAATGGAAATATAGAAAGGGAAATTAGAGAATCAATTCCATTTACTATAGCACCAAGAACCATAAGATACCTGGGAATAAACCTAAGCAAAGAGATAAAGGATCTGTACTTGAGGAACTACAGAACACTCATGAAAGTAATTGAAGAAGACACAAAAAGATGGAAAAATATTCCATGCTCATGGATCGGAAGAATAATCATTGTTAAAGTGTCTATAATGCCCAGAGTAATCTACACTTTCAAAGCAATCTCAATCAAAATTCCACTGGCATTTTTAAAGTCCTGGAACAAACAATCCTAAAATTTATATGGAACCAGAAGCAACCCTGAATTGCTAAGGAAATTTTGAAAAAGAAAAACAAAACTGGGGGCACCATGTTGCCTGACTTCAAGCTTTACTACAAAGCTGTGATCACCAAGACAGCATGGTACTGGCACAAAAACAGGTACATAGACCAATGGAACATAGTAGAGAGCCCAGATATGGACCCACAACTCTATGGTCAACTAATCTTCGACAAAGCAGGAAAAAATATCCAGTGGAAAAAAGACAGTTTCTTCAATAACTGGTGCTGGAAAAATTGGACAGTTATGTATAGGAGAATGAACTTCCACCAATCTGTTATACTATATGCAAAGATAACCTTTAAATATATAAAAAACCTCAACATGAGGCAGCAATCTATCAAAATCCTAAAGGAGAACATAAGCAATAACCTTCTTGACATCGGCCACAGCAACTTCTTTCAAGACATGTCTCCAAAGGCAAAGGAAACAAAAGGGAAAATGAACTTCTGGGACTTCATCAACATAAAAGCCTTCTGCACAGCAAAGGAAACAGTCAACAAAACAAAGAGGCAACCCACGCAGTGGGAGAAGATATTTGTAAATGACACTACAGACAAAGGCTTTATATCCAAGATCTATAAAGAACTCCTCAAACTCAACACTCAAAAAACACATAATCACATCAAAAAATGGGGAGAAGACATGAACAGACACTTCTCCAACGAAGACATACAAATGGCTAACAGACACATGAAAAAATGTTCATCATCATTAGCCATCAGGGAAACTCAAATGCAAATCACACTGAGATACCACTTTACACCATTCAGCATGGCAAAAATTAACAAGACAGGAAAGAAAAAGTGTTGGAGAGGATGTGGAGTAAAGGATACCCTCCTACACTATTGGTGGGAATGCAAGTTGGTATAGCCACTTTGGAAAACAGTGTGGAGATTCCTTAAGAAATTAAAAATAGAGCTTCCCAATGACCCTGCAATTGCCCTACTGGGTATTTACCCCAAAGATACTAATGTAGTGAAAAGAAGGGCCATCTGTACCCCAATATTCATAGCAGCAAGGCCACAGTCACCAAAGTGTGGAAAGAACCACGAAGCCCTTCAATGGATGAATGGATAAAGAAGATATGGTCCATATATACAATGGAGCATTATGCCTCCTTCAGGAAGGATGAATACCCAACTTTTGTATCAACATGGATGGGACTAGAGGAGATTATGCTGAGTGAAATAAGTCAAGCAGAGAGAGCCAATTATCATATGGTTTTGCTTATTTGTGGAGCATAAGGAATAACACTGAGGACATTGGGAGATAGGAGAAGTGAGTTGGGGGAAATTTGAGGAGGAGACAAACCATGAGAGACTGTGGACTCTTTGAAAGAACCTGAGGGTTTTGGGGTTGAGGGGAGTAGGTGTTGGATGAACCTGGTGGTGGGTATTACGGAGGGCATGTATTGCATGGAGCAATGGGTGTCATGCATGAACAATGAATTCTGGAACACTGAAAAGAAATAAAATAAAATAAAATGAAAAAAAAAGAAGGATAATTTTTGATTTTCACAACATTACTTTATGTAATTGTGACTGTTTCTATTTAGACTATAGAAACAAGGAGAATAATACTTCCCTTCAAAAAATTAGAAAGATATCTTGGTAATCTACAAATTGCAGTAATTTTATTGAACTATAACTGATACATAAGCTATTTAATTCAGGTGTACAACATAAATATTAAATATTTATATGCAGGGGCACCTGGGTTGCTCAGTGAGTTAAGCCTCTGCCTTCAGCTCAGGTCATGATCTCAGGGTCCTGGGATTGATCCCTGCATTGGGCTCTCTGCTCAGCAGGAAGACTGCTTCCCCCTCCCCCTCTGCCTGCCTCTCTGCCTACTTGTGATCTCTCTCTCTCTCTGTCAACTAAATAAATAAAATATTTAAAAATATATATTTATATGCATTGAGAAATGATTACCCCAATAAATTTGTTTAATTTCCATCCCCACCCATAGTTGTCAATTTTTATTCTTATAAGAACCTTTAAGATCTAATCTATCAACTTCCAAATATAAAATAAAGTATTATTAACTGTAGTAGCCATGCTATACATTACATTTACATGACTTACTCATTTTGTAACTAAAAATCTGTACAGTTTTACCCCCCCTTCCCACATTTTTTCCACCCCCCAATCCCTGCTTCAGGCAGTCACCAATATGTTCTCTATATACATGAGATTGTTTTTTGTTTTTTTGTAGTTATATTTTAAATATCAGTAAGAACATATGGTATTTATCTTTTTCTGAGTCATTTCATTTAGAATAATGTCCTCAATGTCCATCCAAGTTGTTGCAAATAGAACGATTTCATTCTTTTCTTTTGTTTAAATAATATTCCAAGATTATCTATCATGTATCTATCTATCTATCATCTATCTATCTATCTATCTATTTATATCATCTATCATCTCTCTCTCTATATCATCTATCTATATCATCTATGTATCATCTATCTATCTATCTATACATATATATATTACATTTTCTTTATTCATTTATCCATTGATAAGCACATAGGTTGTGTCCATGTCTTTGGTAATGTTTCAATAACCATGGAGATGCAGATCTTTCAAGTTGATGTTGTTTCCTTGAACAAATATGCAGAAGCAGAATTTCTGGATCATAAAGTAGCTATATTTTTTCATATTTGAGGAAACTTAATGTTTTCCACAGTGGCTTCATCAATATACTTTCTTGCCAACAGTATACAAGGGTTTGCTTCTCTCCACATCCTCACCAACATGTATTATTTCTTGTTCTTTTGATAATAGCCATTACAACAAGTGTGAGGTAATATCTCACTGTGGTTTTGATTTACATTTCTGTGATGGTGAGTAATGTTAACACTTTTTCATGTACCTGTTGACCATCTGTAGGTCTTCATTGGAAAAATGTCTTTCCTGATCATCTGCCCGTTTTAATCAGATTGTACATTGTTTTTGTTATTGAGTTGTATAAATTACTTATCTATTTTGGATACTAAGCTCTTATTAGACATATGACTGGCAAATACTTTCCTGTTTGGTAGGTTGCCTTTTCACTTTATTGACTGTCTCAGCCTCAGTTTCTTTCATGAGTATTCTATAGTTTTCTGAGTACAGATCCTTTGCCTCTTTGTTACGTTTATTCCTAGGTATCTTATGATTTTGGGTGCAATTGTAAATGCGATTGACTCCTTAATTTCCCTCTCTTCTGTCTTGATGTAGGTGTATAGAAATGCAGCTGGTTCTTGGGCATTGATTTTATATTCTGACACTTTACTGAATTCTTGTATGAGTTCTAGGAGTTTTGGAGTTGAGTCTTCTGGGTTTTCCACATAAAGTAACATATTACCCACAAAGAGAGAGTTTGACTTCTTCTTTGCCAATTTGAATACCTTTTATTTCGTTTTGTTGTCTGATTCCTGTTGCTAGGACTTCTAGTACGATGTTGAACAACAGTGGTGAGACTGGGCATCCTGTTCCTGATCTCAAAGGGAAGGCTGTCAGCTTTCCTCCATCGAGAATGATATTCCCTGTAGGTTTTTCATAGATAGATTTTATGAAGTTGAGGAATATTCCCTCTATCCCTATACTTTGAGTCATTTTAATCAGGAACGGATGCTGTATCTTGTCGAATGTTTTCTACATCAATTGAGAAGACCATGTGGTTCTTCTCTCTTCTCTTATTGACTTGTTCTATCACATTGGTTGATTTGTGAATGTTGGACCACTCTTGCATCCCAGGCATAAATCCCACCTGGTCATGGTGGATAATCTTTTTAATGTACTGTTGGATCCTGTTAACTAGGGACTTGTTGAGAATCCTGGCATCCATATTCATCAGGGATATTGGTCTGAAATTCTTTTTGATGGTTTTTTATTGTTGTTTTTTTGTTTTGTTTTTGTTTTTGTTTTTTTGCTGATTTGAGGATCAAGGTAATTCTGGCTTCATAGAAAGAGTCTGGAAGTTTTCCTTCTGTTTCTGTTTTTTGAAAGCTTCAGAACAGGTATTATTTCTCCTTTGAATGCTTGGTAGAATTCTCTATGGAATCCGTCAGGTCCTGGGCTCTTGTTTTTTGGGAGGTTTTTGATCACTGCTTTAATCTCGTTACCAGAAATGCCAGTGTTTGCCAAGCGGTTGGAATAATTCTTCATTATTTCACCCTTGCTACAGTACTATGGGTGGGAGTGACAGCTCGAAATATCCATAAACAAGTCACTAAAAAGGCAAAAAGATGCCAGGATCCCGATGAACTGCCACCTCCACCAAGACCAATGCTCAGGTTTTACCTGATCGGAGGTGGCATACCCATCATAGTCTGTGGCATAACGGCCGTGGCAAACATCAAGAATTACGGCAGTCGGCCAAATGCACCCTACATATTTATTCAGTTGAAGAGACACCCCGAGTGCAAATACGAGCTAAAAGAGCCCATGGAGGAGCAACAGCGGCTGGCGGCCAACGAGAATGGCGCGGGGCATTGCCAGGACTCGCTGTCTCTGTCTCTCATCTCCACGTCAGCACTGGAAAATGAGCACACTTTTCATTCTCAACTGCTGGGGGCCAGTCTCATCTTGCTCTTGTATGTCGCCTTGTGGATGTTCGGGGCCTTGGCCGTTTCCTTGTATTACCCTCTGGACTTGGTGTTTAGCTTCTTTTTTGGGGCCTCGTGTTTAAGCCTCAGTGCCTCCACCGTGGTTCACCACTGCGTGAACACGGAGGATGTTAGACTTGCATGGGTCATGACCTGCTGCCCCGGCCGGAGCCCGTACTTTGTGCAGGTCAATGTGCAGCCCCCCAGCTCCGGCGGCACGAACGGAGAGGCCCCGAAGTGCACCAACAGCAGCGCCGAGTCCTCGTGCACCAATAAGAGCACGTCGAGCTTCAAGAATTCCTCCCAGGGCTGCGAACTGACGAACCTGCCGGCAGCCGCGGCTCAGTGCCACACCAACTCTCTGCCCTTGAACTCCACGCCTCAGCTCGACAACAGTTTGACAGAACATTCGGTGGACAATGATATCAAGATGCACATGGAGCCTTTGGAAGTTCATTTTCGCACAAACGTGCACCCGGGCCGCCATCATAAAAACAGGAGTAAAGGACACCAAGTGAGCCGACTCACGGTCCTTCGAGAATACGCCTATGACGTCCCAACAAGCGTGGAGGGCAGTGTGCAGAACGGCTTCCCTAAGAGCCGGCCGGGCAGTAACGAAGGACACTCGAGGAGCAGAAGGGCGTACTTAGCCCACAGGGAGAGACAGTACAAACCCCCGCAGCAGGAGAGCAGCGACGGCTGTAGCACACTCCCCCAGAGCAGCAGAAATTTCGAAAAGCCCATTTCAAACAGTAGTAAGAAAGATGCCTTAAGGAAGCCAATTGTAGTTGAACTTGAAAGCCAGCAGAAGTCTTACGGACTCAACTTGGCCATCCAGAATGGACCAGTCAAAAGCAACAGGCAGGACGGCCCCTTGCTGGGTACAGAGAGCACTGGCAGCATTAGGACCGGGCTGTGGAACGAAACTGCCTTGTAGCAGTGGGGGAGCTGGCGGGGGCGGGGTTGGTTCTGAGGCAGAAACCCAACAAACTGTGAGCTTCACATTCCTTTAAGCTACGAACGCGTGCAAACGGTTTACAGCCACCTTAGGTATTCGAAACAGTTTTGAATAAACTTGTACATATGGGATTTTACATATTTTATATCCCCCGATCATTGCTTTTTTTATGAACTAAAAAAAAAAAAAAGAAAAAGCCCTCCGAGCATTGTTTTAGTTGTAAAGCACCAGCAGGACTTGGAGAATCTGAAATGTAGTATTTTGGAACCTGTTCTATCTACTTAACATTTCAGGCTTGTATTTAACACAATAATAAATAGGTGTTTGTCACCTATTTGACAACTCAGGTTGTCAATTTCTTCCTGATTGGTCTTAGACGTTTATAGCTTTCGAGGAATGCATCCATTTTGTCTAGGTTGCTTAACTTATTGGCATATAACTGTTGATAATAATTTCTGATGATTATTTCTATTTCCATGGTGTTAGTCATGATCTCTTGCTTTTTGTTCATAATTTTATTAATTTGGGTCCTCTGTCTTTTCTTTTGGATTAGTTGGGACAGTGTTTTATCAATCTTACTGATTCTTTCAAAAAACCAGCTTCTAGTTTTGTTGATGTGTTCTACTGTATCCCTAGTTTCTATCTCATTGATCTCTGCTCTAAGCTTGGTTATTTCCCTTCTTGTGTGTAGGGTTGGCTTAAATTGTTGTTGATTTTCCAGTCTTTTTAAGGTGTAAAGAGAGTTGATGTATTTGGGATTTTTCAATTTTTTTGAGGGAGGCTTGGATGGCTATGTCTTGCCCCCTTAGGACCGCCTTTGCTGTACCCCATAGGTTTTGTGTGAATGTGTCTTCATTCTCATTGGTTTCCATGAATTGTTTAAGTCCTTCTTTGATTTCCTGGTTGATTTAAGCAATCTTAAGCAGGGTGGCCTTCAGCTTCCAAGTGTTTCTATTCCTCCCAACGTTTTTCTTGTGGTTGAGTTCCAGTTTCAAAGCTTTGTGGTCTGAGAATATGCAGGGAATAATCTCAATCTTTTGGTATCAGTTGAGCCCTGATTTGTGACCCAGTATGTGGTCTATTCTGAAGAAATTTCCATATGCACTCGAGACAAATGATTATTGTGTTGTTTAAGGGTGGAATGTTCTGTATATCTATGAGGTCCATCTGGTCCAATGTGTCATTCAATGCTCTTATTTCTTTATTGATTTTCTGCTTGGATGATCTGTCTATTACTGAGAGTGGTGTGTTAAGGTCCCCTTTCATTATTTTATTCATATCAATATGACTCTTTATCTTGATTAACAATCGTCTTATGTAGTTGGCTGCTCCCATATTGAGGGCATAAATATTTATAATTGTTAGGTCTTCTCGGTGGACAGACCCTTTAAGAATGATGTAGTGCCCTTCTGTATCTCTGACTACAGTCAGTTAAAATCAGTTATTAAAGTCAGTTATTAGTTTAAAATCTAATTTATCTGATATGAGAATTGCTACCACAACTTTCTTTTTAGGCCCATTGGCATGAAAGATGGTTCTCCAACCCTTCACTTTCAGTCTGGATGTATCTTTAGGTTCCAAATGGCTCTCTTATAGACAGCATATGGACAGGTCCTGTCATTTTATCCAACCTGCAACCTTGTGTCATTTTATGGGTGTGTTTAGGCTGTTCACATTGAGAGTGATTATTGAAAGATATGTTTTTATTAACATCATGTTGCCTGTGAAGTTCTTGTTTCTATAGATTGCCTCTGTAAATTTCTTTTCTATGACACTCTTTGGTTCTTTCTTCTTTTATAGAACCACCCCCTCCCCTTAATATTTCTTGTAGTGCCAGCTAAGTGGTCACATAATCCTTTAAACCTTGCCAGTCTTGGAAGCTCTTTATCTCACCATCCATTTTGAATGTCAACCTTGCTGGATAAAGTATTCTTGGCTGCATGTTCTTTTCATTTAGTGCCCTGAATATGTCTTGCCAGCCCGTTCTGGCTTGCCAGTTTTATGTGGACAGGTCTGACATTATTCTGATGGCCCTGCCTCTGTACATAAGTAATCTCTTCCCCATAGAGGCCTCAGGAGCTCTTGTCTAAAATTATGATTCATCAGTCTCACAATCAAGTGTCTCGAGGTCTTTCTAGATTTGTTGATCTTGGGGGGTGATCTTTCTGCCTCTAGGACACGAAGCCTGGTTCCATTCCCTAGATTGGGAAAATTCTTATCTAGAATTTGCTCAACTATACCTTCTAGTCTTCTTTATTTCTCCACCCCCTCACGGATCCCAATAATTCTGATGTTGGAATGTTTCATGTCATCATTTATTTCCCTAATTCTGTTTCATGGCTTCTAAGCTGTTTCTTTCATGCCTCCTCTTGATCCTTTCTCTCTATCAGTTTGTCCTCTAGATCACTAATTCTATCTTCTGCCTTGGTTACCTTAGCTGTTAGCGTATTTAGATTAGATTGGATCTCATTGGTAGCATTTTTTTTTTTAAAGATTTTTTTATTTATTTGACAGACAGAGATCACAAGTAGGCAGAGCAGCAGGCAGAGAGAGAGGGGGAAGCAGGCTCCCCGCTGAGCAGAGAGCCCGATGTGGGGCTCGATCCCAGGACCCTGGGATCATGACCTGAGCTGAAGGCAGAGGTTTTAACCCACTGAGCCACCCAGGTGTCCCCATTGGTAGCATTTTTAACTTCTGCCATATCAGCTGTCACTTCTGCCCTTAGGGATTCTATGTTGCCACTAATGATCTTCTCCAACCTAGCCATTGCCTGGATAATTGTTACCCTGAATTCCTTTTCCGACATACTATTTATGTCCATATCCAATAATTCTGAAGGAGATGGCACAGTATCTGAATGTTTCCTCTGTTGGGTGTTCCTAGTCATTCTGGTGGGAGGTGGTTGAAGGGATGTGTAGCTGAATATATCAACCACAATCCAGGCAAGGTGCACTCTGGAATGCCTCTGAGCAATCAGAAGTCACTACCAAAAAGAAAGAAAAAAAGAGAGGTAGAAAGAGAGAGAGAGAGAAGAAAAAAAAAAACAAAAAAACAAGAAGACCCAACCAGAATGGGCCCCAAAGGTAAGATTTATAGAGTATACAAACGAAAATGGACAAACAAAAAGACTGACAAAAGTAAATGGCAAAAAATAAATAAATAAATAAATAAATAAAGTAACCCAGACAAAATGAACCCCAAGAATAAGATTTATATAATACAAGAACAAAAACGAATACACAGAAATACTGACAGAAGAAAAAGATGGGAGGATGTTTATAAATCCTGGATGTGGGTGAGGAAGTTTACTTTGGTGTATCTTGATATCTTTGTTAAAGGACTGAACTTTCCAGAGATAAAGGGAGATTGAAACTGGTTTGTATATAGGGGTAGGATTGATTAGGGAAAGAGGATTACCCTGAAGCTTACATCCATATGTATATCAAAGAAATAGAAAAGAAAAAGAAAAACATAGTTATATATATGAAAAAAGTTCAAGTTAAAAGGTTATTATGGAATATATTCTATTGAAACTCTAGTTGTAATGGTAAGTAGGTTAAAAAATTTAAAAGGACAAGAATAGGGAGAACAAATTAAAAGTAAAAGTTGTATCTATGAAGTATACAGGTTTTAAGGTAATACCAGATGCTTTATATCTTGTTTTCTCCTGATATTGGGGTTTTACAGTTTAATAGGGAAACTTTGGTGGTTGTCCTCTCTTCGTTTGGCTGGCTTTCTGGGGGAGGGGCCAGACACATTGTTTTTCAGGCAGTATTGCTTGAGTTGAGTCCTCCTGCCCCCTGTCAAGGGGCTGGGGTCTATGGAAACTGGTTTTTCAGGCTTTTGTTCTCTGGAGGTTTTTATTCTTTGGTGGCTTTTCTTGGCTTTTTGGAGGTTTAGTGGAAAGCAAACTCCACCCAGACCTTGGTCTCAGAGAGAAGCCTGTCTGCTCCCCTCTGGGTGGTCCAGAACACACAGAATCCCCCTCTGCAAACTGTGCTGAGCCATGCAACCTCCCACAGGCAGTACATGTCCCCAGCCACCAAACTCAGGGGTCGCACAAAGCTCCTCCTTGTCTCTGCACCCCTGTACCACTAAAACCATGAGCAATATTGGTCCAGGGAGCTCGCTTCCAGTGACTGCCTTTACAGGGACTGCTGTCTGGGGTCCAGACCTCATGGTTGTGCAGGTTGCTGCCCACCAAGAGATCCTGACCAGAGATCGAATGCTGAGTTCCTTCCACCCCGGGCTGGGAGTGTCCAGACTCTCCGTGGGTCCTAGGGACCACTGGCTAGCACCCACACAGAGCTCTCTCAGGCATGGGTGGGGAGCTCGGTTTAGACCCTCATAGTGTAGTGCATGCAGACCACAAAAGGCTGTAGCTCTAGAGAGTGCAGGCTGGTGCCCACATCAGATTCCCTCATGCGAGGGCGGGAGAGTGCCTAGCCAAGCAGTGGTGCATGCCTTGCAACCCGGGGGTCTCTGGGACTGGGAACTGGAGACTCTGCCGCTGTACTCACTCTCGTATGGGTGGTCACCGGTGGTGGCCATCCTGGATCCATGGGCTTAGCCCTGTGCCCATGACCGCCTGATTCCACCAGTTGCCCCTTAAGATCTTTTGCTCTTTTTGAGTGCTTTTAACCAGACTCCAAGTTAATGCTGGTCCCCAGTCACAGGGCACTTTCATATTGGGGTATTACTTTTCCTTGAGTTGCTTCTGGAGGCTCCCTCGCCCTTCTGTTTATCCTCCCATATCAATCTGATTGTTCACACTCCACTTTACCTCTCCACTGGTGTCTTCTGCCTCCGTGGAGATCTAGAAGTGTATAATCCTTCATCTCAGGCTGATTTCATGGGTGTTCAGAGTGTTTTGGTAGATATTTAGCTCACTTTAGGGGACCAATTGAAACAGGGTCTCCTACTTCTCTGCCGTCTTGCCCCTCCTCCTCTGTGGATAATCTTTTTAATGTACTGTTGGATCCTATTAGCTAGGATCTTGTTGAGAATCTTGGCATCCATATTCACCAGAGATATTGGTTTGAAATTCTCCTTTTTGATGGGGTCTTTGGCTGGCTTGGGGATCAGGGTAATGCTGGCTTCATAGAAAGAGTCTGGAAGTTTTCCTTCTGTTTCTATTTTTTGAAACAACTTCAGGAGAATAGGTATTATTTCTTCTTTGAATGTTTGGTAGAATACTGTGAGCAGTTTTTTGATTAGTGACTCAATTCCATTGTTGGTTATTGGTCTGTTGAAATTTTTATCTCTTCCTGTTTAAGTTTTGGGAGTTTCTATGTTTCTAGGAATTCATCCATTTATTGTAGGTTGTCCAATTTGTTGGCATATAATATTTGATAATATTCTCTTATTGCTTATATATCTGTTATGTTGGTTGTTATTTCTCCTCTTTCATTTGTTTTTAATTTGAATCCTTTCTCTGTTTTACCTGATATGTTTGCTTAGATATTTATTGATTTTATTGATTTTTTTCAAGGAATGAGCTCCTGGTTTCGTTGATCTGTTCTATTGTGTTTTTAGTTTCTACATCCTTTTTTCTTGCTCTGATCTTTATTATTTCTTTCCTTCTGCTGGTTTTGTTATGTTTTTTTATTCTTTGTCTAGCTTCTTTATGTGCCTTGTTAGGTTTTCTGTTTGAGAGTTTTCGTGTTTTTTGAGATAGGCCTGTATTTCTATAAACTCCCCTCTTAAAAGCACTTTTGCTGCCTCTTAAAGGTTTTAGACCATTGTGTTCATTTTCATTTGCTTTAATGTACTCTTTTGTTTCCTCGTTTATTTCCTCTTTGATCAATTCACTGTTTAGTAGCAAGCTCTTTAATCTCCATGTGTTTACAGTCTTTCCCGATTTTTTTCTTGTGATTGATTTCTGGTTTCATATGGTTCTGGTCAGAAAGTAGGCATGGTATGATTTCAATATTCTTGAATTTATTGAGGTTTGTTTTGTAAGCTAATATGTGATATATTGTGGACAGCGTTCTGTGTGTACTTGAACAGAATGTATATTCTGTGTTAGGATGGAATGTTCTAAGTATATCTGTTAACTCCTTCTATTCAAGTGTGTCATTCATAGTCATTGTGTCCTTGTTCATTTCATGTTTAAATGATCAGTCCATTTAAGTTAGTGTGGTGTTAAAGTGTCTTACAATTAATTTATGACTATAGATCAGTTACTTTATATTTGTTATTGTTTTATGTATTTGTGTGCTTCTATGTTGGGTTTGTAAGTACTTACAGATATTTTACCTATTGCTGGATTTTCCCTTTATGATTACATAATATCTTATTTTTTGTCTCTTGCTACAGTGTTTCTTTAACATTCTGTTACTTTCTAGATAAGAATTGCTGGTCCTTCTTTCTTTTCATATCCACTTGCATGATAGATGTTTCTCCATTCTCTCACTTTTCATTTATAAGTGTCTTTGGGTCTAAAATGAGTCTCTGTTTGGTAGCGTACAGATGGGTCTTGTTTTTGTTATATTTTCAGTCAGCTATATCTTTTGACTTTACTGTTTAGTCCATTTACATTCAAGGTAATTATTAATAGATGTTCTTTATTGCCATTTTATTACTTGGATTTTTTTTTATTGCTGTTGTTTGTGAAGATTTCCTTTGATCTTTTTCTGTCTTTCTTTCTTCCATGACTTGTTGATTTTGTTCAGTGATATTTGGATTCCTTTCTCTTTATTTATGTACATTTATTAGTGGAACTTGATATAAATTTACCATTGAGTTTGTATATAACCTCTCCTGAATATAACACTGTATATTAAGTTGAGGGCCATTTAAGTGAACCCCTTATTTTCTCCTCTCCTCCCCACATTTTAGGTGCATGTTTTTATATTTCATAACCTTTTTTGTGAGTTCTTTTACAGAAATATTCATTTTTACTGCTTTTGAGTTTTCTAACTCCATACTGTCACTTTTGTTCTTTCTTTTCCACTCACAGTGTCATTTCTAGCATTTCTTGCAGGGCTGGTTTACTGGTCTTGAACACCTTCATTTTCTCTTTGTCTGGGAAACTCTTCATCTCTCCTTGTATTCTAAATGATAGCCTTGCTGGACAGGGTATCTTAGGCTGTAGATTTTTCTAATTCAGCACTTTGAATATATAATGTTATTCCCTTCTGTCTTGCAACATTTCTGCTCAAAAATATCCTGCTAGCCTTATGGTTTTCCCTTGTAAACTACTCACATCTTTTATCTTGTTGTTTTTAAGATTTTTTCTTTATCTCTCCTGTTTGTCAGTGAAATTAAAATATGTCTTGATGTGGATTTGCTTGGTTGATTTTGATAGGAGTTCTTTGTGCCTCCTAGGTCTGGATATCTGTGACCTTTCCCAGATTAGGGAAGTTTTTAGGCGTTGTTTCTTCAGATAAATTTTCTGCCCCCTTTCCTCTCTCCTTTTCTTCAGGGATTCCAATAATAAGAATGTTATTACATGAGTTGGGGTTACTGAGTTCCTAATTTCTATTCTCGTTTTGTGATATTCTTTTTTTCTCTTGTTCAACTTGATTACTTTCCTTTAGTCTGTCTTTAAGTCACAATTTATTCCTTTGCTTCTTCTATCCTGCTGTTCATTACATCAAACATGTTTCTTGTTTTGTTTATTGAGCCCTTTATCTTTGGTATGTTATTCATTATTTCTGTGTTAAAGATCTCACTCATGTCTTCCATTCTTCTTAAATCTACTGAGTAACCTTCTTATCATTGCATTAAACTCTTTATCAGGCATGCTATTTATATCTGTTTCACTTATATCTCTTTCTGTGGTCTTTTTCTGTTCCTCATTCGGGATAAATTTCTGTGTCCCCTCCTTTCATCTGTCTCTCTGTTTCTGTTTCTCTGTCTTATGAAAGTCAGCTGTGTGTTTTGTTCTTGAAATTAGTGACTTTATGAAGAGGAGTTCTTGTCATCCCCTGAAATACACTGTACCCTGTTCACCAGAACCTGGCAAATCAGGACAGTATACTATGCACCTTGCTTATGCCCTGTTGTTGTGTCTATGTCACTTTTACTGTCAGTGCTGTTGTGTGCACTGACTCTCTGCCTTTTGTGCTTTTGTGCTTACACTCTGTGGTTTTAATGGGACACAGACAGTACTGCTCTGAGGGTACATGCCTGCTGGGAGACTTGGGAATGGGACAGTGGTGTTAACAAATTTGCTTCAAGCCACTAGTCCTTTCCTGGATCCCCCAAAGTCCTGTGGCATATTGGGGCTGTGTGTTGGGGCAACTGGGAGCATTAAGCTGGGTGTGGGTCAAGATGGTGGGTGGGGGAACATGGTTGGGCATAGACATGGCACTCAACAAATGTTGTTCATGTGGTGGCTGGACTTTAGCTCTGAGCCCAGGGCCTAGGTTAGTAGGCTTGGAGTGGGTGAGTAGTGGAGAGTATTTGTGGGTGGAGTCCACTGCTAGAGGGTTAGGTAGCAAGTGTCTATGGAGCCTTGCTTCCCTTAGGCATTTCTGTGTTTATGCTAGGGGGTGAGGGAGGAAAATGGCACCTGCCAACTCCCTCATTTTCAGAGAAGTCTACCAACACACTCTGAAATCAGTATGAACAGATCCATCTCCCATTCACTCCTATGTTCTATAAACTGCCATTTTTATGTTGCCCTTCCATGCAGACTGCTGTCTCTTTAAGGGTGGTGACCTAGCTATCATTAACCCTTCTGGCTTGCCCAGTGCTGAGTCAGCTAACTTTTAAAACTCAAGGCTCCAAGTCCCACGGATTTTACAAGTTCATGGAAATTAGTCTTTCTAGTGTTTAAAGCCAAACACTGTGGGATTAGTCCTTTCTGTGTGAGCTCACTGGTGTGAAGGCCCTTTCTCTGCCATTTATGTGCACTCATCTCCCTCCCTGCTGCAGGCAGCTTCCTTCTGTGTTTCTGACCTTCCTAAACTTTCAGATACAGCTTCCTCCTTTTATTTAATTCTGTAGTCCATTATGTCTGTCTTTGGATCACTTTCTAACTTTTCCACTTGGATGTGTATGATATCGAGTTGTAAATGTGGGACAGAGTGACCTCAGGGTCCTCTTACTCTGCCACCTTTCCAAGTTCCTTCCTGTTTTATTTCTGATTTCATTTGAATTCTGTGAACTGTTTTTCTTAATGAGTTTAGGTAAAGTTTGTCAATTTTATGTTTTCAAAAAGTCAGCTGTTAGTTTCATTGTATTGATCTATTGTTTTTATAGTTCCATTTCATTTATTTCTGCTCTTGTCCTTTTTTTTCCCTACCAAAT
The DNA here is from genome assembly GCF_963455335.1 of Martes martes. Lineage (NCBI taxonomy): Eukaryota > Metazoa > Chordata > Mammalia > Carnivora > Mustelidae > Martes > Martes martes. The sequence goes on from NC_137897.1 coordinate 61,665,293, forward strand.
TTGGGTTTATTTATTCTTCTTTTTCAAGTTCTGTAAGGTGTGAGATAGTTTATTTAAGATGTTTTCTGTTCCTTTATATAGGCATTTATTGCTCTGAACGTCCTTGTTAGAACTGCTTTTGCTGTATCCCAGTTTTCATATGTTGTATTTCCATTTTCATTTGCATCAAGATAATTAAAAATATTTTCTCTTTTTAAAAATTTCTTCCTTGACCTACTGTTTGTTCAGTATCATTTTGTTTAATCTCCACTCATCTGTGCAGTTTTCAGTTTTCTTCGTGTAACTGACGTTTTATTTCATATAATTGTGGTCACACATGATGCTTGATATAATCTCAATATTCTTAACTTTAATAATACTAAAATAAGATCTATTCTGAAGAATGTTCCATATGCACATTAAAGGAATGTCTATATACTTGCTTTTGAATGACATGTTCTCTATATTTTATTGAGTCCATCTGCTCTAATGTGATTTATGGTCAATGTTTCCCTATTGATTTTCTGTCTCTATGATACATCTATTGATGAAAGTGTAGCATTTAAGTTCCCTGCTATTATTGTATTGCTGTCTATTTCTCCCTTTACTTCTGTTAATATTTGATTTGTGTATAGATGTGCTTCTATGTTGATTGCATAATATTTACAAAGGTTATATATCCTTGTTGTATCAACCCCTTTATCATTATGTAATGATTTTGCCTCATCACAACCTTTTTCTTAAAGTTCATTTTGTCTGATGTAAGTATAGTTACCCCAGTTTTCTTTTGGCTTCCATTTGCATAGAATATCTTTTTCTCATCTTTTGTATTTGATTCTGTGTGAGTCCTTACATCTGAAGTGAGTCATTTCTAGATAGTATATAGATGTTATATAGATCTTGTTTTTAATCCATTCAGCACTCAATATATTTTGGTCAGAGAATGTAGTCCATTTAAGTTTATAGTAATTATTGCTATGTATGTCTGTATTGTATTTTTTTCATTTTTTTCTGGCTGTTTTATAATTCCTTTGTTCCTTTCTTCTTCTCTTTCTCTTTCTTCTCTTTTATGGTTTCTTTCTTTGTGATTTGATGATTTTCTGAAGTTGTATGCTCAAATTCATTTCTCTTTTTATGTTTCTATTTGTGTGTATTTACCATTAAGCTAAATCAAACAAGAGATACATGCCAGTCTAATTTAAGTTGATAATTTGAGTTTGATTGTATTACAAAGCTCTACATTTTTACTCCCCATTATAATTTATGTTTTTAATGTCACCATTTACATCTTCTTATCTTTTGTATCCCTTAAGAAATTACTGCATTTATTGTTATTTTTACTACTTCATCCTTTAGCCTTCATCTAGCTTTATAAATTATTATCTCATCACCTTTTTGACAGTATATTTTCTGAATTTTACTATATATTTACCTTTGCCAGTGAGATTTATACTTTCATTTCTTTTCCTGCTACTATAAACTTCTTTCACATAATGACTGGACGCTTTAATCTGTCATCTCTACTGTGCCTGTATGCTGCGGGTAGCAGTTGGTTAAAGAACTTTTTCTCTGTTACAGTCTTATGGAAACTGCAAACATAAACCAAATGGCCCCTAGAGCCAGGTGATCTAGAGGTGTCCTCTGGTTGTCAGCCACAATAATTGGGGTTTCTGACCATTAAACAATCTAATCTCCAGAGGATACTAATGACCTGGAATAAGGAAGAGGAAGAGTGAAAATATGGTGCTTGTTGGCCTCTGTCCTTGCAAAATATTTTAGTAGACCCCTAGATGTGTGTTAAATTATATTCCTGCCTCATAGAAAATGCTTTAAAATATGTAAATTAATGTCTTTTTTAGAAAGTTTGGAGCTGTTCAGTCAGCTGCCTCTGCATTGAACCCTGGGGTGGATGGATCCACAAGCATTGGCCCTTTATAAATCATTTCTCAGCCTTATGAGTCTTGTGGAAGAAAGACCCACTGACTTTTAAAGATAGATATATTTTTGTAGGCTTACCTCTCAGGTGTAGAACTTAGAAGGTGGAGTGCCAGATGTGGAATTCAAGTTTTTAGCCCCTCAGGGAGAAGCTTGAGAATTTGAGTTTACTACCAATTTTTGGTCACCGCTCTGTGGATGGGGTTAATGATCAGATTGTGTCTCAACTTCTCCTACTTCCTTAGGTGTTTTTTTTTCCTCATTCTCATTCACCAACTGTGTAGGAATCATTCAAGTAATTTCATTTTTTAAAGAAGAAGTTGTACTGTCTATAGCTGTAGATGGAGTATGTCTATGGAAAGAAATGAATTCACGATTCTCCTACATCACCTTCTTGAACTGGAATCTCCAAATCAATTTTTCTAACCCATCAAAGAGCTGAGGTTACAAGTCAACAAATGAGCAAAGTGGGGGGGGATAGAGAGAAGGCCAAACCAAGAAACAAACTCTTAACTATAAAGAACACCTGATAGTTACCAGATGCAAGATGAGTGGGGGGATGATTCCTTAATCATCCTTAATGGGGATTAAGGAGTGCACTTGTGATGAATACTGGTGAGTATGGAATTGTTGAATCACTATACTGTACACAGTGAAACTAATATTACATTGTATGTTAAGTAATGGGAATTTAAATAAAAATTTTAAAAACCAAAAAAAAAAAAATTAAAAAGGACCTGAATGCCAAATGATTTCAAGCCCCTTCAAGGAGAGAAGAGAAACATGAATTGTTCCATCTCTGACAAAGCATCAAGAGGAAAAAAAAAAGGTAAGTATCATAAAAGTGGGAAAGAATTGATCAGTTAAAATTTTAATGCCTAAAGGCCTCATATGAGTTTGTGTATCAGTTTAGAATAAATGGGAGCCTCCTGATACAAAGCAAGTCTAAAATATCTCACAAAGTTTTCCCTGGGGATATTCATAAAATAATCATGAAAAAGTTTGGGGACTGGGAAAGAGGAGAGAAAGAGAAAGAGGTAAAGAAGGTGTTTGACAGTCACTAGTAATAACAACCAAAAAAAATCACCTTTTTTTTTTTTGACCCTTCTATACAAAGTATAAACCTTAAGCTGCTTGAGGGGGTATAGAAGAAAACAACCTTGAATTCTGAAAGAGTAACTGAAAATCTTTTTCCCACCCCCAGGAATTAAGCAAGGATCCACCATGCTAGGGGGAAGGGTAGAATCAAAAGCCATCCTGAGCCTGAAGGTAAGACAGGAAAACATTTCAATCTCAGAATACTCTACCACTGCTATCATGTGAAGATTAAGAAAATTCTTTTCTACCAAATGCCTACTGTCAATACAAGGCATAAGAGACGATCATGGGAAGAGAAACTGGGATTCTGAGAAATCCTCACCCTGAAATTCAAGAACACAACCCCCGCCCAAGACTTAGACTAGGTCAGGAGAATAAGTAACCCCTATCGAGTCCACCAAGAACAGAGTTCCAAATAACAAGCACCAAAAGTCTACTACTTGGAGAGGATCAAGACCATGGAGAGAGACTCCCTCCATAGCATAGGCATGCAGGTAGTAATGAAAGCTGGAGAGAGAACAGGAACAACAAGAAAAACCTTCTTGAGCCACAGATAGACACTAAGCACAAAGTTATGACAGCCCATTGCTGGAGTAATTTGAAACCTATGGTGCACTGAAGATAATGGCAGTAGTCACAAAACCCAAATACAAATTAACTACTGACTTGATTGTCTCAAACTCTAAATGCAATGACCTAAGAGAAGTGGGACCATTTCTTTGTGCAAATGATATTACTTCAATCTCTACTATTCTTATATACCTTTTAACCAGAAGTCTATTAAAAACTATAATACAGAGGAAGAAGCAAAAACAATCAAACAAACAAACCCATAATTAAGAGACAAATCCACAGAACAAGAATCAGAGATGATCCAGATTTTGGGACTATAAGTTGAGCACTATAAAATAGATTTTAATTTAGTGATATCAGGAGGAATGGTGGTATAAGAACTTCCAAATTTTTTCTCCTCCATAGAGCAATGAGATGAAAGACAAAATATGTCAAAATTAATATTTTTAGATCTATGGAAATTAATTTTTCCAGAAACCTAGAGTACCCTGTAAAGAAAATAATAAATATTTTTTTAAAATTTATTTATTTGACAGAGCAAGAGAGATCACAAGTAAGCAGAGAGGCAGGCAGAGAGAGAGAGGGAAGCAGGCTCCCTGTTGAGCAGAGAGCCCAGTGCGGGGCTTGATCCCAGGGCCCTGAGATCATGACCTGAGCTGAAGGCAGAGGCTTAACCCACCGAGCCACACAGGTGCCCCAATATATCTTGATAATAACAGAGAATTCTGCAGAATTTTAACTTAAACTACTTCCATCTTCTCTCCTAGTCTCCTCAGTGCCTTGAAACACTACTACCTGCAGTTGGGGTGAAAACAAGCACCTTGGCAGCTACTTTAGGAAACAGATTAGGTTTGGAAATCCTGTAGTCTCATTCCAAGTGAACCATCATTTGACTGGTGTTTCCCTGAAATTGCCACTTATATAGCTTGTCTTTATTTGGCCTGACTAGGAGTTTGCTTAATGCTAAGAGATTTTTCCATGGGGTCATTTGGTGAAAAACAAAAGATGGCCACAATTTTTTACCACAGCAAGAGAGAAGCAACTTGTTATGTACATATAATTCTCAATATGATTATCAGTAATTCTCAATACAAGTAACATCAGAAATCATGGAGACCCAAAAGTATTGGGATAACATATTAAGAGCTGAAAGAAAATAGAACTAAAACTATGAACTGAAATTTCTTTTATTTTAAAGATTTTATTTATTTGTGAATGAGCATGACTGGGGGAAGGAACAGAAGGGGAGAGAGAGGGACAAGCAGACTCTGCACTGAGTGCAGGGTCTGACATGGGCCTCGATTCCTAAAGTCAGACACTTAACTGTCTCAGCCACCCAGGCATCCCTGAACTGAAAAATTCTATATCTGGCAAAACTATCCTTCAAAAATGAAGGAGAAATTGACATTTCCAAGTTAACAAAAACTGAGAAATTTTGTCACTAGTAGAACTGCTTTACAAAAAATGCTAAAGGGAGTCCTTAGTCTGAAATGAAAGGACACCAAACAATAACTCAAATTCACACAAACAAACAAAAAATACTAGTAAAAGTACCTACACAGGTAAATATAAGTCTGTTTAAATTTTTTCACTATTTTTCCTAAATGATTTAAAAATAATTGCATAAAATAAAAATTATTTTGTGTATAAAAATGTAATTTGTGACAATACTAACATTAAAGTTGGGGAATAGAGAGATGGGGGAATAGAGAAACAAAATTTTTGTATACTATTGAAACCAAGTTGGTTGGTATTGATATAAACTAGGTAGTTATAAATTTACATGTTAATTGTAATTCTTAGGGAAAATATATTACAAATGTAACAAGTATATAGTAGAGAAATAAAAAAGGATTCAAAATGGTAGCCTAGAAAATACCTATGAAACAAAAAAGAGAGCAGTAATGGATGACTAGTTCAACAAAAAATACATCAAACATATAAAAACATTAAATTGACAAATGAAAATTCTACATTATCACTAATTATATTAAAAGTAAATTTATTAGACTTCTGGGTAAAATGGTGGAATAGGAAGATCTAAGCATACCTTAGTCCATAGATACACATAAAGAATCACCCACAACAGTGTAAATCATCCAGAAAATGACCCAGAGACAGGCAGAACAGACTCTCCACAGGTAATTTAGAAAAGAGACCACATCAAAAACAGTAGGAAGGACAGAGATACAGTCAGGAACCAAAATGAGACTATCCATGAGAGGGAGAGATGCCACAAGTACAGAATAAAGAGAGGAGCAGACTCCAACCTAGGCACCCTAGTCATGATGGATCTGCAAGCACTGGGATGATAATTCCATATAACATTTGACTTTGAAAATAAGAGAAGCTTAACTTCATGAGATCTTTCAATCAATGAGGCTTAACACCTGGAACTTTAAATATCAGCAGGCTCAGCCCTGGGAGAGCTGGAGAGCAATAGGAAACTGTGCCCCCATCCTTAAAAGTAAGCATAACAAAAAATCCTCTGAGATACAACATAAAAGCAGTAGTTTGAAAATGCCTCAGGTATATGGGAAGGAGATTTATTTTCTGATCTCAAAACATATGTTGGAAGGGCTTCAATCCTTAGGAGAATTCTTTAAGAACAAAAGAGTTGGCAGGCACCATTTGTGCCCCCACCAGAGACACCCAGACACCTGTAGGGACCAGCACAAACACTTCCACCTAGCTAGCTAACAGTGTGCCCCACTCCCATGTTCTCCTGCAGATCTATCCCCGTGAAACCATCCTTTGAAAGAGTTCTCCAAAGCATTTCACAAACACTGCATTGTGCAAGCAAAGCCAACTGTGACCAACACTCCAAAGCAACTCCTGCCCTGGGGAGAAGAGGAGATAACCACACACATATGAGTTTGATATCAGCCCTAGCAGTGGGCTGGGGGCAGACATCTGGTCTGACTGCAAACCCCCCTTATGAGTGGAAGCCTTTCAGGGAAAAACACAGGGAAAGCACACTGCAGGACAGTGGTATACAGTTCTGGAAAACACCTGGTCTGATGCAACTCAAGTCCAAAGCAGTCCCAGGCTGGCTCATTAACAACAAAGGGACCAAACCCTGCCCACAACAGGCAAAGGAAACCATTGAAGATGACTGAATACACACCTCAACCATAACAGTATTGTGCATGCAATGCACATGGGAGATAACCCTCAAGTGCCAGGTTCTGGTGAACAGAGAATATTGCGCTGAAAGACAATACAGGGCCTGTCCTTCATAACGCCACTATTTTCAAGAGCAGGAGACATATTGATTTTCCCAAGACATAGAAATGGATACAGAGAGTTAGAGAAAATGAAGAGTCAGAAAGATAAGTTCCAGAATGAAGAACAAGACAAAATCACAACAAAAGGAGAGCTAAATGAAATAAAGATAAGTAATATGCCTGATAGAGAATTTAAAGTAATGGTGATAAAGATACTGTACTTAAGAAAAGAGTGAAGGATCTCAGTGAAACCTTCAACAAGGAGAAAGAAATCATTAAAAAAGAATGAATCAAAGATGAAGAACTCAATAACTGACATCAAGAATACACTAGAGGGAATAAACAGTAGATTAGAGGAAACAGAAGAACTAATCAGCCACCTGGCAGATGGCATAAGGGAAAGCAATCGAGTTGAACAGAAGAAAGGAAAAATATAATAAAAAATGAAAATAGAGAACTCAATGACTCCATCAGGTATAAAAATTTCACATTATAGGGATCCTAGAAGGAAAAGAAAGACAAAGGGGGAGCAAGAAATATATTTGAAGAAATAATAGTGGAAAATTCCTAATCTGGGGAAAGAAAAAGAAATCCAGATCCAAGAGGCACAGAGAGTCTCCCACAAAAGGAACCCAAAGAGGTTGAAACAAAGACATGTAGTAATTAAAATGGCAAGAAGTAATAATAAAGAAAAAACTTAAAGAACAGCAAATGAAAAGATAACAGACATACTAGAGAAATGCTAGAAGGCTATCGGCTGATTTTTTTAGCAGAAATTTTATATGACAAAAGAGAGTGGCATGATGTATTCAATGTGTTAATAAGAAAAACAATCTGCAACCCAGAATACTCTATCCATCAAAGTGATCATTCAGAATAGAAGTATATATAGAGTTTCCCAGAAAAACGAAAGTTAAAAGAATTTATCACCAATAAATCCGCCTTAAAAGAAAAGCTAAAGGGAATTTTTTGAATGGAAAGGAAAGACCATAAGCTAGAGTAAGAAAAGTAAGAAATACAAAAGCTGTAAAATTAAGCATATCTATAAAACTCAGTCAGGCAATATACAAAATAAAAGGATATAAAGTATGATACTACATAACTAAAGCATGGTGGTGCAGGGGAGGAGTAAATATTACTGCTTTCAGGATGGGTTCAATCTTAAGTAAATATCTACTTTATATAGACTGTTATAGACATAAGATGTTATACATAAGCCTAATGGTAAACACAAATCACATTCCACTAATAGATATGGAAAATATCAAGAGAAAGGAATACAAGTGTATCACTAAAGAAAGGCAGCAATCCAGGGTGCCTGGGTGGCTCAGTAGGTTAATGCCTCTGCCTTTGGCTCAGGTCATATTCCCAGGGTACTGGGATCGAGCCCTGCATCAGGCTGTCTGCTCATCAGGGAGCCTGCTTTCCTCTCTCTCTCTCTGGCTGCCTCTCCACCTACTTGAGATCTCTGTCTGTCAAATAAATAAATAAATAAATAAATAGTTAAATAATAAAAAAAGAAAGACAACAACCCATAAGAGAAGAGAGTAATTGAGAAATGAAACAGAAAAACTACAAAACAACCATAAAACAAGTGATTAAATGGCAATAATTATTATGAATGCAAATGAACTAAATGCTCTAATAAAAAAAGACATGGGGTGATAGAATTGATTTAAAAAAGACCATTAATATGCTGCATATACGAGACTCATTTCAGATCTAGATACATGTGGATTGAAAGTGAAGGTCTGGAAAACATTAATCATGCAAGTGGAAATGCCAAGAGACCTGGGGTAGCAGAACCCATTTCAGACAAAAGAGATTTTAAAACAAGGATTGTAACAAGAGACAAAAAAAGGACACTATACATCATAAAGGGAACAATTGAACATGAAAATATAACAATTTTAAATATTTATTCACCCAAATGGTAGCACCCAAAGACATAAAGCAGCAATTAACAAACATAAAGGAATTAATCAACAGTAATACAATAATAACAAGAAACTTCAGCACCTCACTTACATAAATGGATAGATCATTCCAACAGAAAACTAATAAGGAAACAGTGGTTTTGAGTGACATATCAGACCAGATGGACATAACAGATATATTCAGAACATTCCATCCTAAAACAACAGAATGCACATTCTTTCAAGGGCCCGTGAAACGCTCTTCAGAAGAGATCACATATTAGGGTACAAAACAAATCTCAACAAATTCTAAAAGACTAAAAATCATATCACACATCTTTTCTGACCATGTTATCAAAATAGAAATCAACCACAATAAAAAATCTGGAAAGAGCACATATACATGGATGTTAAATGACATGCAACTAAACAATGAATGGGTTAACCAAGAAATAAAAAAGGAAATTAAAAAAATGCTTGAACATAAATACAAGAAGGAAATGAAAATACAAGATTCCAAAATCTTTGGGATGCAGCAAAAGCCGTTCTGAGAGGGAAATTGATGACAATATGGGCCTACTTTAAGAAGCAAGAAAAACCTCAAATAAACAACCTAACCTTACATCTAGAGAAGCCTGAAAAAGAACAAAAATCCCCCAAACCAGTAGAAGGAGGAAATAAGAATGATTAGAGCAGAAACAAAATAAAAAACTAAAACCAAACCAAAACAAACCAAAAAACCCAAAAAACAAAACAATAGAACACATCAACAAAACTAGAAGCTGGTTGTTTAAATAGATTTAAAAAAATGTAAAAAAAGAAACTTCAGCCAGACTCATCAAAGGAGAAAGGGAAGAGACTCAAAAATCAGAAATGAAAGAGGGGAAATAACAACAAACATCACCAAATACAAAGGATTATAAGACAATATTATGAAAAATTATATGCCAACAAATGGGACTACCTAGAATAAACAAATAAATTCCTAGAAACATATAATCTCCCAAAACTGAGTCAAAAGGCAATACAAAATTTGAACAGATTGATTACCAGCAATTAAATCAAATCAGTAATAGAAATCTCTCAACAAACGAAGTCCAGGGCCAGATTCTTGTTTTACAGATGAATTGTACCAAACATTTAAAGAAGAGATAATACCTATTCTAACAAACTATTACAAAATATAAAAAAGGAAGTAAAACATCCAGATTCATTCTATAAGACCGGCATCCTGATACCAAAACCAGATAGACACCACTAAGAAAGAGAACTATAGGGTTGCCGGGGTGGCTCAGTCAGTTAAGTGTCTGCGTTTGGCTCAGGTTATGACCTCAGAGCCTGTGAATTGAGCCCTCCATCAGGCTCCCTGCTCAGCAGGGAATCTGCTTCTCTCTCTACCCCTCACCCTGCTCATGCTCTCTCTCAAATAAATAAATAAAATCTTAAAAAAAATAAAAATAAATAAATAAGAGAACTACAGGCAAATATCCCTGATGAACATAGATGTAATAATCCTCCATAAATTACAAGCTAAAAGAATCCAAAAATAAATTTTAAAAAATCATTCATGATGATCGAGTAGGATTTATTTCTGGGTTGCAAGGTTTGGTTCAATATTTACAAATCAATCAACATGATACATCACATCAATAAGAGAAAGGATAAGAACCATATGATCCTTTCATTAGACACAGAGAAAGCATTTGACAAAGTACAACATTAGTTCATGATAAAAGCCCTCAACAAAATTAGGCTTAAGGAACATATCTCAATATAATAAAGGCCATATATGAAAAACCCATGGTGAATATCACACTTAATGGGGAAAAAAACTAAGAGGTTTACTTCTAAGATCATGAACAAGATAAGGATGCCCACTCTGACTGCTTATGTTGAAGATAGTACTGGAGGTTCTTGCCACAGCAATTAGACAACAAAAATGCATAAAATGCATCCAAATTGGTAAGGAAGAAATAAAATGTTCTTTTGAAGATGACACGATCCTATATATATATAAAACCCTAAACACGGCATCAAAAAACTACTAGAACTGATAAATGAATTCAGTAAAGTCACATCATACAGAATCAATGTACAGAAATCTATTGCATTTCTACAAACCAATAGTGAAGCAGCAGAAAGTGAGTTAAGAAAACACTCTGGAAAACAAACTGAGGGTTACAGAAGGGAGGGAATTGAAGGGTGGGGTGATGGGATAACTGGGTGATGGGTATTAAGGAGGGCACGTGATGTGATGAGCACTCGCTATTATATGCAACTAATGAATCATTGAATACTACATCAGAAACTAATGATGTGCTATATATTGACGAATTGAACATAATGAAAAAAAGAAAACAATCCCATTTAAAATTGCACAAAATAGTAAAATACCTAGGAATAGACTTCATCAAGGAAGTAAAAGACCTGAACTCTGAAAATTATAAAACACTGATGAAGGAAACTGACCATGACACAAACAAGTGGAAATATGTTTCCTGCTCATAGACGGCAAGAACAAATATTGCTAAAATACCCATACTAGTACAAACAATCTACCAATATAATGCAATCCCTATCAAAATTCTAACAGCATTCTTCCCAAAACCAGAACAAACAATCTTAAACTTTGTATGGAACCAGAGAATACCTCAAAATGTCAAAGCAATCTTGAAATAGAAGAACACAACTGGAGGTATTTCAATATCAGATTTCAAGATTAAGTACAAATCTGCAGTAGTCAAAACAGTATGGTACTGGCACAATTACAGAAACATATATCAATGCAACAGAATAGAGACCCCAGAAATAAATCCACAAATTTATTGGTCAGTTAATCTATGACAAAAGTGGCAAGGATATGCAATAGGAAAAAGGCAATCTCTTTAATTCATATGTGAAAAACTGGACGGTCACATGAGAAAGAATGAAACTGGACTACTTTCTATACTATATATAAAAGTAAACTCAAAATGATTAAAGACCTAATAGTGAGATCTGAAGCCAGAGAAATCCTAGAAGAAAGTAAAGGCAGTAATTTGAATGACATTAGTAATAGCAACTTTTTTCTAGATATGTGTCCTAAAGGAAGGGAAACCAAAGCAATAAGCTTTTGGGACTACATCAAAATAAAAAACCTTCTCCACAGTAAAGGAAACAATCAACAAAACTGAAAGACATCTTACTGAATGGGAGAAGATATTTCAAATAATATATCTGATAAGGGTTATATCCAAATTATATAAAGAAATTATACAATTCAACGCACCAAACACAATCTAGTTGAAAAATGTGCAGAAGCTATGAACAGACATTTCTCCAAAGAAGACATACAGATGGCCAGCAGGCACACAGAAAGATGTTCAACATCACTAATTATCAGGGAAAAGCAAATCAAAACCATAAGAAATCTCTTCACACCGGCGTGAATGCCTAGTATAAAAAACTAGAGGCACAACAAGTGGTGATGAGGATGTGGAAAAAAAGGAAACCTTGTGCACTCTTGGTGGGAATGCAAACACCACAGCCACTCTGGAAAACAGTACGGAGGTTCCTCAAAGATTAAAGGTAGAATTAACATATGATCTAGTAATTTTACTACTAGTATTTGTGCAAAGAACATAAAAACACTAAATTGAAAAGATACAAGCACCCCTACATTTATTGCAGCATTATTTACAGTAGTCAAAAGATGGAGGCAACCCATGTGTCCCCTGATAGTTGAATTGATAAGGAAGATGTAATATATATATATATATATATAATTATATATATATTTATGTTATAAATATATATATTTATAATATATATATATATGAATATTACTCAGTCACAACAAAGAATGAAGTCTTTCCTTTTTTTAAAAGGTTTTTTATTTATTTGACAGACAGAGATCACAAGTAGGCAGAGAGGCAGGCAGAGAGAGGGAGAAGCAGGCTCTCTGCTGAGCAGAGAGCCCGATGCAGGGCTCGATCCCAGGACCCTGGGATCATGACCTGAGCCGAAGGCAGAGGCCTTAACCCACTGAGCCACCCAGGCGCCCCAAGTCTTTCCTTTTGCAACAACATGATGGATGGATCTAGAGTATAGTGCTAAGTAAAATAAATCAGAGAAAGACAAATATCACATGATTTCAATCATATGTGGAATATAAGAAGCAAAACAAATTATACGACAAAGGAAAAAATAGACAGCCAAAAAGACAAATTTAAGTATAGAGAATGAATTAGTTTTACCATAGGGGAGGTGGGTGGGGATGGATGAAATAGGTGCAGGATATTAAGGGTACACTTATCATGATGAACACTGAAGAATATATAGAATTTTGCATCACAATATTTCACACCTGAAACTAATATAGTACTCTACATTTATTAGACTGGAGTTTGAAAATAAGTGAATTTAAATAATAAATAGATTAAAACTCCAAAAAAGGGGGCAGAGATTGGCAGAATGAATAAAAAAAATCCATATGTGTGCTGTCTACAAGTGACAAACTTTAGATTCAAAGACTCAAAGATTTTGAAAAGAAAAAGGAAAAATCATTATAGCTATAGTTTCAAAGTTCATGTCCTCTCAAATTTCATATGTTGAAATATAAAGCTTCAAGGTGATAGTTTTAGGAGACGGCCTTTTGAAGTTGATTAGATAATGATAGCAGCATTTTCATGAATGGAATTAGTGCCTTTACAAAAGACTAGTGCCCTTTCCACCATGTGAGAATGCAGTGAGAAATGAACAGTCTCCAACCTGGAAAAGGGACCTTACCAGATCCTGACTATGCTGTGACACTGATCTTGAACTCTCAGTCTTCAGAACTGTGAACAATAAATTTTTGCTGCTTCTATGCCACAAAATCTATGGTGTTTTGTTATATTAGTGTGAAAAGACTAAGATAATGGCACAAACCATAACCAAAAGAGAATAGTAGGAGTTATACTAATAACAGACAAAATATAATCTAAAAACAACTATTCTATATGGAAAAAGGACATTTTTATTGGTAAAAAGATCAACCCATAAAGATTATATAACAATTATGAATATAAATGCACCAAACAAGAAACTCTGAAACACATGGAGCAAGAACTGAAAAATTAAAGGGAGGAATAGACAATTCAATGATATCAGTTGGAGACTTCAATACCACACTTTTCAGCAAAGGATAGAACAACCCAACAAGGGGTAGACAAGGGAATAGACTTGAACAATACCATAAGTCAGCTAGACCTAAAAGACACTCTACCCATCAAGAGAAAAACACCTTTTTTCCCAAGTGCATATAAAATACATTTCAGATAGATAGTTTATGTGTTTCTAGGAATTTTTCCATTTTATCATGATTATCTAATTTAAGCCACATGGACTACAAAGTTGGTTCAACATATAAAAATCAAAGGAATTCACCATGCTAATAGAATAAATGGCAAACTGTATTATCATCTCAATAGATAAAGCAAAAGCAGGTGACAAAATACAATTCCTTTATTTTTTACTTTTTATTTTTATTTTTTAAGATTTTTTTAAAATTTATTTTTGTATTTTTATCCCCAGGGGTACAGGTCTGTGAATCGCCAGGTTTACACATTTCACAGCACTCATCATAGCACATACCCTCCCCAATGTCCATTTCCCCACCACCCTCTCCCGTCCCCCCTCCCCCCAGCAACCCTCAGTCTCTTTTTTGAGATTGAGTCTTTTATGGTTTGTCTCCCTCCCAATCCCATCTTTTCATTTTTTCTTTTCCTACCTCCCCCCAACCCCCCCGCATTGCATCTCCACTTCCTCATATCAAAGAGATCATGTGATAGTTGTCTTTCTCCAATTGACTTAGTTCGCTAAGCATGATACCCTCTAGTTCCATCCACGTTGTCCCAAATGGCAAGATTTCATGTCTTTTGATGGCTGCATAGTATTCCATTGTGTATATATACCACTTCTTCTTTATCCATTCATCTGTTGATGGACATCTAGGCTCTTTCCACAGTTTGGCTATTGTGGACATTGCTGCTATAAACATTCGGGTGCACGTGCCCCTTCGGAGCACCACGTTTGTATCTTTAGGATATATACCCAGGAGTGCAATTGCTGGGTCATAGGGTAGCTCTATTTTCAGTTTTTTGAGGAACCTCCACACTGTTTTCCAGAGTGGTTGCACCAGCTTGCATTCCCACCAGCAGTGTAGGAGGGTTCCCCTCCCTCCGCATCCTTGCCAGCATCTGTCATTTCTTGACTTGTTAATTTTAGCCATTCTGACTGGTGTGAGGTGGTATCTCATTGTGGTTTTGATTTGTATTTCCCTGATGCCGAGTGATGTGGAGCATTTTTTCATGTGTCTGTTGGCCATCTGGATGTCTTCTTTGCAGAAATGTCTGTTCATGTCCTCTGCCCATTTCTTGACTGGATTATTTGTTCTTTGGGTATTGAGTTTGATAAGCTCTTTATAGATTTTGGATACTAGCCCTTTATCTGATATGTCATTTGCAAATATCTTCTCCCATTCTGTCAGTTGTCTTTGGTTTTGTTAACTGTTTCCTCTGCTGTGCAAAAGCTTTTGATCTTGATGAAATCCCAATAGTTCACTTTTGCCCTTGCTTCTGTTGCCTTTGGCGATGTTCCTAGGAAGAAGTTGCTGCGGTTGAGGTCAAAGAGGTTGCTGCCTGCATTCTCCTCAAGGATTTTGATAGGTTCCTTTCTCATGTTGAGGTCCTTCATCCATTTTGAGTCTATTTTCGTGTGTGGTGTAAGGAAATCGTCCAATTTCATTTTTCTGCATGTGGCTGTCCAATTTTCCCAGCACCATTTGTTGAAGAGGCTGTCTTTTTTCCATTGGATATTCTTTCCTGCTTTGTCGAAGATTAGTTGACCATAGAGTTGAGAGTCTATTTCTGGGCTCTCTATGCTGTTCCATTGATCTCTGTGTCTGTATTTGTGCCAGTACCATACTGTCTTGATGATGACAGCTTTGTAATAGAGCTTGAAGTCTGGAATTGTGATGCCACCGACTTTGGCTTTCTTTTTCAATATTCCTTTGGCTATTCCAGGTCTTTTCTGGTTCCATATAAATTTTAGGATTATTTTTTCTATTTCTTTAAAAAAATGGATGGGATTTTGATAGGGATTGCATTAAATGTGTAGATTGCTTTAGGTAGCATAGACATTTTCACAATATTTGTTCTTCCAATCCGTGAGCATGGAATATTTTTCCATTTCTTTGTGTCTTCCTCAATTTCTTTCATGAGGACTTTATAGTTTTCTGAGTATAGATTCTTTGCCTCTTTGGTTAGATTTATTCCTAGGTATCTTATGGTTTTGGGTACGATTGTAAATGGGACTGACTCCTCAATTTCTCTTTCTTCTGTCTTGTTGTTAGTGTAAAGAAATGCGACTGATTTCTGTGCATTGACTTTATATCCTGACACTTTACTGAATTCCTGTACAACTTCTAGCAGTTTTGGAGTGGAGCCTTTTGGGTTTTCCACATATAGTATCATATCATCTGCAAAGAGTGATAGTTTGACTTCTTCTTTGCCGATTTGGATGCCCTTAATTTCTTTTGTTGTCTGATTGCTGAGGCTAGGACTTCTAGTACTATGTTGAACAGCAGTGGTGATAACGGACATCCCTGCCGTGTTCCTGACCTTAGAGGAAAAGCTTTCAGTTTTTCTCCATTGAGAATGATATTTGCGATGGGTTTTTCATAGATGGCTTTGATAATAATGAGGTATGTGCCTTCTATCCCTACACTTTGAAGAGTTTTAATCAGGAAGGGATGCTGCACTTTGTCAAACGCTTATTCAGCATCTATTGAGAGTATCATACGGTTCTTACTCTTTCTTTTATTAATGTTTTGTATCACATTGATGGATTTGCGGATGTTGAACCAAACTTGCAGCCCTGGAATAAATCCCACTTGGTCGTGGTGAATAATCCTTTTAATGTACTGTTGGATCCTATTGGCCAGTATTTTGGTGAGAATTTTCAGATCTGTGTTCATCAAGGATATGGGTCTGTAATTCTCTTTTTTGGTGGGATCCTTGTCTGGTTTTGGGATCAAGGTGATGCTGGCCTCATAGAATGAGTTTGGAAGTTTTCTTTCCATTTCTATTTTTTGGAACAGTTTCAGGAGAATAGGAATTAATTCTTCTTTAAATGTTTGGTAGAATTCCCCTGGGAAGCCGTCCTGCCCTGGGCTTTTGTTTGTTTGGAGATTTTTGATGACTGTTTCAATCTCCTTACTGGTTATGGGTCTGTTCAGGTTATCTATTTCTTCCTGGTTCAGTTCTGGTAGTTTATATGTCTCTAGGAATGCATGAATTTCTTCCAGATTGTCAAATTTGTTGGCGTAAAGTTGCTCATAGTATGTTCTTATAATTGTTTCTATATCTTTGGTATTGGTTGTGATCTCTCCTCTTTCATTCATGATTTTATTTATTTGCGTTCTTTCTCTTTTCTTTTTGATAAGTCTGGCCAGGGGTTTGTCAATCTTATTAATTCTTTCAAAGAATCAGCTCCTAGTTTTGTTGATTTGTTCTATTGTTTTTTTAGTTTCTATTTCATTGATTTCTGCTCTGATCTTTATGATTTCTCTTCTCCTGCTGGGTTTAGGCTTTCTTTGTTGTTCTCTCTCCAGCTCCTTTAGGTGTAGGTTTAGGTTGTGTATTGGAGATCTTTCTTGTTTCTTGAGAAAGGCTTGCACCACTATATATTTTCCTCTCAGGACTGCCTTTGCTGTGTCCCACAGATATTGAACTGTTGTGTTTTCATTATCATTTGTTTCCATGATTTTTTTCAATTCTTCTTTAATTTCCTGGTTGACCCATTCATTTTTTAGAAGGATGCTGTTTAGTCTCCGTGTATTTGGGATCTTTCCAAATTTCCTCTTGTGATTGAGTTCGAGCTTCAGAGCATTGTGGTCTGAAAATATGCATGGAATGATCTCAATCTTTTGGTACCGATTGAGACCTGATTTATGACCCAGGATGTGGTCTATTCTGGAGAATGTTCCATGTGCACTAGAGAAGAATGTATATTCTGTTGCGTTGGGATGGAATGTTCTGAAGATATCTGTGATGTCCATCTGGTCCAGTGTGTCATTTAAGGCCATTATTTCCTTGTTGATCTTTTGCTTAGATGATCTGTCCATTTCAGTGAGGGGAGTGTTAAGGTCCCCTGCTATTATTGTATTACTGTTGATGTATTTCTTTGATTTTGTTATTAATTGGTTTATATAGTTGGCTGCTCCCATGTTAGGGGCATAGATATTTAAGATTGTTAGGTCTTCTTGTTGGACAGACACTTTGAGTATGATATAGTGTCCTTCCTCATCTCTTATTATAGTCTTTGGCTTAAAATCGAATTGATCTGATATAAGGATTGCCACCCCAGCTTTCTTTTGATGTCCATTAGCATGGTACATGGTTTTCCACCCCCTCACTTTAAATGTGGAGGTGTTTTCGGGTATAAAATGAGTTTCTTGTAGGCAGCATATTGATGAGGTTTGTTTTTTTATCCATTCTGATGCCCTGTGTCTTTTGATTGGGGCATTTAGCCCATTAACATTCAGGGTAACGATTGAGAGATATGAATTTATTGCCATTGTATTGCCTGTAAGGTGACTGGTACTGTATATTGTCTCTGTTTCTTTCTGATCTACTACTTTTAGGGTCTCTCTTTGCTTAGAGGACCCCTTTCAATATTTCCTGTAGAGCTGGTTTGGTGTTTGCAAATTCTTTCAGCTTTTGTTTGTCCTGGAAGCTCTTTATCTCTCCTTCTATTTTCAATGATAGCCTAGCCGGATATAGTATTCTTGGCTGCATGTTTTTCTCGTTTATTGCTCTGAATATATCATGCCAGTTCTTTCTGGCCTGCCAGGTCTCTGTGGATAGGTCCGCTGCCAATCTAATGTTTTCACCCTTGTATGTTACACACTTCTTTTCCAGGGCTGCTTTCAGGATTTTCTCTTTGTCACTAAGACTTGTAAATTTTACTATCAGGTGTCGAGGTGTGGACCTATTTTTATTGATTTTGAGGGGCGTTCTTAGCATCTCCTGGATTTTGATGTTTGTTCCCTTTGCCATATTAGGGAAATTCTCTCCAATAATTGTCTCCAATATACCTTCTGCTCCCCTCTCTCTTTCTTCTTCTTCTGGAATCCCAATTATTCTAATGTTGTGTCATTTTATGGTGTCACTTTTCTCTCGAATTCTCTCCTCGTGGTCCAGTATTTGTTTGTCTCTCTTTTGCTCAGCTTCTTTATTCTCTGTCATTTGGTCTTCTATGTCACTAATTCTTTCTTCTGCCTCATTTATCCTAGCAGTGAGAGCTTCCATTTTTGATTGCACCTCATGAATAGCTTTTTTGATTTCAACTTGTTTAGATTTTAGTTCTTTTATTTCTCCAGAAAGGGCTTTTATCTCTCCGGAGAGGGTTTCTCTAATATCTTCTATGCGTTTATCGAGCCGGCTAGAACCTTGAGAATTGTCATTCTTAACTCTAGATCTGTCATGTTACCAATGTCCGTATTGATTAGGTCTCCAGCCTTCGGTACAGCCTCTTGTTCTTTTTTTTGAGGTGAGTTTTTCTGCCTTGTCATTTTGTCCAGATAAGATTTGCTTTCTTCATCTGTGGAATTCCACTGTTCTTGGTGAGTGAAGTTGGTTTTGGCTGGGTTTCTTGTTGATCTTCTGGGGGAGGGGCCTGTTGTAGTGATTCTCAAGTGTCTTTGCTGCAGGCGGAATTGCACCGCCCTTGCCAGGGGCCGGGCTAAGTAATCTGCTCGGGTTTGCTTTTGGGAGCTTTTGTTCCCTGAGCACTTTCCGTAGAGTTCTGCAGGACGGGAATGAAGAGGGCGGCCTCCCAATCTCTGGCCCGAAGGAGCCGAGAGCTTGGGGTTCTGCTCCTCAGTGCGCCCTCAGAGAAAAGCACCTAACCGCCCCACCTCCCTGGCCTGTGGTCGCACCTTGAGGAAAGCAGTCAATTGCTGGAACCTGAGAAAAGCGCCCGGTCACTTCCATCTCCGTGGCCTCCGGCCGTGCTCCGAGCCCACCCAGCCTGCGACTGGCACAAGGTAACCCCGGGCTGAGAGCTCGCTCCTCGGCTTTGTCGCTGTAGCCAGCTTCCCCGCTCTAATACCTGCAAACTCTGTGGCACTCAGATATTCCCAGTCCTTCTGAGACACCACGGGACCTGGGGTTATGCTGACCCCGCCTGGGTTTCCCCCCGGTTTAGCCTCTGAAGAGATGTCTCCCAGTGGAGCAGACTTTTAAAAGTCCCAATTTTGTGCTCCATTGCTCCGCCGCTTGCTGGGAGCCGGCCGCACCCCCCGGGGTCTATCTTCCCGTCGCTTTGGATTCACTTCTTCTCAGGTCCTACCTTTCAGAAAGTGATCGATTTTCTGTTTCTAGAATGGTTGCTCTTCTTCTCTTCAATTTCCTGTTGGATTTGTAGGTGTTCACAATGGTTAGATAAGCTATCTAGCTGATGTCTAGCTACCCGATGTCGACTCAGCCTGCTACTTCTCCGCCATCTTGACTCCTCCCCCTAATATTTTTTTAAAGATTTTACTTATTTATTTGATAGACAGAGATCACAAGTAGGCAGAGAGGCAGCCAGAGAGAGAGGAAGGGAAGCAGGCTCCCTGCCAAGCAGAGAGTCCAATGTGGGGCTCGATCCCAGGACTTTGGGACCATGACCTGAGCCGAAGGCAAGGGCTTTAACCCACTGAGCCACCCAGACGCCCCAAAATACAATTCCTTTTTAAGATTAAAACTTTAAACTCTAAAACAGAGTTTTGGAAAGGGAAACTCCTTAATGTGATAAAGAGCAGCTATAAAAAATCCATACAAACAGCATACAAAATGGTGAAAGACTGAAAGTTTTTCTTCTAAGGTCAGGAAAAGCACAAGCATGTCTTTTTTCTATTGTTCCTACTCAACATTGTAGTAGAAGTTTTAGCAAGAGCAATTAGGCAAGAGATATAAATAGAAGTCATCCAAATACAAAAATAAGAAATAAAACTATATTTTTAAATGACTTCATATTATATATTGAAAAGTTCAATCTTCAACACTCACATACACCCAACACTGTTAGAGACAATTAAAAAAGTTAGAACGCTGTAGGATATGATAGAAATATACATATCAGTTTTATTTTTATACACTAAACATGAACAGCTTAAATGTGAAGTAAAATACAATTTCACTTGCAATAGTGTCAAAAAGAATAAAATACTTAAAAATAAATAGAGCAAAAAGTGCAGGATGTGTACATGGAAACCATAAAACATCACTGAAGAAAATTAAGGAAAATAAATTTCATTTTCATGGGTCAAAAAGTTAATATTTCTAGGACGGCAATACTCTCCAAAATGACCTATAAATTCTCTGCTAACTTTATAAAAATTCCTTGTGACTTTTATGCAAAATTGACAAGCCAATTCTAAAATTCATATAAAAATGCAAGGGGGCTAAAGAATATTTTTAAAATAATTAAAAATTAAAAATTAAAGAAATAATAAAAAATGAAAATGAAAAATTAAATAAAAATAAATAGAAAAAAAATTATTTAAGAAAATGTTAGGTGCTGGACACTTCCGGGTGGGACCAAAGTGAGGCAGCTGGGCAGGGGCTGATAGCTCCAGCGGCAGCCATGGCATGTAACAGCCTCATGGTGTCTCTCATCTTGACAAATGTGTTCTGGGGCTTCATCAGCTTCTGCATGCCCTGGTTTATCCCTAAGGGTCCCAACCGGGTAGTTATTATCATCATGCTGGTAACCTGTTCAGTTTGCTGCTATATCTTTTGGCCGATTGCAGTTTCGGCCCAACTCAACCCTCTCTTTGGACCACAGTTGACAAAATGAAACCATCTGGCACCTCAGGTATCATTGGCCTTAAGGAGGATGACCTGCTCTCCAGTACTCCATCACTGAGGTCACGAAGAGAATTCCTGTAGATGCATAGTCAACTCCAAGCCCAGACCACCTTCTTTGACTCGCCTCTTTCGGCCATCAGCTGCCTTAAATATTCTCACCACATTTGAATATCTTACTCTATAATGCAGTATTTTTCCCTGTCACTTTTTTACATTTCAACGAATTATGTGCCTACTTAAACCTAAACTGTGGTGACTCTGTACAACGTTCATGCACTTTTCTGGGCTAGAAGGTGTTATTCTTCTGGGAAATACATTGCTCTCTCCTGGGAACCTGTGAATTGGAAGATGACTGCTGCCTAGTCACAGCAAGGGACTCAGTGACGTGTTTAACTGTCAGAGGACAGAATCCAATGGGGGCAATCAGTAGGAGAGCATGTTTGAGGCAATATCTGTCCAACAGAATTACACCAAAGTATATTTTCAGGATGACTTTCTTATTTCTGCCATCTACTGGAGTAAAATATTTTTCTGCCTTCTGTGGAAAAACAAAAATACAAGGTGTCGGTATAACCAAAGCAAACTCGAAAAAGAAGGACAAAGTTGGAAGACTGATATTTCTTGAGTTCAAATCTTACTATAAAGCTGCAGTAACCAAGACTGTGTTGTATTAACGTGAAGATATCCATGTAGATTAATGGATTGGAATTGAGTGTCTAGAATAAATATATATTTTTTTGTTCCATTGATTTTTTAAATTAACATATAATGTATTATTTGTTTCAAGGGTATAGGTCTGTGAATTATCAGTCTTACATAATTCACAGCACTCACCATAGCACATACCTTCCTCAGTGTCCATCAACCAGCCACCCCATCCCTTCCCTCACCTCCAGCAGCCCTCAGTTTGTTTCCTGATATTAAGGGTCTCTTATGGTTTGTCTCTCTCCCTGGTCCCATCTTGTTCCATTTTTCCCTCCCTTCCCCCCACAAACCTCCACCCTGCCTTTCAAATTCCTCATATCAGAGAGATCATATAACTGTCTTTCTCTGATTGACTTATTTCACTTAGCATAATATCCTCTAGTTCCATTCACATCATTGAAAATGGCAAGATTTCATTTTTTGATGGCTGCATAGTATTCCGTTGTATACACATACCACATCTTCTTTATCCATTCATCTGTTGATGGGCCTTTATGTTCTTTCCATAGTTTAGCTATTGTGAACATTGCTGCCATAAATACTCAGGTGTACCTGCCCCTTCAGATCACTACATTTATATCTTTAGGTTAAATACCCAGTAGTGGGGATGCCTGGGTGGCTCAGTTTGTTAAGCAGCTGCCTTCGGCTCAGGTCATGATCCCAGCGTCCTGGGATCGAGTCCCACATCCGGCTCCTTGCTCGGCGGGGAGCCTGCTTCTCCCTCTGCCTCTGCCTGCCACTCTGTCTGCCTGTGCTTGCTCGTTCTCTCTCTAACAAATAAATAAATTAAAAAAAAAATACCCAGTAGTGTGATTGCTGGGTCGTAGGGTAGCTCTATTTTCAACTTTTTAAAAAGATTTTATTTATTTATTTGACACAGGAGAACAAGGGAGAGAGACAGAGAGCAAGCACAAGCAGGGGGAATGGCAGGTTTCCTGTAGAGCAGGAAGTCCCATGTGGGGCTCGATCCCAGGACCCTGGGATCATGGCCTGTGCAGCCACTTAACCGACTGAGCCACCCAGGTGCCCCTATTTTCAACTTTTTGAGGAACCTCCATACTCTTTTCCAGAACACCAAGGAACACAGAGAATAGGGCAGTAAAGATTGTTGACATTTAATAAATGGATAGAGGGGAAACAAAAAAACCCAAAAATCTAGAGGATGTAATGTGGTGGAATAGGAGGACCCTAGGCTTCCCTTGTCACACAAATACTATTGGATAGCTATCAAATCATCCTAAATACTCCAGAAACAGACCTGAAGTAAGGCAGAACAAACTCCATAACTAAGGGTTGAGAAGGTGAAGAAAATGATACTTTGAAGAAGGTAGAGAATATGAAGACTGTTTGGGAGCTGTTGTAGTAGGGAGGGAGCTGTGGTCATGAAAAAGGACGAGAGACAGACTAACACTCAGAGGAGCACATGGCTTAGCCATTGGCTTGGAAAGCAGAGGGGACAAATTTGTGACTTCTGGGAAACTGCTGGGCTGAAAACCTGGAGGTATAAAGGTCAGTGGGCTTGGCTCTGTGGGATCATGGAGAGTATTGGGACTGTTTTTGGAAAGAAGGCAGGGTGGACATTCCATAAACATACAGGGGTTTTGTAGAGACTCTGGACTCTGGGAAATAAATTAAGCATTATAGAAGGGAGGGGGTGGGGGATGGGATAACCAGGTGACGGATATTAAGGAAGTCATGTGTTGTGATGAGCACTGGGTATTATAAGCAACTGATGAATCTTTGAACACTACATTAAAAACTACTGATGTAGTATATGTTGGCTAACTGAACATAAAAAATTTAAAAAGCCATACAGCATGGAAAAAGCAATCTGAAGTGCCTGGGTAGTTATTTGCTCAACTCAGAGTGCATCCCACAGAGGCAGAGTTAATGGAGAGACCCCTCCAGGAACAAAGGAACAAGCAAGTTCCATTTCCTTTCCCTGCCCTTCAGCATAAGCAGAGGGCCACCTGCAGAAACCAGCATAACTCTAACACTTGCTACCTAACTTGCTTAGACAAAGCCTTCTCCGCCTGGACTGTGATGGAACTGCCCTTCCCTGTTTTACTTGCGGTAGTCCTAGCATGTGGGCACCTCAGCTGGAAAACCTGCCCAAACCCCTGCTCACAATGTGACTCCTGACTAGGGAGTTTTGTGGATGCTCATTTCCAGCAGTGGTGATGACAGATCTCATTTCACAAACAGAGTAAAGTACACCTAGTCAAAATGCACCACAGCTAGGCCAGGGACCAATACTGCCCACAACAGGCAAAGACAGCCTCTACAGACAACTATCCTGAAGGATAAAATGGCCAGGACAAAATAGCAGGGCACAAGGAACATACATTGGAGACAGTCCCAAAAGTGCAAGTCCCTGGAAATCAGGGTACATCATAGGGCACTGTAGAAAATCTTCTTCATAAGATCATTATGCCTAAGAACAGGAGATGTACCTGACATTCCTAACAGACAGAAACGGGTACAAAGACTTAGACAAAATAAGAAGACAGAGAAATTTAGTCCAAATGAAAGAACAAGACAAGGCCACAGCCAGAGATCAAAGTGAAACAAATATAAGAAACATTACTGGTGGAATATTAAAGCAGTGACCAAAAAAATACCTACTGGACTTGAGAAAAGAGGGGAAGACATCAGTGAGACCCTTAATACAGAGATAAGGAATAACAGCATAAATAAAGCTTCAAAAAATGAAATGAGAAATACACTTGAAGGAAGGAACAGCAAGCAGGTTGTAAAAGCAGAGAAACAGATTAATGATCTAGAAGATAGAATAGTGGAAAGTAATCAGGCTGAACAAAAGAGAGAAAAAAGAATTACTCAAAATGAGAATAGACAAACAGCTTGGCTTAAAGCCTGGAATATTAAAGGTCACCAGGGTTGACTGGGATAAGAGCCCTGAGGGTACAGCCCTGTTCCCATAGAGAAGGCAGGTAAACAACCTGGAGGCAGACAGTGTGGAAACCACAATCTGAAGAGCACCTGTGGCACAGAGTGGGGAGATTATACATTCTTCTCAGAGCATGTCCCTGAGAGGCAGCTTTCATGGAGACCCCTCTACAGGAACAAAGAAGCTGGCCTGGTCAATTTCCCTACACCATCCCTCAGTATAAAGACAAAGTGACCTGTGGTGCCCACACTGCCTGACTACCTTGCATACATCAAACCTCACCCCCCTATACTTTGTTGGAACTTCTTTTCTTTTCTTTTTTAAAAGATTTTATTTATTTGACAGACAGAGATCACAAGCAGGCAGAGAGGCAGGTAGAGAGAGAGGAGGGGAAGCAGGCTTCCCGCTGAGCATAGAGTCCAAAGTGGGGCTCCATCCCAGGAACCCTGGATCACGACCTGAGCTGAAGGCAGAGGCTTTAACCCACTGAGCCACCCAGGTGCCCCTGGAACTTCTTTTCTAGTCACACTTGCTTTAGTCACAGTGCAGCAGGCCACTGTCTCAGAAGACAAGCACAAATCTGTGCTCACACCAAGTCTCCTTAAAGGAGATTTTAGCAGGGCTTTAGTTCTAGTGAACATGGTGACAGGTATCATTTCACAAGGAGACCAGAGCTGTCTTAGTAAAAACTCATCACATTAAGTCCAGGGGCCAAATATTGCTCATAGTAGGCAAAGAGAACTGCTGCAGATGATTATCTTGAAGTGTAGAGCAGCCAAAACAGAACAGCAGAGCATGAACAGCACACAGCAGAGAGATTTCTGAAGTACCAGGGCCTTGGCACTATATGACCTCTAATCTATAAGCCATTACTTTCAGGAGCAAGAGAAACAACTGGCTTTTCTAACACATGGAAGGAGGCAAAGACTTAGACAAAATAAGAAGACAGAAGAATTTGTCCTAAATGAAAGGCTACGATAAGGCTATGGACAAAACAATATAAACAAAACAAATATAAATAACATGCCTGATGGAGAATTAAGAGCAACAAACATAAGGATTCTCACTGGGCTTTAGAAAGAATAGAAGACATCAGTGAGACCATTACCAGAGAGATAAATGAGTTATAAAAGTATTAAAGATGAAGAGTACAAAAAACAAGATGAGAAACATGCTCACTACAATGAAGAGCGGGCTGGAAGGACCAGAGGCATGAAAAAAGGACAAAGTAATGGACAGTCTTCCATTACTAGAAGACAAAGTAATGGAAAGCAATGAAGCTGAATAAAAGAGAGAAACAAGATTTATGCAACAGGAGGCTAGAGATAGGGAACTCAGTGACTCCATCAAATGAAATAACACTCCTCTTATAGAAATTCCATAAGAAGAAGAGAAAGAAAAGGGGGCAGATAATTTATATGAGGAAATCATAGCTGAAAACATCCCTAATCTGGGGAAAAAAACAGACATCCAGATCCAGGAGGCACAGAGCGCTCCCATCACAATCTAAAAGCAGGCTAACATCAAGATATAGTGTAGTTAAATTTGCAGAATATAGTGATAAAGAAAAAAATTGAAAAGGAGCAGGACAAGAGAAGTCCCTGACTTACAAGGGAACACCCATGAAGCTAGCTGGAGATTTTTGAACATAAACTTGACAAGCCAGAAGGCAGTGGCATGATATGGTCAACATGAATGCGAAAAAATACCAACCAAAAATACTCTATCCAGCAAGACTATCATTCAGAATAGAAGGAAAGATGAAGAGTTTCAAAAAAAACAAAAACCAAAGGAGTTTGTGACCATTAAACCAGCCCTGCAAGAAATATTAAAAGGGACTCTTTAAGTGGCAAGCAAAGACCAAAAGTGACAAAATCATGAAAAGAACAGAGCGAGTCTCCAGAAACAATGAAAAAATGAGTGACAAAATGGCACCACATACATGTATCAGTAATTACTCTGAAAGTAAATGCACTAAACACCCTCAGTCAAAAGACACAGGGTGTCAGAATGGATAGAAAAACAAGAGCCATCTATATGCTGTCTACAAGAGACTCATTTGAGCAAAAGACACCTGCAGATTGAAAGTAAGTTGTTCAAGAAAGATTTACCATCCAACTGGATGTCAAAAAAAAAAAAAAAAGCCAAACTAGTAATACTTATACCAGATGAATTAGACTTTATTTATTTACTTATTTATTTATTTATTTATTATTTTTTTAATTAACTAGACTTTAAACCAAAGAGTGTAACAAGAGATGAAGAAGGGCACTATATCATAATAAAGGGAACTATCCAACAAGAATATCTAACAACTGTAAATATTTATGCCCCCAACATTGGAGCACCCAAATATATAAAACAATTAATAACAAACATGAAGGAAATCATTGATAATAATACAAACGTGGTAGGGGATTTTAACACTTCGCTTACATCAGTTGGAAGATCATCTAAGCAGAAAATCAACAAGGAAACAATGGGTTGGAATGACACACTAGACCAGAAGGACTTAACAGCTATATTCAGAACAATCCATCCTGAAGCAGAAGAATATAATTCTTTTCAAGTGCACATGGGACATTCTCCAGAAGAGATCAAATACTACATTGCAAAACAGGCCTCAGCAAGTACAGAAAGATTGAGATCATACCATGCATCCCTTCTGACCACAATGCTATGAAACTTCAACCACAAGAACAAAATTTTGGAAAGACCACAAATACATACAGGTTAAACAACATGTTACTAAACAATGAAGGGGGCAATCAGGAAACCAAATAAGAAATTTAAAAATACATGGAAACAAATGAAAATGAAAACACAGCAGTAAAACTCCTTTGGACTGCAGCAAAAGCAGTTCCAAGAGGGAAGTATACAGCAATACAGGCCTACCTCAAGAACCAAGAAAAATCTCAAATATACAACTTAACCTTACACCTAAAGGAGCTAGAAAAGGAACAACAAATGAAGCCTAAAGCTAGCAGAAAACAGGAAATAATAAATATTAGAGCAGAAATTAATGATATAGAAACAAACAAAAACCCAGTAGAACAGATCAATGAAATCAGGAGCTGCTTCTTTGAAAAAAAAAATTGATAAATCTCTAGGCAGATCTATCAAAAAGAAAAAAGGAAGGACCCAAACAAATAAAATTTCAAATGAGAGAGAAATAATAACCAATACTGAAGAAATACAGTTACAAGACAATATTATGAAAAACTAAATGGCAACAAACTGGACAAATTGGAAGAAATCCATAAACTCCTAGAAATATATAAACCACCAAAACTAAAACAGGAAGAAATAGAAAACTTTAACATACTGATAATGAGTAAAGAAATTGAATCAGCAATCAAAAATCTCCCAACAAGCAAAATTCTAGGGTCAGATGACTTCAGAGGCAGATTTACCCAATGTTTACAGAAGAGTTAATACCTATTCTTCTCAAATTATTCCAAAAATTAGAAAATAGAGAAAACCTTCCAAATTTAATCTATCAGGCCAGCATTATCCTAATACCAAAACCAAATAAAGACTCCAGGGAAAAAGAGAAGTACAGGTCAATATCCCTGATTGAACATAGATGCAAAAATTCTCAATGAAATACTAGCAAACAAAGTCAGACAGTACATTTAAAGAATCATTCATGACAACCAAGTGGGATTTATTCTTGGACTGCGAAGGTGGTTCAGTATTCACCAATTAGTGTAATAGACCACATTAATAAAAGAAAGGATAAGAACTATATGATCCTCTCAATAAACGCAGAAAAAGCGTCTGACATAGTACAACATCCATTCGTGAAAAAATCCTCAACAAAGTAGGATTAGCAGGAATCTCACTCAACAAAATAAAGGCTATATATTATAAATCCACAGCTAATATCATCCTCATTGGGGAAAACCTGAAAGCTTTTCCTTTATGGTCAGGAATAAGACAGGGATATCCACTCTCACCACTATTAATTAACATAGTACTAGAAGTCCTAGCCACAGGAATCAGAAAACATGAAGAAATAAAAGGCATCCAAAATGGAAAGAAAGAAGTAAAATTTTCATTATTTGCAGATAAGATACTCTATATAGACAACCCAAAAGTCTCTACCAAAAATTGCTAGAGTTGATAAAAAATTCAGTAATGTCTCAGGAAATAAAATCAACATGAAGAAATACCTTGCATTTCTATACACCAATTATGAAGCAGCAGGAAGAACAATCAAAGAATCAACCCCATTTACTCTTGCACCAAAAAATGTAAGATACCTAGGAATAAACCTAACCAAAGAGGCAAAAGATCTCTACTCTGAAAACTATAAAGCACTGATGAAAGAAATTAATGATGATACAAAGAAATAGAAGAATATCACGGTTATGTCTTGGAAGAAAAAATATTCTTAAAATGTCTGTATTCTCCAAAGCAATCTACACATTTAATCCAATCCTTATCAAAATACCAAGAGCATTTTTCACTGAGCTGGAACAAACAATTCTAAACTTTGTATGGAACCACAAAAGACCCTGAACTGCTAAAGCAATTCAAAAAAGAAAACCAGTGTTTGATTTATCACAATCCCAGATTTGCACTCCAAATCTGTAGGGATCAAAACAGTATGGGACTAGCACAAGTATAAACACATCGATCAATAGAACAGAATAGAAAACCCAGAAATGAACCCACAGCTATTTGGCCAATTAATCTTTGACAAAGCAGGAAAGAATACCCAATGAGAAAAAGTCTCTTCAGCAATTGATGTTGGGGTATCTGGTAAGCAACAGCAAAAGAATGAAACTGAAACACTTTCTAACACCATGCAGAAAAATAACTCTGGACCCTGACAGACTATATTTGAAACCCATCTTTCCATTTACTGGCAGTGCAATCTTGAACAAGTTTTCTGACCTCTCTGTACCTTCATTTTCCCATCTGGGAACTAACGGTAATAGTAGTGAATTACATCATAAACTAGTTATGAGATTTAAATGAGTTTAGGTTATATAAATTAATTTAAAAGGTGTGTGGCATATTTTAAGTACTCTGCTTTTTTATGGCTTGTTAACATTATATTATAGGAAAAAAAAAAACCGTTAATGGCTACAGAAAGTTGAATGTGTTTATAGGCCACATGGTAGGAGACAGGAAAAGATGGAAGACTGAGAGGAGAGGGTAAATGAGAAATACTGATAAAGTAAGGTCCAATTTCTGGTGGAGGATTTAAGGGGAACAAGTTAATAGCAAGACTGAAGATTAACTGTGAGTAGAAAGAGAGCTGTTTATTTTGGATTGGGGAAAGGAGGTGAGGTTGTTGTAGTCATAGATAAGCAAATGTGTATATAGTAGTTCTTTCATGGTAGCTTTATTTTTCTCTGTGAAATATGAGGTGACATTGTCTGCAGAAAGCAGGGACTTTGGGGCTTTGGGAGGTATTTGTTGGTTCCCATTGTGAAGTGAAGTGAGAACTGACATGAGACAATGAAGGAAAACCCATCTAGCATGAGGGTCCAGGTTAAATTGAAGACTTCACATTTTTTAAAAGCAAACATTTGTATTCTATGTGATTTTCTCCGGGTTTAGGAGATTTTTTAGGTGGTTCCAATGTAGGTGCTGAAAAGAGATGGTGGAGCAGAAGTTAAGGGGATGAAAGATTAGAAGGTGTTAGCAACAAAGGGGATTGGGCAGGGTGGGGAAGGAAATGAAACCCTGGAGATGGACTGGGAGAGAGGAAGGGGCTAAGAGACTGGAGAGAATGGGGTGGTTGAAGAGCATGGATGAATGACTGACTAGGCTCTGACACTAAATTGCTTGTGCCTTTGGACAGGTTACCTCCTTAATGGGACTCCAGTGTCTTTTGTTAAAATGAAAATGCTGAAAGATGGGATCTTTATTACAGTCCTTTTCACATTCTGGTCTACTTTTTTTCTTCTCCTGTCATTGCACTGCCATCTAGTGTATGTAAAGGATATAGAAGGGAGGCTATAAAGAAGAAATATAAAACAATCAGTTTAAGAAAATAAAAATAATTCAAGCAGAGAGAGTCACTTATCATATGGTTTCACTTATTTGTGGAGCATAACAAATAACATGGAGGACATGGGGAGATGGAGAGGAGAAGGGAGTTGAGGGAAATTGGAAGGGGAGATGAACCATGAGAGACTATGGACTCTGAAAAACAATCTGAGGGTTTTGAAGGGGCGGGGGGTGGGAGCTTGGGGGAGCCAGGTGGTGGGTATTATGGAGGGCACATATGGCATGGAGCACTGGGTGTGGTGTATAAACAATGAATTCTGTTACGCTGAAAAGAAATTAAAAAAAAAGAATGAAAACAAAGAAAATAAAAATTGCAAGCACATGCATTTATGAATAGTAATGACAGAGCTGGATAGTTTATATCTCAGATTTTCCAGTCATGCTTGCCTTTCTCCCTCAGGAATATTTTCATTCTCATGAATCTGGTGTCCCATTTTCCCCAGGCATCAGTACTACTCAGAGAGCCCCACTTAATTTCTGCCTATAAAAGGAAAATAACTTCAGATATTCCCAATTTCAGAGTTTCCAAGAAAATAAAAACTTTCTGAGGTCCAAAACAATGAATGTCTAATGTTGAGTTTGGATGACATTAAAATTGGTGACAAGTATATTTTTGATCCATGAAACCCCTTCAAATCATCTTCTTCCCTAATGGGTAGCATTTATTCTAACTTTGCTGGAAATTGGGGAGGTGTGAGTCGGTTAGAGAAAGTGGGAGAAGTAGTGAAATGAGAACATGACATCAAAAAAGGCATTTTTAATAAATAAATAATAAATTTAAAATATTCATTAATTTATTAACACCATGTTAACAATATTGTGCAGTAAAAAACTCACAGACTTTGGATTTTCTCATATTTGGGTTTAGTGTGATAAGGAAGAAGTGACTTCACTTAACTGGTGTGTTGGAGGATTGGTGAGGGGATTTCAGTTTAGGGATGATTTCTTTCAGGGTAAACCAGGATTTTGAAGTAAATCATACCTGTTCAAAATGGGAAACCAAAATCTGCTTTGGTTTGTTTTTAGCTTTACACTGAATTTTTTAAGTTATTTTTTACTGTGTTATGTTTGTCACCATACAATACATCATTAGTTTTTGATGTAGTGTTCCAGGATTCATTGTTTATGTATAACACCCAGTGCTCCATTCAATCTGTGCCCTCCTTAATACCCACCACTAGGGTCACCCATCCCCCCACTCCCTTCCTGTTTAAAACCCTCAGTTTGTTTCTCAGAGTCCACAATCTCTCATGGTTCGTCTCCCCCTCTGTTTCCCCCCCCCCTTCATTTTTCCTTTACTTCTCCTAATGCCCTCCGTGTTATTCCTTATGTTCCACAAATAAGTGAAACCATATGATAATTGACTTTCTCTGATTGACTTATTTCACTCAGCATAATCTCCTCCAGTCCCATCCATATTGATGCTAAACTTTGCTATTCATCCTTCCTGATGGCTGAGTAATACTCCATTGTATATATGGACCATATCTTGTTTATCTTTTCATCTGTTGAAAGGCATCTTGGCTCCTTCCAGTTTGACTATTGTGGACATTGCTGCTATGAACATTGGGTAAATTATTTGAAAGTAAGTGATATTATCTCACCATTCTAAATGACTTTGTTCCCCTATTTTACTTCTTTTAGTGCACACAAATCTTTTATTTACAAGAATAAACAGTTGCATGAATCTGTTTCTTATTCTTGTTAACGTGCTTTTTCTCCATCACTGTTCAGATAGCAAAATCTATAGCTATTGATTTCGTTTCTTCCCCACACATACTATTCTTAAACCCCATGTCATTTTTGCCCTAATCACGTCCTTGAAGTTTTCCTCCATATCTGGCTTTTATGCTAAATCTAATATTTTTGTTCTTCACACTCTGACTTTTGTGTGTAATTTTACAGAGCTGATTACCCTTGTCTTCATGAAATCTCCTTTCTTATATTTCTTATAAATTATACATTCTTTAAAAATTTTTAATTTATTTTTTAATTTCTTTAAGATTTTTATTTATTTGTTTGACAGAGAGAGACACACCAAGAGAGGCAACACAGGTAGAAGGAGTGGGAGAGGGAGAAGCAGGGCTTGATCCCAGGACCCTGGGATCATGACCTGAACTGAAGGCAGACCCTTAACAACTGAGCCACCCAGGCACTCCCAAATTATACATTCTTATTTCTCCTCTTTTTCTACAACCATAACTTCTTATTTTTGTTTCCTAACTTGTAATCCTCCTCTTACTATATCTAGATCTTATGCTGATGCTGCTTTTTTGCTACTCTTCCTCAGATGCCTTTATTCTCTTGAATTCTCAATAATCCAATAAATGAAATAATCCTATAAATAAATGAATAATTCAATA
Source organism: Martes martes (assembly GCF_963455335.1). NCBI lineage: Eukaryota > Metazoa > Chordata > Mammalia > Carnivora > Mustelidae > Martes > Martes martes. The sequence goes on from NC_137897.1 coordinate 61,698,899, forward strand.
AATAAAATGGCTTCAAATAATCCATCTTTACTGATAACTTCAAAATTTCCATATCTAGTCTTAATCATTAGTCTGTTTACAGCAGCCTATATATACTTTACCATTTCTACTTGAATAAATCATAATCAGGTTTACAACTGAAGTTCTTAGGTTTTTTCTTAAATTAGATTCTCTTCTTGAATTTATCATAAATTTCACAGTCTTTAGGTTAAAATTCTTGGGATTGTTTTCTTTTTTAAAGATTATCCTTGACTCTTTACTGTCTTGTATGTTCGTGTAATCTATTCACTACATGTAGTTCCTCAGAGACACTTTGTTTTCATTTTGCTATTGCTGGTGCCATTTCCTTTTTGAAGTTCCTGTTGTCTTCTGTGGTTGAATCTGTCTCAAGTTGCATCTGTTTTGGGAAACCTTCCCAATGACACTAACTAGAAGTGTTCCCTCTGCAACAGATATCTATAATGCCTGTATGGCATATATATACATCAGTCCATTACTCCTGCTTGAGCATGTGTCTTATTTTTCAAACTAATTATGGATACCTGTGGAGCAGTGACATTGTCTTATTTGTATCTCCCATTTAGCATAGAATTTCAAAAATATACATAAATATTTGGTTGATAAATGTACTAACCCCCCACCATATGATGTTGGAGGGAAACTCTCTTCTGATTCAGAATATCATGGAGACAAAGAATATGAAGTTTTGTGGGGATAAAAATTGCCATATTTATAGCCAGGTATCACAATTTGAAACCTTCCATATTTTGTTTTTGAAGATTGCACATCAGAGAATCATCTTGAGTTTTTCCTTCTGAAAAGCAGTGATACATTTTAGAAGAGGAATATAAATTAAGCCATCATAGTCACGTGCCCTTATTCAAATATAAGAAGGATATATTTAGCCTTAAGATATTTTTACGATTATAGAAGGGTTCACGTTTGGTATATAGATCAAAATAATACAGAAAGGTGATCAGAAAAAAAATTGCAAAAATCACCCAAAATGCTACCACATTTTGGTGATTCTCCTGAACTCTCTTTATGTATGCATATATATATATATGTATATATATATATGTATGTATATGTATATGTATGTATATATACACATATTCTATAAATGGTATTATATAATTCATAAATATTTCCAAGTATTTTTTTAATCCATACTCTCTTTTGATTAACAGAAAAACTTGCACCCTTCTGGGGCATTGGCTGTGAAATTTCACAGTAAATTAACTAACATGACCTAAATAAATTTTATTTTTGTTTATTATTATTATTATTATTATTATTATTATTTTTAGAGAGAGAGACAGAGCATGTGTGGGCTGGGGTGGGGGAGCAAAGGGGCAGAAAGAGAGGGAGAGGAGTCTTAAGCAGCTTCATGCCTAGCACAGAGCCTGATGTGGGGCTCCATCTCATGATCCCAAGTTCATGACCTGAGCCAAAATCTAGAGTCAGACACTTGACCAACTGAGTCCTCCAGGTGCCCTGACCTAACTCGATTTTAGACAGAAGTAATTAAGAAAGGTGAAACATTTTGATTTGATCTTAAAAGTTACTATTATTTCTTTAATCTTCAGGTTGACACTGGTTTGCTTTCCATGAATTTATTTATCCTGGGTAATATGGAACATAAGGTATAGCATAGGTATTTAAAAATAATTTGATAAACATTTTGTCAGAGGAGAAGCTGAGAGCTGCTTAGCTTAGAGCTGTATTTTTACAGCTTAGCTTAGAGCTGTATTTTTCTTATACTTGTTGATGGTAGCTTGCCTTTCCTCTGTGGCCTTAAATTGTTCACCTCTTGGTAGCAAATCTGTGTATTCCTCTCAACAAAATAAAAATCTTATAATTAACTGGCTCCATTCCCCTTTCTTGAGAAAACTTATAGAATATCCATTTTAATTTGGGTATACTGCTTTCTTTTGAGAGTTTTATTGTTCCAATTCCAAACTAAAAAAATGTTCTTTCTGACAACACAAAGCACTACCTCTAAAGGGAGTTTGGTAAATACATTTTTCTTTTATCTTTTCAAGGTGTTTAATAGTGCGTATAGATTAAGTAGCTCACCTGTTAATTTGGTTCTGTTTCCATATAAGATATGAATGACATATCAAGTACCACACTCTTCATTTTCTTTCTCTATTTCCTTCCTGTTATCTCTCCTACCTCAGATTTCCAAAGTTCATAAATCTATTTGTTTCCTTCGTCCATGCTGCTACTCTAGTTCAACTGTCCGCTGTGTTTCCTGTCCAAAGTGGCTTCCTACTGGTCTCCCTGTTTCCATCTTACAATTGCTTTTCAAAGAACCAACTCCTGGTGTCATTGATTTGTTCTATTGTTTGCTGTTGTTGTTGTTTCTATATCATTTATTTCTACCCCAATCTTTATGATTTGCCTCTTTCTTCTGGCTTTAGGCTTAGTGTGTTTTTCTTCTAGCTCCTTTAGGTGTAAGGTTAGGTTGCTTGCTTTTTTTTTTTTTCCTTGCCTTTTCAGGTAGGCCTTCATTGATATATACTTCCCTCTTAGGGTGGATTGTGTTGTATCCCAGAGGTTTTGTACCACTGTGTTTTCATTTTCAATTGTTTCCATTTGTTTCTATTTTTCTCCTTCGATTTTGTGGTCAAACTGTTTATTCTTTAGTACCATGTTCTTTAACCTCCCTGTTAATTTTTTTCTTGTGATTGACTTCAAGTTTCATTTCATTGTGGTCAGAAAATATGCATGGTATGATCTTAGTGTTTTTTAGTAATTGAGACCTGTTTTGTGGCTTAATATGTGATCTATTCTGGTGAATGTCCCATGTGCACTTGAAAATAATGTGTATTCTTATATTTTAGGATGTAATGATCTGAATATATCTGTTAAGACCATATAGTGTGTCATTCAAAGCAATTGTTTCCTTGTTGATTTTCCCCTTAGATGATGGGGTCATAGATGTGAGTGGGATGTTCATGTTCCCTACTCTTATTGTATTAGTATATATGAGTTTCTTTACATTTGCTATTAAATGTTTCATATATTTGGGTGCTCTCATATTGGGGGCATAAATATTTACAATTGTTAGATCTTCTTGTTTCATTGTTCTCTTTATGATTATATAATTGACTTCTTTATGTTTTTGTTTTAAAGTCTAGTTTTTCTGACATAAGTATTGTTACTCAAGCATTCTTTTCATATCCATTTGCATGATAAATGTTTCTCCATCCCCTCACTCTCAATATGCAGGTATCTTTAGTTCTAAACTGGGCATCTTATAGGCAGCATACAGATTTTTTAATCCATTCTGACACCTACATCTTTTGATTTGAACCTTTGTTCCATTTACATTTGAAGTAATTACTGATGGGCATTCAGTGCCATTTTATTACTGTTTTTGTTGTTGTTGTTGTTGTTGTTTCTATAGATTTCCTGTGTCTTTCTTGTCATTGTCAACTTTTGTCTTTCCTTTCCACTCAAAGAATTCCTTTTATTATTTCTTGCAGGCCTAGTTTAATGTTCATGAACTCCATTAGTTTTTGTTTGTCTGGGAATAATAAAATCTGTTTGTATCTTCTTCTGTTGTGAGTTATAGCTTTGCTAGATAGAGCAATTCTCAGCTGTAGATTTTTCCCACTCAGCACTTTGAATATATCATGCAGCTTTCTTCTTGTTTGCCAAATTTCTGTTGAGAAATCTGCAGCTAACCTTATGCGTTTCCTTCATAAGTTAAGGACTTCTTTTGTCTTGCTGCTTTTAAGATTATTTATCAGTATATTTTACAAATTTCGTTACAGCTCTTCTTGATTTTGTTAGGAGTTCTCTGTGCCTCCTAGATCTGGATGACTCTTTCCTTCCCCAGATTAGGGACGTTTTAGCAATTATATCAAATAAATTATTTACCCCCTTTTCTCTCTATAGTACAAATATTATTACATTTGATGGAGTCACTGAATTTCTTAATTCTATTCCTGTGTTCCAAAATTCTTTTTCTTTTTTGTTCAGCTTCTTTATTTTCCATAATTTTTTCTTCTATATCACTCATTCATTCCCCTGCTTCTTCCATCTTTGTGGTCATTACATGCAATCTGTTTTGAATATCAGTTAATGCATTTTTTAATCAATTATTTTTTGTAATGATTGTTTTCTTAAACTCTTATGTCTTTGGTAAGGGCCTTCCTGAAGTCTTCTTTTCTTTTCTAAGGGCCAGCGAGTGTCCTTATGATTGTTGCCTTAAATTATTTAAATCATCCATCATATATATTACTTATATCTCTTTCCTTTAGATTCTCACTTATCTTTTTCTTTCATTTGGAATGGAGTCCTTTGTTTTCCCTTTTGTCTAAGTCTCTGCCTTCTTCTGTATGTCAGAAAAGCCCATTACATTTCCTGTTTCTGAGGGTAATGGCTTTATGAAGAAGAGGTTATATAATGGGCAAAGCCTGGTGCTTCAGGGAATATCTCCGATATTTTCTGATTGCACTCTACTTTTGTGTTTTGGCTGCTCTATCTTTCAGGCCAGTCATGTGCAGTGACTATCCTTGCCTGGAATAGGCAGTGTTTGGTCCTTGGCCAGAGTGTGGCAAATTTTAACCAGGTATGTTCTTGTCTGCCTTTTAAATGAGACCTGATGCTGCTTTTAATAGAACTGAAGCCCTGCATAACTTTCTGGTCAGGGGACATGGTATGGGCAGTCGTTTCTGCTGGTTTTCTGAGGAAGGGGACCATTTCTCTGGGATTGATGTAAACTTGACTGAAAAGGGCAGCCCCACCACAGTGCAGGGTTTTGTAGCTTGGTGTAAGGAGGTTAGGCACCCAGTGTCGGTGTTGTGACACTTACCACATATGGCTCTGTGTTTATTCTGAGGGATTGGGGTAGGGAAATGGTACCGGCCATCTCTCTTGCCCCCAGAATGGCATCTCCCTGAATGCTGCCTCTCAGGGAAACATTCTGACAAGAATGAATAATCTCCCCACTATATGACCTGGACATTTTTTAGATCCCTGTTTCCACTGTCCACCTCTGGGTTGTTTTCCTGCCTTCTCTTTAGGAACATCACAGTGCTCTGAGGGCTCTGTCCCAGCCACACCTGCTGACTTTTAAAACTTCAGCTTTAGGGATATGGTGTGGGAAGGTCCTTGTGCTGGTCTTCTGGAGGAGGTACCCCTGCCTGCCACCCACTTTGATTGACAAGCAGTCCTACCAGAGTGCTGGTGTGTGAGTGTTGGTGTAAAGAGTTTAGGCAGCCAGTGTTATTGTTGTGTTGCTTCCTGAAGGTGGCTCTATGTTTATGCTGAGGGATGGGGGAGAGAAATGGCACTAGCTGGCTCCTTTGTCCCAGAGAGGAGTCTCTATGAATGTACTCCAAAAGGAGTGAATAATCCTCCTCCCCATGTGCCCCAGGCATTCTTCAGACCGCTGTTTCCACACTGCTAACAGGTTTTTTGCCTGTCTCCTCTTTAAGTATAGAGCAGTACCCTCAGGGCTCTATCCAAGCCAAGCCCACTGACTATAAAACTCTAGGTTTTTTTGGTGGGAACAGAGGGAGAGGGATAACCTCAAGTGATTTCCACACCCAGTGTGGAGCCCAATGTGGGGCTTGATTTCACAACTCTAAGATCACTACCTGAGCCGAATCCAAGAGTTGGACACTTAACTGACTGAGTCACCCAGGTGCCCCAGAACTCTAGTCTTTAAGCTCTGCTGGTTGAAAGAAATTATGGAGATCAGCCCTTCTCATTTTCCAAAAAAATGACTTTGGGGAAATGTTCTCCTCATATGTTCCCTTGAGTCCTCCTCTCTCTCACCTTTCTCTATGACCAGCCATGTGTTTCTCCCCGAAACCACATCTCTGTACTTTCTACCTTCCTTGATTTGGTTTCTTCTCTCCCTTTAGTTGTGGAATTTATTCTGTTTGTCTTCAGGTTGAGTTTTGGGGTATTTAGAATGATTCGATAGTTATCTAGTTGTGTTTGAATAATGAGACAATCCTGGGTCCTAGGGTCCTCCAACTCTGGTGCCATTTTCCACAGTGTCTTTGATTTTTAATATTACTATTATAATTACTTAGTGGCACCAAAACCACATATGAGATTGCAAACAAGGCATAAGTGTTGTGTGTGTTCTGACTGCTCCAGTGAACAACTGTTTCCCTGTCTATCTCATCCTCCTTGAACCTCCCTCTCCCCTGATGGATCTGGACAAAGCAAATTGAAAAGCTTATGGGAATCATATACCATTCTAGATGGCATTAATAACATTTATGATTCGTGGTAAACCAAAATATCAGCATTAAGAGAGGTTTGAAAGAAGTTGATTCCAGACCTCATTGATGATTTTGAGGGGTTCAAAGCTACAACAGAGGAAGTAGTGGCAGCTATAGTGGAAATAGAAAGAGAAATAGAATTAAGAGTGACACCTAAAGATGCAACTGAATTTTTTCCATCTCATGATAAAACTTGAATGGAAAAAGTCCTAGTGATGAGTAAAGAAAGTAGTTTCTTGAGATGAAATCTATTCATGTTGCTATGAAGATTGTTGAAATGAAAACAAAGGACTTAGAGTATTACAAAAACAATTTATAAAGCAGCAGCAGTGTTTGAGAGGATTGACTCCAATTTTAAAAGAAGTTCTCCTATGAGTGAAATTTTGTCAAACAAGATTGCATGCTACAGAGAAATTTTTTGTGAAAGGGAGAGTAAATCAATAGGACAAACTTCATTGTTGTCTTGTTTTAAAAAAAATTCCACAGCTACCTATACATCAGCAAACACCACCCTGATCGATCAGCCACCATTAATATTGAGGCAAAACTTTCCACCAGCAAAAAGATTATTGCTCATTGAAAAACCAGATAAGGGTTGTTATTGCTTGGCAATAAAATATTTTAATTAAAGGGGGCCACTGAGCATGGGAATTGTGGTTGCTGCTTTCCTCCTTCAGCTTGGGGGTCTCTGCCTGCCTGCCAGTGCATAATCTACTCTCCCTTCCCTAGTTATCCAGTGGTCCTGACACCAAGAGAGAGGTACCCCAGGGACAGGGTGTACCTTGCCTGGATTGTGATTGATACATTCAGTTATACATCCCTTCAACCTCCTCTCACCAAATGACTAGGAGGAGGAACATCCAACAGAGAAAAAATTCGGAGACTGTGCCCTCTCCATCAGAATTATTGGATATGAACATAAACAGTATGTTGGAAAGGGAATTCAGGGTGACAATTATCCAGGCAATGGATAGGTTGGAGAAGACCATTAGTGGCAACATAGAATCTCTAAGGACAGAAGTGAGGGCTGATCTGGTAGTACTAAAAAAATGTTATGAATGAGATCCAATCTAATCTAAATACGCTAACAGCTGGGGTAACCTAGGCAGAAGATCAAATTAGTTATCTAGAAGACAAACTGATAGAAAAGAGCGATCAGGAGGATGCCTGGAACACAGAATTAGGGAAATAAATAATGCTATGAAACGTTCCAGCATCAGAATTATTGGGATCCCTGAGGGAGTGGAGAAAGAGAGGAGACTAGAAGATATAGTTGAACAAATCCTAGATGAAAATTTCCCTAATCTTGGTAATGGAACAAGTGTTTGTGCCCTAGAGTTAGAGAGAACACCACCCAAGATTAACAAGTCTAGAAAGACCTTCAGACACTTAATTTTGAAATTCATGAATCTTAATTTCAGACAGGAGATCTTAAGTGTAGCTAGGGGAAAGAGATTCCTTATGGACAGAGGAAGGACCATCAGAATGACATCAAACTTGTCTACAGAAACCAGGCAAGCCAGAAAGGGCTGGCAAGACATATTCAGGGCAATAAATGAGAAGAACATGCAGCCAAGAATACTTTATCCAGCAAGGCTGACATTCAGAATGGATGGAGAGATAAAGAGCTTCCAAGACCAGCAAGGTTTAAAAGTGTATGTGACCACCAAGACAGCAATACAAGAAACATTAAGGGGGGGGGAGTAGTTCTATAAAAGAGGAAAGAACCCTAGAATGACATAGAACAGAAATTTACAGAGACAACCAATAGAAACAACGACTTCACAGGCAACATGATGTCAATAAAAATGTATCTTTCAATAATCACTCTCAATGTGAGCAGCCTAAATGTTCCCACAAAACAGTACAGGATTGAAGACTGGATAAAATGACAGGTCTTGTCCATATGTTGTCTACAAGAGACATATTTGGAACATAAAGATACATCCAGACTGAAAGTGAAGAGTGGAGAAGCATCTTTCATGCCAATGGGCCTCAAAAGAATGATGGTATAGCGATTCTCATATCAGATAAATTAGATTTTAAACTAAAGACTGTAGTCAGAGATACAGAAGGATACTACATCACTCTTAAAGCATCTATTCACCAAGAAGATCTAATAATTGTAAAGTACTTATGCCTCCAACATGGGAACAGTCATGGGAATCTTCACATGCGACTCACAGCAAGAGACAGATCATCTCAGCAGAAAATCAAAAAGAAACAAGAACTTTGAATGACACATGTGACCAGTTGGACCTCATAGATATAAACAGAACATTCCACCTAAAACAAGAGAATACTCATTCTTCTTAAACGCACATGGAATTTTCTCCAGAATAGACAACATACTGGGTCACAAATCAGGGCTTGACCAATACCAAAAGACTGAGATTATTCCCTGCATATTCTCAGAAGACAATACTTTGAAACTGGAACTCAACCGCAAGAAAATTTTAGATGGAATGCAAACACATGAAAGTGAAGACCATCATGCTCAAGAATGTTTGGACCAACCAGGAAATCAATGAACAACTTAAACAATTCATAGAAACCAATGAGCATGAAGACACATCAGTCCAAAACCTATGGGATATGGCAAAGGTTGTCCTAAGGGGGCAATACATAACTATCCAAGCCTCACTCAAAAAAATTGAAAAATTCCGAATACACCAACTCTCTTTACACATTAAAGAACTGGAAAATCAACAAGAAATTAAGCCAACCCCACACACAAGAAGGGAAATAATCAAGATTAGAGCAGAGATCAATGAGATAGAAGCTAGAGATATAGTACAACACATCAATGAAACTGGATGCTGGTTCCTTGAAAGAATCAATAAAATAGAGAAACCACTGGCCAAATTAATCCAAAAGAAAAGAGAGAGGACCCAAATTAATAAAATTATGAATGAAAGGGGAGAGGTCATGACTAACACCAAGGAAATGGAAACAATCATCAGAAATTATTGTCAACAGTTATATGCAAATAAGTTAAGCAACCTAGAAGAAATGGATGCATTCTGGAAAACTATAAACTTCCAAGACTGAAACAGGAAGAAATTGACAACCTGAGTAGTCTAATATTTAGTAACGAGATTGAAGCAGTGATCAAAAACCTCCCAAAAAACAAGAGCCCAGGACCTGATGGATTCCCTGGGGAATTCTACCAAACATTCCAAGAAGAAATAATACCTATTCTCCTGATGCTGTTTCAAAAAATAGAAACAGAAGGAAAACTTCCAGACTCTTTTTATGAAGCCAGCATTACCCTGATCCCCAAGCCAGGCAAAGGCCCCATCAAAAAGGAGAATTTCAGACCAATATCATTGATGAATATGGATGCTAAGATTCTCAACAAGATCCTAGCTAATAGGATCCAACAGTACATTAAAAAGATTATACACCATGACCAGGTGGGATTCATCCCTGGGTTTCAAGGATGGATCAACATTCGCAAATCAATCAATGTGATAGAACACATCAATAAGAGAAGCGAGAAGAACCACATGGTCCTCTCAATTGATGCAGAAAAAGCATCTGACAAGATACAGCATCTGTCCTGATTAAAATGACTCAAAGTATAGGAATAGAGGGAATATTCCTCAACTTCATAAAATCCATCTATGAAAACCCAACAGTGATTATCATTCTCAATGGGGAAAAGCCGACAGCCTTCCTTTTGAGATCAGGAACATGACAAGGATGCCCATTCTCACCACTGTTGTTCAACATCATACTAGAAGTCCTAGCAACAGCAATCAGAAAACGAAAAAGAAATAAAAGGTATTCAAATGAGCAAAGAAGAAGTCAAACTCTCTCTCTTCCCAGATGACATGATACTTTGTATGGAAAATCTAAAAGACTCCACTCCCAAACTACTATAACTCATACAGCAATTCAGCAATGTGTCAGGATACAAAATCAACGCACAGAAATCAGTTGCTTTCTTGTACATTAACAGTGAAAATATAGAAAGAAAAATCAGAGAATTTATTCCATTTACTATAGCACCAAGAACCATAAGATACCTTGGAATAAACCAAACCATAGAGGTAAAGGATCTGTACTCAAGGAACTACAGTACAGTCATGAAAGAAATTGAAGAAGACACAAAAAGATGGAAAAGCATTCCATGCTCATGGATCAGAAGAATAAACATTGTTACAATGTCTATACTGCCCAGAGCAATGTACACTTTTAATGCCATCCTGGTCAAAATTCCACCAGCATTTTTCAAAGAGCTGGAACAAATAATCCTAAAATTTGTATGGAACCAGAAAAGACTTTGAGTTGCTAAGAAAATGTTGAAAAAGAAAAACAAAGCTGGGGCCATCACATTGCCTGACTTCAAGCTTTACTACAAAGCTGTGATCACCAAGACAGCATGGTACTGGCACAAAAACAGGTACATAGACCAATGGAACATAGTAGAGAGCCCAGATATGGACCCACAACTCTATGGTCAACTAATCTTCGACAAAGCAGGAAAAAATATCCAGTGGAAAAAAGACAGTTTCTTCAATAACTGGTGTTGGGAAAATTGGACAGCTATGTATAGAAGAATGAACCTTCAGGGGCGCCTGGGTGGCTCAGTGGGTTAAGCCTCTGCCTTTGGCTTGGGTCGTGGTCTCAGGGTCCTGGGATTGAGTCCCACATCAGGCTCTCTGCTCAGTGGGGAGCCTGCTTCCCCCTCTCTCTCTGCCTGCCTCTCTGCCTCCTTGTGATCTCTCTCTGTCAAATAAATAAATAAAATCTTTAAAAACAAGCAACAAAAAAAGAAGAATGAACCTCCAACATTCTGTTATACCATATGCAAAGATAACCTTGAAATGTATAAAAGACCTCAACGTGAGGCAGGAATCTATCAAAATCCTAGAGGAGAACATCGGCAATATACTCCTTGACATCGGCCACAGCAACTTCTTTCAAGACATGTCTCCAAAGGCAAAGGAAACAAAAGTGAAAATGAACTTTTGGGACTTCATCAAGATAAAAGCCTTCTGCACAGCAAGGGAAACAGTCAACAAAACAAAGAAGCAACCCACGGAATGGGAGAAGATATTCACAAATGTCACTATAGACAAAGCGCTGATATCCAAGATCTATAACTAACTCCTCAATCTCAACACCCAAAAAGCAGATAATCATGTCAAAAAATGGGCAGAAGACATGAACAGACACTTCTCCAAAGAAGACATACAAATGGCTAATAGACACATGAAAAAATGTTCATCATCATTAGCCATCAAGGAGATTCAAATCAAAACCAAATTGAGATACCACCTTACTCCAGTTAGAATGGCCAAAATAAGCAAGACAGGAAACAACAAGTGCTGGAGAGGATGTGGAGAAAGGGGAACCATCTTACAAGGTTGGTGGGAATGCAAGTTGGTGTAGCCACTTTGGAAAACAGTGTGGAGATCCCTTAAGAAATTAAAAGTAGAGCTACCTTGTGACCCTGCAATTGCCCTACTGGGTATTTACCCCAAAGATACTGATGTAGTGAAAAGAAGTGCCATGTGTACCCCAATGTTCATAGCAGCAATGGCCACTGTCGCCAAACTGTGGAAAGAACCAAGATGCCCTTCAACAGATGAAAGGATAAAGAAGATATGGTCCATATATACAATGGAGTATTATGCCTCCATCGGAAAGGTTGAATACCCAACTTTTGTATCAACAAGTGTGGAACTGGAGGAGATTATGCTGAGTGAAATACATCAAGCAGAGAGAGTCAGTTATCATATGATTTCATTTATTTGTGGAGCATAAGGAATAACATAGAGGATATGGGGAGATGGAGAGGAGAAGTGAGTTTGGGGAAATTGGAGAGGGAGATGAACCATGAGAGACTGTGGACTCTGAGAAACAAACTGAGGGTTTTGGAGGGGCGGGGGGTGGGAGGTTGGGTTAGCCTGGTGGTGGGTATTATGGAGCGCACATATTGCACGGAACACTTGGTGTGGTGAATAAACAATGAATTCTGGAACACTGAAAAGAAATAAAAAAATAAAAATTTTAAAAAAGTTTCTAGGAGAGTATATTCCAAAAATTCTCATCACAAGGAATTTTTTTTTGCATTTATATGACATAATGTTAACTAACCTTATTGTGGTAATCATTTCACAATATATGTAAGGCATGGTCTTATGCTGTGCACCTAAAACTTACATAGTGCTGTATGTCAATTATGTTTCAATAAAACTGGAAGGAAGGAAAAAGATGCCGCTTTCATAATAGAGTCATATTTTGTGGCACTTTGGTCTACAGGATGGTAACTGTCAATAAAGAACCCTCCAGAATCTCCTGTGGGCACTAGTTGTAAGAATATTCATCTCCTACATCTGGATAAGGCTAATGTGTGGTAGTTTCCGCTACCCCATGACAGCTCAGAACCTTGCCCATGAGGCCATTAGGACAAAAGTGCTATGATTCAATGGTACTTCCTCTGATACTCTGATTTTTACATGGATCTGAGCCATCCAGTCCTGTTACCCAGAAAACAACTGGTCCCAACTAATTACAAAGCTAAACCAAACACTCTATTTTTCACTTTCCACTTCCTTAGTATCCCCTTATTCTGTTTCTTTCTATTTATTTATTTTTGTAAATGACTTTCTTCCACTTTCCCCATTTCCTTTATCATGCATATATATTTTGTAAGTTTATGTGCCCTTCTCTACCAGCATAATTTTCCCTACCATATTTCTAAACAACGTGTCACTGATAATTTATACTCATTTGAACACAAGAGTAAAGAGTCTTTACCTCATAAATGGGGTCAACTCAGTATCTTTCTATGCCAGAATACCAAAATCCAGTGGCAGAGAGGATTTGATAGAATCTTGACGTCTTTATGAACACTTCCTTAGTCCAACAAAGGAAAAAAATTAAAAAGCAAAGGTGTTACTAAGCAATGTGGTTAATGTAAAATATATGATTTTTTTAGTTATTTTTAAGAAAAAATACATATAAAACAAATATTCAAAATACAGAGAAAATTTTCTCTTAGAAGGGTGCAAAACACCTAGAACTGTTTCTAATAGAAGAGGCCAAAAATGGTTTCTAAAACAACTAAGACTGTTTTTAAGCAACCAATATCTCTTGTTGTTTATGGCCTATCAAAGTTCAGTCCACTCTGGTGTGATAAGTGGGCAATTTTTTTTGGTTGTTTTTAGTTAAAGGGGGTAACCTGAAGCAATAGACGTCATTCCTCATACTTTTCTAAAGAAAGTTAAACAGAATCCCCCAGCATGAAAGCAGAGTCCTGCTCATAAACTTACTTTGGATACTGCTGACCCTGCAATACCTTACACTGAGATTCTTTTCTCTGACCCACCTTAGTCCTTGATGGAAGTTTAGAGAGCTTCTGACCTCCTCACTTCATGTTAGCTTTGGACTAGCTACTGGGCTTTGACCCTCCTGGAGAACTGATTCTACTTACTACTTACTCTCACATGTCTGTTATTAGGCAGCCATTACCGTCTGGAGATGCCACCAAGGAAATCCCCCCACACTGGTGGAACTTAATTTACACTTTGGAAAGCACTTAAAGAGCTCTGGGAGATGATCTTTTTAAAGTTTAGTTTTCAAAATTCCTGTAAATGACTTCCCTATTTTCCAGTGAACTCCTTTTCCATTTCCCAGCCACTGATTCATATTGGCACAGCATTGCTAGATCTTTAGCCTCTACTATTTTTCCCAGCCTGGCCTCTGAGACTAGCAGTGCAACTTCTAATGAGTGCCACAAAAAGAGAAAAATAAAATGTTACTAGGCCAAAATGAAAAGATGCAGTGGCTCAAACCATATTTTTTTTTTTTTTCTCAAGCTGAGTCTTTATGCCGGATTGGAGTTCAGTTTTTGTTATTGTTGTTCTTTTGTTTTGTTTGCGATGGGAGGATTTAGAGAAACTAAGATAAATTATTGTCCCATTCAATACAACCTCCAAACCCTATGAACCAACTATGTGAGGCTACTCTATGCCTACGAATACAGACCTCATCACCAAGGCTTAGCAGAGGTCATGTGAGGGTCAAGCATCTGGGATGGGAAATAGGAAATCCTCAGCCAAATTTCATGCAGGATTTGCTCAGAGCCCCTTTTCAATGCTGATGTAACACTAAAATCCTCTAACTTCTTTTCCCAAGTATCCTGCACAAATATTATTTCTATTCTCTCTCAAATAAAAAGAGTTCTTGTGCATGTTAATTCATTCATATACAGTGCATGTGTGCATGTGCGTGTGCACGCATGCTCGCATGTGTGTGAAAGATTGCTCCTATTATTTCTACAGACAGATGAACTTTAAATTTCTGTTTGGCTTCACATGATCCCTTCCTTAAGGAATTCATTGTCTAAGGAGCAACATACATATGACCTACAATACAAAGCATACTTAGAGAAGCCCATAATGGATGCATTAACTAGGTTCATCAGGATTAATCATTCTGAAATATTTGGTATAGCTTCAGAGAGGAGGGAGCCTGTGCTATGGCTCTTTAGATATGACATTTAGATAAGATCAAAGTGGAGAAAATGCAAAATAAACAGGGATAAGAGTATTCAAAACTGAAGGGACAAGCATAACCCAAAGATTTAAAATGCCATTCTCCCAAATGTCTTCTCTATACCACAGTCTTACTTAGTAATCAAAACAATATGATACTGGCACAAAAACAGACACAGAGGTTAGTGGAACAGAATATAAAATCCAGAAATAAATTCACAATTATATGGTTAATTAATATTCCACAAAGAAATATCCATGGGAAAAGTACCGTCTTTTCAACAAATTATGGTGGAAAAACTGTACAGTGACATGTGAAGGAATGAAACTGGACTACTTTCTTTTTTTTTCTTTTTTTTTTAGTTTTTTATTTTATTTATTTGACAGACAGAGATCACAAGTAGGCAGAGAGGCAGGCAGAGAAAGAGGAAGGGAAGCAGGCTCGCTGCTTTGCAGAGAGCCCAATGTGGGGTTCAACCCCAGGACCCTGGGATCATGACCACAGCCGAAGGCAGAGGCTTTAACCCACTGAGCCACCCAGGTGCCCCTGGACCACTTTCTTACACCATATGCAAAAATAAACTCAAAATGGTTTGAAGATCTAAATGTGAGAGAGGAAAACAAAAATCCTGGAAGAGAACACAGACAATTTTTTTGACATTGGCCATAGCAAGTTATTTCTAGATATGTCTCCTGAGGTAAGGTAAACAATAGTCAAAATAAATCATTGTGACTGCATTAAAATGAAAAGTTTCTATACTGTGAAGGAAACAATCAACAAAACTAATTGGCAACATATGGAGTGTGAGAAGATGTTATTCATATATATACGTAAATATTATTCAGCCATAAAAGAGGATGGAATTTTACCATTTGCAATGACATGGATAGAGCTAGAGAGTATTATGCTAAGCAAAATAAGTTAGTCAGAGATAGACAAGTGCCATATGATTTCACTCATAGAATATGTAAGAAACAAAACAAATAAGCAGAGGGAAAAACACAAAAGAAAGAGACAAATTAAAAAAAAGACTTTTTAAAAGATTCTTATTTATTTATTTGAGAGAGAGAGCACATGCAGGGTGAAGGAGCAGAAGGAGAAACAGGGGAGGGGGAGAAGAAGACCTCCTGCTAAACAGGGAGCCCAACATAGCACTTGATCCCAAGACTCAAGATGATGACCTGAGCCAAAGGCAGACACTCAACTGACTCAGTTACCTAGGGCTGCAAGAAAAAGACTCTTAATTATAAAGAACAAATTGTTGGTTACCAGAGGGGAGAGTGGTGGCAGGATAGCTTAAATGGGTGATGGGGATTAAGGAGTGTACTTGTGATGAGCACAGGGTGATATATGGAAGTTTGAATTACTATATTTTACATGTGAAACTAATAGAAGACTGTTTGTTAATTAACTGGAATTAAAGTAAAAACTTAAAAATAACTGCACTGAGGGGGAGACAAGATGGCGGGGAAGTAGGAGGAGGCGCCTTTTCAACCTGTACCCTAAAGTGAGCTGATTACCTACCAAAGAACTCCGATCACCCATGAAATCAGCCTGAGATCAGAATTATACACATCTGGATCTCTACGGGGGCCAGAAGACGCCAGTGGGCAGGTAAAGTGGAGTGGGAACGTCGGACTGATATCGGAAGATAAACAAAAGGGGGAGGGAGCCACCAGAGGCGACCGATTGGAATATAATACCCCAATACGAGAGTGCCCTGCATCTGGGGACCAGCATTAACTTGGAGTCTTGTTGAAAGCACTCAAAAGAGCAAACGATCGCGCAGGGAAATTGTGGGAATCGGGGAGGCTAGGGATAGGGGCTTAAGTCCCCAGACCCAGGGCAGCCTCTCCTGGCACTGAGCCAGAGAGTGCGGCGGAGAAACCTGGTCTTTGTCCCGGAGCCACCAGTGCGCCCGAGAACGGGTGGAGTCCGGGTCCCGTGAGGGGCTGGGAGCCACACCAGACGGTAGAACGCGCACCTTACTGAAGATGGGCGCGTGCCTCACCCTCCCCTGAGAGAGGTGCACGAACGCCCAGCCTGGTGTTCTCAGACCCACGCGGCGAT
Organism: Martes martes; assembly: GCF_963455335.1. NCBI lineage: Eukaryota > Metazoa > Chordata > Mammalia > Carnivora > Mustelidae > Martes > Martes martes. The sequence goes on from NC_137897.1 coordinate 61,715,734, forward strand.
AGACCCACGAGGCGATAGAGCCGATAGAGCTGGAGGCGCCGTGCCCCAAACCCTCCCCTGGGAGAGGTGCGCGCAAGCCCGGCGCTCTTAGCCCCAGCCAGCGGGAAAATCTCAGTGTGCGATCGCTGCTTGGAACCTCTCTGGCGCTCTGGAGCTGCCCAGACAGCCACAGCTGCCTTGGTTTTGCGTACAAGCAGGAGATCCTGCGTCCCCAGGGACCGCGACTCAGAACCTGCTCTGCCAGCGGCCCAGCGGCTGCAGCACCTGCAGGGGAGCAGACTGAGGCTTCTCTCTGAGAGGGAGGTTGGGGTACAGTTTTCTTTCCTCTAAACCTCCAAAAACCATCAAAAGCTGTCAAGGCGAGAGAAAAGAAGTGAACAAACATAAAAAACTCCAGAGAACAAAAACCTGAAAAAACTGTTTTTCTCAGAGCCCACCCCCTTGAGGGGGTCTGGAGGACTTAACTCAGGGAACATCATTGACTGAAAACCCATGTGGCAGCCCCTTCCCCCAGAAAACAAATCAGGAAAGAAAAAAAAAAAAAGACTACAAGAGAACAACCACCACTACTTCATAGATACAACTTTTATTTTTAATTCTTTCCCACTATTCTGGTTCATTTTTTTCTTTTTTTATATAGATAATTTTTTAACCTATTTACCATCACAGTGAGATGTCCAGTACATCAAATTCCATGATAAACTTCTAACCTGAATTTTTTGATACATACACATGTGTTTTTCTTTTGCTTTTCCATTTTCCTAATTTTTAAAAAAATTTTTAATTTAGTTTAGTCCAGTTTATTCCTTTTTTATTTTTATTTTCTAATATTCATATAGAGTTAAACTTCAAGGTAACCCCCTTTCTCCAAGCAATGCTACTCCTATAGGTGAACCAATTTTTAATCCCCCTTTTTCTTAGGAAAGTTGAGTCCTTTAACAAAGATATCAAGATACATCCAGGAAGAATCAAAATAACCTTCCTCGCCCACACTGAGAATCTATAACCATGCTCCCATCTTTTTCTTCTGCCAGTGTCTCTGTGTATTTATGTTTGTCCTGATAGTATATAAATCTTATACTTGGGGTTCTTCTTGACGAGGCTCCTCCTTTTTTTTGCTTATATATATATTTTTTTTCTCTCGTCATATACTTTTATCAGTCTTTTTGTTTGTCTGTTTTTGTTTGTATACGTCATAAATCTTACCCTGGGGCCCATTTGGGCTGAACCTTCTCTTTTATCTTCCCTTTTTTTCCTGTCTCTCTCTCTCCCTCTTTTTTCTTTTTCTTTTCTTTTTTCTCTCGTTTGGGTGGGGAATCCTGAGTGCTCAGAAGCGTTCCAGGGTGCACCTTGACTGCACCACGGTCAATACATCCAGCTACATCTGTCCAGTCATCTCTCACCAAAATGACTAGGAGGAGGAATGCCCAACAGAAGAAAAATAAAGAGGATGGGCCTTCTGCAACAGAGCTAACGGCTATCAACATAGACAATATGTCAGAAAGAGAATTCAGGCTAACAATTATCCAGGCAATAGCTAGGTTGGAGAAAGCCATGGAGGACGAAACGGAATTGATTAGGGCAGAATTGAAAGCGACCAGAGAGGAGGTTCATAATGTTAGGGCAGAGCTGAAGGCCACCAGGGATGAGGTTCACAACGCTCTCAATGAGTTCCAATCTAATCTAAATTCTCTAAAAGCTAGGGTAACTGAGACAGAAGATAGAATTAGTGATCTGGAGGACAAACAAATAGAGAGAAAGGATCAGGAGGAAGCCTGGAACAAATAGCTTAGAAGCCACGAAAACAGAATCAGGGAAATAAATGATACCATGAAACGCTCCAACGTCAGAATTATTGGAATCCCTGAAGGGGAGGAGAAAGAAAGAAGTCTAGAAGATATAGTGGAACAAGTTTTTCATGAAAATTTTCCCAATCTTGCGAATGGAACAAGTGTTCATGTACTAGAAGTAGAAAGGTCCCCCCCCAAGATTATAAATTCAAAAAAAACATCCAGGCACCTCATAGTAAAATTGAGGAATCATAATTGTAGACACAATCTCTTGAAAGCCGCTAGGACAAAGAAGCTCCTTACATACAGAGGAAAGCCCATCAGAATAACGTCAGACCTGTCCACAGAGACCTGGCAAGCCAGAAAGGGCTGGCAAGATATATTCAGGGCACTAAATGAGAAGAACATGCAGCCAAGAATACTTTATCCAGCAAGACTGACATTCAAAATGGATGGAGAGATAAAGAGTTTCCAAGACCGGCAAGGCTTGAAAGACTATGCAACCACCAAGCCGACACTGCAGGAAATATTAAGGGGGGTTCTATAAAAGAGGAAAACTCCTAAGAATAGCATTGAACAGAAATATAGAGACAATCGACAGAAAGAAAGACTTCAAAGATAACACAATGTCAATAAAAACGTATCTCTCAATAATCACTCTCAATGTGAATGGCCTAAATGCACCCATAAAATGACACAGGGTTGCAGATTGGATAAAAAGACAGGACCCATCCATATGTTGTCTACAAGAGACCCATTTTGAACCTAAAGATACACCCAGACTGAAAGTGAAGGGATGGAGAAGCATCTTTCACGCCAATGGGCCTCAAAAGAAGGCCGGGGTAGCGATTCTCATATCAGATAAATTAGATTTTAAACTAAAGACAGTAGTCAGAGATACAGAAGGACACTACATCATTCTTAAAGGGACTATCCACCAAGATGATATAACAATTGTAAATATCTATGCCCCCAATATGGGAGCAGCCAATTACATAAGAAAACTATTAATCAAGATAAAGAGTCATATTGATATGAATACATTAATAGTAGGAGATCTTAACACGCCTCTCTCAGAAATAGACAGATCATCGAAGCAGAAAATCAATAAAGAAATAAGAGCATTGAATGACACATTGGACCAGATGGACCTCATAGATATATACAGGTCATTCCACCCTAAAACAACAGAATACTCATTCTTCTCAAGTGCACATGGAACCTTCTCCAGAATAGACCACATACTGGGTCACAAATCAGGGCTCAACCGATACCAAAAGACTGAGATTATTCCCTGCATATTCTCAGATCACAATGCTTTGAAACTGGAGCTCAATCACAAGGAAAAGTTCAGAAGGAACTCAAATACCTGGAAGCTAAAGACCACCTTGCTTAAGAATGCTTGGATCAACCAGGAGATCAAAGAAGAACTTAAACAATTTATGCAAACCAATGAGAACGAAGACACTTCACTCCAAAACCTATGGGATACAGCAAAGGCGGTCCTAAGGGGGAAATTCATAGCCATCCAAGCCTCCCTCAAAAAAATTGAAAAATCCAGAATACACCAGCTGTCTCTACACCTTAAAGAACTGGAGAATCAACAACAAATCAAACCAACTCCACACGTAAGAAGGGAAATAATCAAGATTAGAGCAGAGATCAACGAGGTAGAAACCAGAGATACAGTAGAACGTATCAACGAAACTAGAAGCTGGTTTTTTGAAAGAATCAATAAGATCGATAAACCATTGGCCACACTAATCCAAAAGAAAAGAGAGAAAGCCCAAATTAATAAAATTATGAATGAAAAGGGAGAGATCACAACTAACACCAAGGAAGTAGAAACAATCATCAGAAGCTATTATCAACAGTTATATGCCAATAAGCTAAGCAACCTAGATGAAATGGATGCATTCCTGGAAAACTATAAACTCCCAAAATTGAACCAGGAAGAAATTGACACACTGAATAGACCAATATCCAGTAACGAGATTGAAGCAGTGATCAAAAACCTCTCAAAAAACAAGAGCCCAGGACCTGACGGATTCCCTGGGGAATTCTATCAAACTTTCAAAGAAGAAATAATACCTATTCTCCTGAAGCTGTTTCAAAAAATTGAAGCAGAAGGAAAACTTCCAGACTCTTTTTATGAAGCCAGCATTACCCTGATCCCCAAACCAGGCAAAGACCCTACCAAAAAGGAGAATTTCAGACTGATATCACTGATGAATATGGATGCTAAGATTCTCAACAAGATCCTAGCAAACAGGATCCAACAGCACATTAAAAAGATTATCCACCATGACCAGGTGGGATTCATCCCTGGGTTACAAGGATGGTTCAACATTCGCAAATCAATCAATGTGATAGAACAAATCAATAAGAGAAGAGAGAAGAACCACATGATCCTCTCCATTGATGCAGAAAAAGCTTTTGACAAAATCCAGCATCCGTTCCTGATTAAAACGCTTCAAAGTATAGGGATAGAGGGAACATTCCTGAACTTCATCAAATCTATCTATGAAAAACCCACAGCAAATATCATCCTCAATGGGAAAAAGCTTGCAGCCTTCCCATTGAGATCAGGAACATGACAAGGATGCCCACTCTCACCACTCTTGTTCAACATAGTATTAGAAGTCCTAGCAACAGCAATCAGACAACAAAGAGAAATAAAAGGTATCCAAATTGGCAAGGAAGAAGTCAAACTCTCTCTCTTCACAGATGACATGATTCTTTATATGGAAAACCCGAAAGACTCCACCCCCAAACTACTAGAACTCATACAGCAATTCAGTAATGTAGCAGGATACAAAGTCAATGTCCAGAAATCAGTGGCTTTCTTATACACTAACAATGAAAATACAGAAAGGCAAATTAGAGAATCGATTCCATTTACTATAGCACCAAGAAACATAAGATACCTCGGAATAAACCTAACCAAAGAGGTTAAAGATCTGTACTCGAGGAACTACAGAACACTCCTAAAAGAAATTGAAGAAGACACAAAAAGATGGAAGACCATTCCATGCTCTTGGATGGGAAGAATAAACATCGTTAAAATGTCTATACTGCCCAGAGCAATCTATACTTTTAATGCCATTCCAATCAAAATTCCACCAGTATTTTTCAAAGAGCTGGAGCAAATACTCCTAAAATTTGTATGGAATCAGAAGAGACCCCGAATTGCTAAGGAAATGTTGAAAAACAAAAATAAAACTGGCGGCATCACGTTACCTGATTTCAAGCTTTACTACAAAGCTGTGATCACCAAGACAGCATGGTACTGGCATAAAAACAGACACATGGACCAGTGGAACAGAGTAGAGAGCCCAGATATGGACCCTCAACTCTATGGTCAAATAATCTTTGACAAAACAGGAAAAAATATCCAGTGGAAAAAAGACAGTCTCTTCAATAAATGGTGCTGGGAAAACTGGACAGCTATATGTAGAAGAATGAAACTTGACCATTCTCTTACACCGTACACAAAGATAAACTCGAAATGGATAAAAGACCTCAACGTGAGACAGGAATCCATCAGAATCCTCGAGGAGAACATAGGGAGTAACCTCTTTGATATCAGCCACAGCAACTTCTTTCAAGATATGTCTCCAAAGGCGAAGGAAACAAAGGCAAAGATGAACTTCTGGGACTTCATCAAGATAAAAAGCTTCTGCACAGCAAAAGAAACAGTCATCAAAACAAAGAGGCAACCCACGGAATGGGAGAAGATATTTGCAAATGACAGTACAGATAAAAGGTTGATATCCAGGATCTATAAAGAACTCCTCAAACTCAACACACACAAAACAGATAATCATATGAAAAAATGGGCAGAAGATATGAACAGACACTTCTCCAATGAAGACATACAAATGGCTACCAGACACATGAAAAAATGTTCATCATCACTAGCCATCAGGGAGATTCAAATCAAAACCACATTGAGATACCACCTTACACCAGTTAGAATGGCCAAAATTAGCAAGACAGGAAACAACGTGTGTTGGAGAAGATGTGGAGAAAGGGGAACCCTCTTACACTGTTGGTGGGAATGCAAACTGGTGCAGCCACTTTGGAGAACAGTGTGGAGATTCCTCAGGAAATTAAAAATAGAGCTTCCCTATGACCCTGCAATTGCACTGCTGGGTATTTACCCCAAAGATACAGATGTAGTGAAAAGAAGGGCCATCTGTACCCCAATGTTTATAGCAGCAATGCCCACGGTCGCCAAACTGTGGAAAGAACCAAGATGCCCTTCAACGGATGAATGGATAAGGAAGATGTGGTCCATATACACTATGGAGTATTATGCCTCCATCAGAAAGGATGAATACCCAACTTTTGTAGCAACATGGACAGGACTGGAAGAGATTATGCTGAGTGAAATAAGTCAAACAGAGAAAGTCAAGTATCATATGGTTTCACTTATTGGTGGAGCATAACAAATAATATAGAGGACAAGGGTAGATGGAGAGGAGAAGGGAGTTGAGGGAAATTGGAAGGGGAGGTGAACCATGAGAGACTATGGACTCTGAAAAACAACCTGAGGGTTTTGAAGGGGCGGGGTGGGAGGTTGGGGGAACCAGGTGGTGGGTATTAGGGAGGGCACAGATTGCATGGAGCACTGGGTGTGGTGAAAAAACAATGAATACTGTTACGCTGAAAATAAATAAAAAATTTAATAAAAAAAATCTTCTAAAAAAAATAACTGCACTGTTTATTAAAAAAAAAAAAGAATATGACTGGATGAAGTTTCCATTCTGGAATCTGAGTAGACTGTATATTCAAAAAGGCTGCTTTGGGGTATATTGAATATTTTAGTGTTAACAAACTTATCTCTTGAGGAATATTTCAGTACCTTGAAATAACTACCAAATACAACTAATATGAAGTGACACCATTCTTGCCTTATCTATGACTTTCAAGTATTCTGAATAAATATGAAAATCTTTACATTTTGTGATCTGAACCTAATTCTCATCAGAGCAATGAGATAAATCATTCAATTACTGGAACACATTGTGAACCTGCCAGATACTATTGTAACTTCTTGAATTAATATTTTTTTCCCATGAGAATCTGATATAGGTTACCCCACAGCTGTAAGAGATCTGATAAAAAAGAAAGAAAAAAAAATCAAAGGTGACACCAGCATACCAATTACTGTCTTCCTATTTCTGTATATTCTAAAATATCATTATGTTGAAATGCAAAGACCTAAAGAAAACACTTAGGATAAAGCTGGATTCAGGTTTATAAGCCTGACTGATTTTTTTTGGGGGGGGGAGGTTAATCATTTTGTATTTGAATTGTTAATTTTTGTTTATTTTTTTGGTTTATTTTTTAGATCAACTGTTCTGGATCTAAACATTCTTTATCAATCAAAAGAGAAAAATACAATTTTGCATGAATTAATTTGAGTATGGGTTTTAATGGGTTATAATGATTAAAGACTTTGAAGATTGGTGAAATGTCTAGCAATAGCTGACTTCAACATCTTGTTTTCTTTCAAAGACATTTTTCACATGTATTCTTGACTTTGATTCTTGCAACAATCCTGAGGCAAGCAAGGATTACTATCTGCATTTTACAGCAGAACCGGAACTAGAGCCCAGTTCATTTATCTCTTGTCCTTTCCCCTAGATAGATAGAGGAAATCTTCGGTGAATGGAATTATGCCAGTTGCTTTAGAAATGTAAAAATAGGCTTACTATATTTTGACTACAAAATAGGAAAGCATCATAGGATATTTAGAAAACCCTTAGGAACCCAGAACATTTATCTTTTGACTCCAATTAACAACAAAAGTGACCTCTAAGTGTGGAATGATAATACAGTAAAATAGTGAGTATTTACTTTCATGAGTAAAAGTACCCTTAGTAGAAACAAAGATTCCTAACGTCTTGTATTTACATCTTCTTCCTTGATAATGAAATAAAAATGGAAGATTTTGAGTGTTGTACATATATGGATCCTGAATTTATGACTGCCAGATTCAGTTCAGTAAGTATCTATGATATATATGACAGAAACTTAAAATCTAGTGGGGAAAGTAGATAATTAAATATATGTAAAATTAAAATGTCAGAGATAACATAAATGCCTGAATATAGTTAAGGTTCAGATCCCATTCAATAAGGTAAGTGAAAGGGAATTAAGAAGGTGTCATAGACGTGGTGACATTTGGGCAGAGCCTTGACAGAAAGATGGGTAAAATATTAACTAAAAGAAGGGAGGACAAGGGGGCTCCAGGAAAATGTATTGGCTCATACAAAGGCTTGAAGATTAAAAAAAAAAGTCTAATGTGTCTGGGGAATACTAAGAATCCACTTTGTTCAAGATACAATGTACTTTTATAAATATGGGAAGAGAGGAGAATAGAACATCAGAGTGAAGTCATAATGAGAGGGCTTTGAAATCCAAGTAAAGGAGATTAACAAGGAACTGGTGGACAGTTATAAATTACTGAAGGTTATTGAGCAAGGAAAAGGACATGATCTGAGATGAACATGAGGTAGATGAAGCTTATATCTCTATGTAGGACATGTGGCAGAACGCAGTGTGAACAACTGGGAGACTATAGCCAGTAGCTGAGCTGAGAGATGAAAATGACATGAAAGTAGATACTGGCACAAAACAGATGTAAGACACTGCAGAGAAAGAACCTAAAGAACTTGACATCTGATTGGATGGCAGTGGCAGAGGTTGGGATTTGCATAAAGGTACATGTGCAAAGAAGGTGGCAATATATTCAGGCTCAAAGAGTATAAAACCAGTAACAGAAATATGGAAGTTTGGTAAAATATGTGGTTTTGAGATAAATGTGACCAGTTTGAAGAGAACTTTGAGAATGCTATACTTTACTAGATCTGAGAGAAATTTACTCAAAAGGTAGACAAATTTCATTCAAGCAGAGAAATGGGCACTGCAATAGTGGTGTCAATACTAGTGCTCTAAATGAAGTCAAAGACCCTGCTTTGGTCACTTATAACTTCTGTGAAGATAAGGTTTCTATCTGGGAATACTGGCCTATGGCTATAGAGACAGGATACAAATAGCAGGTCAAAACAGAGTCTAAAAGAATTTGGAGAAGGAAAAGTGATACAAGAAGAAAATGTACAAACAGGGGAATAAAGATGCATTCTGAGAAATGAGATTCTCCCCATACTTGGGTCATTAGGCATTGAATAGTTTTTAATGGAGAGTTTTGCTACTTAGGTACTTACACTTTATTTTATTTTTTTATTTTTTATTTTTTTTTAAGATTTTATTTATTTATTTGACAGACAGAGATCACAAGTAGGCAGAGAAGCAGGCAGAGAGATAGGAGGAGGAGGAAGCAGGCTCCTTGCTGAGCAGAAAGCCCAATGCGATGCGGGGCTTGATCCCAGGACTCTGTGATCATGACCTGAGCTGAAGGCAGAGGCTTTAACCCACAGAGCCACCCAGGTGCCCTGGTACTTACACTTTAAAAGAGAGGTTAGAAAATTATGACTTGCAGGTCAAATAAAGCTAATTGGAGGAACCTAGGCTTGCCTTATCCCTCAAACACAGCTAGATAACTATCAAATCATTCTGAATACCCAAGGAATTGACCTGAGGACTAAGAAAAAACTGTCTAACTACAGGGAGAGAAGAGGCCACATCAAGGAAGTTAGGACATGCAGAGACATGGTTTGGGGGAGAAATGGAACATGGGTGCTGCAGAGGTGAGGGAACCCTGGTTGTGTAGAATGGCCAGAGAGAGTGGAACACATAGGACTATGCACAAGGAAAACACTTCCCCAAAGCCATAGGCTGGGGAAACAAGAGGGGCTGAGTTTCATGAGTTTTTGCAACTGGCTAGGCTCTAAGACTAGAGTTTTAGAGGTCTGTGGGCTTGAAAGGATAAGAGACCTGAACTGCTCTACTCCTGGAGAGAAGGCAGGCAAACAACTCTAAGGAAGATGCCATGATCTGAGGATTGCCTAAGGCATACAGGAAGAGACTTTTTCCCTCTTCCTGCATCTGTCAGAGGTGGTGTTCACAGAAATGCCATTCAGGGGACAGAAGAGTTGGCAGGCACCATTTCTCTCCCCTGCACTTCAGCTTAAGTGCAGAGACACCTGCTGAGGGTGGCTAACCCAGACACTGGTTTTTTATCCTGCTTTGTTCCACATACCACAAAACTGGGCTTTGGCATGACTGCCCTTTTCAGTCAAACCTACATCTGTCCTAGCATGGTGAAACCCTCCCCTAGAAGACCAGTGAAGGTCTTTGCCACACCAGGTCCCTAAAGTTTTGAGTTTTAAAAGTCAATAGGTTTGTCATGCGTCAAACCCAAAATGCACTGCACAAGGCAGGAAAACAACCAGAGATAGACAGCATGAGAACAGTGATCTGAAAAGCACCTGGGATACACAAGGGGAAATTATTTTCTCTTTTGGGAGTGCTTCCCTGAGAACAACAAGCACAGACTCACCTCACCAGAGACAAAAGAAGTGGGCTGGTGTCACTTCTTTCCCCTGCCCCTCAGCATAAACCAACTTCAGGAGGCAGCAAAGTGCCAATACTGGCTGTCTAGCCTGAATGTACCAAATCCCACTCCCCTGTGCTGGTACTGCTTTTCTTGGTCTGTAAAAGAACCGATGCAGTAGGTTCCTTCCTTAGAACATCAGTAGAAAAACCCATTCATAACATGTTTACTTACCACACAGGTCTGGCAGCTTTCAGTTCTAGTTGGAAGTAGCATCAGGTCTCATTTAACAAGCAGACCAGAGCACGCCTAGTTAAAACTCACCACAATCTGGGCAAAATCCAAAACAGTGTACTACAAGCAAGGAGAACCTCTGCAGATGAATGAGATGATGGCTAGAGCAGCTGAAACACAGAAACATAATGCTGTACCATACAACAGAGACACTCCTGAAACACCAAGCCCTGGACACTATATGACCTCTTCTTCATAAAGTTATTACCCTCAGAAGGAAGAAGCATAACAGCCTTTTCTAACACAGAGCAGAAAACAGAGACCTAGACAAAATGCCAAGATGGAGGAATTCATCCCAAAAGAAAGAGCGAGAAAAGGTCACAGTCAGAGACTTAATTGAACAGATGTAAGGAATATGCCTGATGGAGAATTTAAAGCAATAATCATAATGAAACTAAGTGGGCTTGGGAAAAGCATGGAAAACATCAAGGAGACCCTTACCACAGAGATAAAAGGGTTAAAAAATCAGGCAAAATTGAAAAATACAATACCTAATGTTCAAAACATGCTATATGTAATGACCACAAGGATGGAAGAAGTGGGTGAACGAATGAATGATATACAAGATACAGTAATGGATATAATGAAGCTGAACAAAAGAGAGGAAGAAGAATTATGGAACATGAGAATAGACTTAGGAACTTAGTGAAGTCATCAAATGTAATAACATTCATATCTTAGAAGTCCCAGAAGAAGAGCAAAAAGGAGCAGAAGTTTTATTTGAAGAAATAATAGCTGAAAGTTTCCCTAATCTGGGGAAGGAAACAGACATCCAAATTCAGAAGGCACAGAAAACTCCCAACAAAATCAATAAAAGCAAGGCAATGTACAACCATATTGTAGTTAAATTTGCAAAATATAGTGATAAAAAATTCTTAAAAGAAACAAAACAAAAGTTGTCTTAACTTGCAAAGGAAGACCCATAAGGGTAGCTGCAGATCTCTTTACAGAAACCTGGCAGGCCAAAAGAAAGTGGCATGTTATAGTCAACACGCTGAGTGGGAAAAATCTGTAACTGTAGCTACTCTATCCATCAAGGCTATCATTCCGAATAGAAGGAGAGATAAAGAGTTTTCCATACAAAAACTATGAGAATTCATGACCACTAGACCAGCTCTGCACAAAATATTAAAGGGGACACTTTCAGTGGAAAAGATTAAAAGAAAAAAAAAAAAGACTAGAAAGGAACAAAGAAAATATTCAGAAACAAAGGCTAAATAAGTAATAAAATGGCACTAACTGCATATCTATCAATAATCATGCTGAATGTAAATGGACTAAATGCTCCAAACAAAAGATACAATGTCAGGGGAGGAGTCAAGATGGCGGAGAAGTAGCAGGCTGAGACAACATCGGGTAGCTAGACATCAGCTAGATAGCTTATCTAACCATTGTGAACACCTACAAATCCAACGGGAAATCGTAGAGAAGAAGAGCAACAATTCCAGAAACAGAAAATCGATCACTTTCTGAAAGGTAGGACCTGCGGAGAAGTGAATCCAAAGCGACGGGAAGATAGACCTCGGGGGGAGGGGCCGGCTCCCGGCAAGCGGCGGAGCAATGGAGCACAAAATCGGGACTTTTAAAAGTCTGCTCCACTGGGAGACATCTCTCCAGAGGCTAAACCGGGGGGAAACCCAGGCAGGGTCAGCATAACCCCAGGTCCCGCGAGGTCACAGAAGGACTGGTTGTGTCTGAGTGCCGCAGAGCTCACAGGTATTAGAGCGGGGAGGTTGGCTACAGTGACAAAGCCGAGGAGCGAGCTCTCAGCCCGGGGTTACCTTGTGCCGGTGGCAGGCTGGGTGGGCTGGGAGCGCGGCCGGAGGCCACGGAGATGGAAGTGACCGGGCGCTTTTCTCCCGGTTCCAGCAATTGACTGCTATCCTCAAGGCGCGACCGCAGGCCAGGGAGGAGGGGCGGTTGGGCGCTTTTCTCTGAGGGCGCACTGAGGAGCAGAACCCCAAGCTCTCGGCTCCTCCGGGCTGGAGATTGGGAGGCTGCCATCTTCATTCCCATCCTCCAGAACTCTACGGAAAGTGCTCAGGGAACAAAAGCTCCCAAAAGCAAACCCGAGCGGATTACTTAGCCTGGCCCCTGGCAAGGGCAGTGCAATTCGGCCTGCAGCAAAGAAACTTGAGAATCACTACAACAGGCCCCTCCCCCAGAAGATCAACAAGAAACCCAGCCAAAACCAACTTCACTCACCAAGAACAGTGGAATTCCACAGCAGGAGAAAGCAAATCTTATCTGGACAAAATGGCAAGGCGGAAAAACTCACCTCAAAAAAAAGAACAAGAGGCTGTACCGAAGGCTGGAGACCTAATCAATATGGACATTGGTAACATGACAGATCTAGAGTTAAGAATGACAATTCTCAAGGTTCTAGCCGGGCTCGAAAAAGGCATAGAAGATATTAGAGAAACCCTCTCTGGAGAGATAAAAGCCCTTTCTGGAGAAATAAAAGAACTAAAATCTAACCAAGTTGAAATCAAAAAAGCTATTCATGAGGTGCAATCAAAAATGGAAGCTCTCACTGCCAGGATAAATGAGGCAGAAGAAAGAATTAGTGACATAGAAGACCAAATGACAGAGAATAAAGAAGCTGAGCAAAAGAGAGACAAACAAATACTGGACCACGAGGAGAGAATTCGAGAGAAAAGTGACACCATAAAATGACACAACATTAGAATAATTGGGATTCCAGAAGAAGAAGAAAGAGAGAGGGGAGCAGAAGGTATATTGGAGACAATTATTGGAGAGAATTTCCCTAATATGGCAAAGGGAACAAACATCAAAATCCAGGAGATGCTAAGAACGCCCCTCAAAATCAATAAAAATAGGTCCACACCTCGACACCTGATAGTAAAATTTACAAGTCTTAGTGACAAAGAGAAAATCCTGAAAGCAGCCCTGGAAAAGAAGTGTGTAACATACAAGGGTGAAAACATCAGATTGGCAGCGGACCTATCCACAGAGACCTGGCAGGCCAGAAAGAACTGGCATGATATATTCAGAGCAATAAACGAGAAAAACATGCAGCCAAGAATACTATATCCGGCTAGGCTATCATTGAAAATAGAAGGAGAGATAAAGAGCTTCCAGGACAAACAAAAGCTGAAAGAATTTGCAAACACCAAACCAGCTCTACAGGAAATATTGAAAGGGGTCCTCTAAGCAAAGAGAGACCCTAAAAGTAGTAGATCAGAAAGAAACAGAGACAATATACAGTACCAGTCACCTTACAGGCAATACAATGGCAATAAATTCATATCTCTCAGTCGTTACCCTGAATGTTAATGGGCTAAATGCCCCAATCAAAAGACACAGGGCATCAGAATGGATAAAAAAACAAACCTCATCAATATGCTGCCTACAAGAAACTCATTTTAGACCCGAAGACAACTCCACATTTAAAGTGAGGGGGTGGAAAACCATGTACCATGCTAATGGGCATCAGAAGAAAGCTGGAGTGACAATCCTTAAATCAATTCGATTTTAAGCCAAAGACTATAATAAGAGATGAGGAAGGACACTATATCATACTCAAAGGGTCTGTCCAACAAGAAGACCTAACAATCTTAAATATCTATGCCCCTAACATGGGAGCAGCCAACTATATAAACCAATTAATAACAAAATCAAAGAAATACATCGACAGTAATACAATAATAGCAGGGGACCTTAACACCCCCCTCACTGAAATGGACAGATCATCTAAGCAAAAGATCAACAAGGAAATAAAGGCCTTAAATGACACACTGGACCAGATGGACATCACAGATATCTTCAGAACATTCCATCCCAACGCAACAGAATATACATTCTTCTCTAGTGCACATGGAACATTCTCCAGAATAGACCACATCCTGGGTCATAAATCAGGTCTCAATCGGTACCAAAAGATTGAGATCATTCCCTGTAGATTTTAAGACCACAATGCTCTTAAGCTAGAACTCAATCACAAGAGGAAATTTGGAAAGAATGCAAATACACGGAGACGAAACAGCATCCTTCTAAAAAATGAATGGGTCAACCCCGAAATTAAAGAAGAATTGAAAAAAATCATGGAAACAAATGATAATGAAAACACAACGGTTCAAAATCTGTGGGACACAACAAAGGCAGTCCTGAGAGGAAAATTATATAGTGGTGCAAGCCTTTCTCAAGAAACAAGAAAGATCTCCAATACACAACCTAAACCTACACCTAAAGGAGCTGGAGACAGAACAACAAAGAAAGCCTAAACCCAGCAGGAGAAGAGAAATCATAAAGATCAGAGCAGAAATCAATGAAATAGAAACTAAAAAAACAATAGAACAAATCAACAAAAGTAGGAGCTGATTCTTTGAAAGAATTAATAAGATTGACAAACCCCTGGCCAGACTTATCAAAAAGAAAAGAGAAAGGACGCAAATAAATAAAATCATGAATGAAAGAGGAGAGATCACAACCAATACCAAAGATATAGAAACAATTATAAGAACATACTATGAGCAACTTTACGCCAACAAATTTGACAATCTGGAAGAAATTCATGCATTCCTAGAGACATATAAACTACCAGAACTGAACCAGGAAGAAATAGATAACCTGAACAGACCCATAACCAGTAAGGAGATTGAAACAGTCATCAAAAATCTCCAAACAAACAAAAGCCCAGGGCAGGACGGCTTCCCAGGGGAATTCTACCAAACATTTAAAGAAGAATTAATTCCTATTCTCCTGAAACTGTTCCAAAAAATAGAAATGGAAAGAAAACTTCCAAACTCATTCTATGAGGCCAGCATCACCTTGATCCCAAAACCAGACAAGGATCCCACCAAAAAAGAGAATTACAGACCCATATCCTTGATGAACACAGATCTGAAAATTCTCACCAAAATACTGGCCAATAGGATCCAACAGTACATTAAAAGGATTATTCACCACGGCCAAGTGGGATTTATTCCAGGGCTGCAAGGTTGGTTCAACATCCACAAATCCATCAATGTGATACAATACATTAATAAAAGAAAGAGTAAGAACCGTATGATACTCTCAATAGATGCTGAATAAGCGTTTGACAAAGTGCAGCATCCCTTCCTGATTAAAACTCTTCAAAGTGTAGGGATAGAAGGCACATACCTCAATATTATCAAAGCCATCTATGAAAAACCCATCGCAAATATCATTCTCAATGGAGAAAAACTGAAAGCTTTTCCTCTAAGGTCAGGAACACGGCAGGGATGTCCGTTATCACCACTGCTGTTCAACATAGTACTAGAAGTCCTAGCCTCAGCAATCAGACAACAAAAAGAAATTAAGGGCATCCAAATCGGCAAAGAAGAAGTCAAACTATCACTCTTTGCAGATGATATGATACTATATGTGGAAAACCCAAAAGGCTCCACTCCAAAACTGCTAGAAGTTGTACAGGAATTCAGTAAAGTGTCAGGATATAAAGTCCATGCACAGAAATCAGTCGCATTTCTTTACACTAACAACAAGACAGAAGAAAGAGAAATTGAGGAGTCAGTCCCATTTACAATCGTACCCAAAACCATAAGATACCTAGGAATAAATCTAACCAAAGAGGCAAAGAATCTATACTCAGAAAACTATAAAGTCCTCATGAAAGAAATTGAGGAAGACACAAAGAAATGGAAAAATATTCCATGCTCACGGATTGGAAGAACAAATATTGTGAAAATGTCTATGCTACCTAAAGCAATCTACACATTTAATGCAATCCCTATCAAAATCCCATCCATTTTTTTAAAGAAATAGAAAAAATAATCCTAAAATTTATATGGAACCAGAAAAGACCTGGAATAGCCAAAGGAATATTGAAAAAGAAAGCCAAAGTCGGTGGCATCACAATTCCAGACTTCAAGCTCTATTACAAAGCTGTCATCATCAAGACAGTATGGTACTGGCACAAATACAGACACAGAGATCAATGGAACAGCATAGAGAGCCCAGAAATAGACTCTCAACTCTATGGTCAACTAATCTTCGACAAAGCAGGAAAGAATATCCAATGGAAAAAAGACAGCCTCTTCAACAAATGGTGCTGGGAAAATTGGACAGCCACATGCAGAAAAATGAAATTGGACGATTTCCTTACACCACACACGAAAATAGACTCAAAATGGATGAAGGACCTCAACATGAGAAAGGAACCTATCAAAATCCTTGAGGAGAATGCAGGCAGCAACCTCTTTGACCTCAACCGCAGCAACTTCTTCCTAGGAACATCGCCAAAGGCAACAGAAGCAAGGGCAAAAGTGAACTATTGGGATTTCATCAAGATCAAAAGCTTTTGCACAGCAGAGGAAACAGTTAACAAAACCAAAGACAACTGACAGAATGGGAGAAGATATTTGCAAATGACATATCAGATAAAGGGCTAGTATCCAAAATCTATAAAGAGCTTATCAAACTCAATACCCAAAGAACAAATAATCCAGTCAAGAAATGGGCAGAGGACATGAACAGACATTTCTGCAAAGAAGACATCCAGATGGCCAACAGACACATGAAAAAATGCTCCACATCACTCAGCATCAGGGAAATACAAATCAAAACCACAATGAGATACCACCTCACACCAGTCAGAATGGCTAAAATTAACAAGTCAAGAAATGACAGATGCTGGCAAGGATGCGGAGGGAGGGGAACCCTCCTACACTGCTGGTGGGAATGCAAGCTGGTGCAACCACTCTGGAAAACAGTGTGGAGGTTCCTCAAAAAACTGAAAATAGAGCTACCCTATGACCCAGCAATTGCACTCCTGGGTATATATCCTAAAGATACAAACGTGGTGCTCCGAAGGGGCACGTGCACCCGAATGTTTATAGCAGCAATGTCCACAATAGCCAAACTGTGGAAAGAGCCTAGATGTCCATCAACAGATGAATGGATAAAGAAGAAGTGGTATATATACACAATGGAATACTATGCAGCCATCAAAAGACATGAAATCTTGCCATTTGGGACAACGTGGATGGAACTAGAGGGTATCATGCTTAGCGAACTAAGTCAATTGGAGAAAGACAACTATCACATGATCTCTTTGATATGAGGAAGTGGAGATGCAATGCGGGGGGGTTGGGGGGAGGTAGGAAAAGAAAAAATGAAAAGATGGGATTGGGAGGGAGACAAACCATAAAAGACTCAATCTCAAAAAAGAGACTGAGGGTTGCTGGGGGGAGGGGGGACGGGAGAGGGTGGTGGGGAAATGGACATTGGGGAGGGTATGTGCTATGATGAGTGCTGTGAAATGTGTAAACCTGGCGATTCACAGACCTGTACCCCTGGGGATAAAAATACATTATATGTTTATTAAAATAAAAAAAATCTAAAAAAAACAAATCAAAGATAAAATAGGCAGCAAAATACCTAAGTTCATAAGCAATAAAGTACAATTTCAAGGTATACAATAAAAAAAAAGATACAATGTGTCAGAATGGATAAAAAAAATCTATATGCTGTCTAGGAGGAACTCATTTTAGATAAAGTCACCTGCAGATTGACAGTGAGGGGATGGAGACCATCTATCATACTAATGGATGTCAAAAGACAACCAGAGAAACCATACTTATATCAGACAAACTAGATTTTATTTATTTAATTTGTTCATTCAAACAATTCCATTAATTAAATTAATCAGATCCCACAGGTGGCATAGCCATTTGACAAACTTGATTTTTTAAAAATTTAATTTCTTTCCAGTGTAACAGAATTCATTGTTTATGTACCACACCCAGTGCTCCATGCAATACATGCCCTCCGTAATACCCACCACCAGGCTCCCCCAACCTCCCAACCCCGACCCCTTCAAAACCCTCAGGTTGTTTTTCAGAGTTCATAGTCTTTCATGGTTCATCTCCCCTTCCAATTTCCCTCAACTCCCTTCTCCTCTCCATCTCCCCATGTCCTCCATGTTATTTCTTATGCTCCACAAATAAGTAAAACCATATGATAATTGACTCTCTCTGCTTGACTTATTTCACTCAACATAACCCTTTCAGTACCGTCCATGTTGATACAAAGGTTGGGTGTTCATCCTTTCTGATGGAGACATAATACTCCATAGTGTATATGTACCACATCTTCTTTATCCATTCATCTGTTGAAGGGCATCTTGGTACTTTCCACAGCTTGGCAAGCGAGGCCATTGCTGCTATGAACATTGGGGTACAGATGGCCCTTCTTTTCACTACATCTGTATCTTTGGGGAAAATACCCAGCAGTGCAATTACAGGGTCATAGGGAAGCTCTATTTTTAATTTCTTGAGGAATCTCCACACTGTTTTCCAAAGTGGCTGCACCAACTTGCATTCCCAACAGCAGTGGAAGAGGGTTCCCCATTCTCCATATCCTCTCCAACACACGTTTCCTGTCTGCCTAAGTTTGGCCATTCTAACTGGTGTAAGATGGTATCTAAATGTGGTTTTAATTTGAATCTCCCTGATGGCTAGTGATGATGAACATTTTTTCATGGGTCTGATAGCCATTTCTATGTATTCATTGGAGAAGTGTCTGTTCATATCTTCTGCCCTTTTTTTGACATGGTTATCTGTTTTGTGTGTGTTGAGTTTGAGAAGTTCTTTATAGATCCTGGATATCAGTCTTTTGTCTGTACTGTCATTTGCAAATATCTTCTTCCATTCCATGGGTTGCCTCTTTGTTTTGTTGACTGTTTCCTTTGCTGTGCAGTAGCTTTTGATCTTGATGAAATCCCAAAAATTCATTTTCACTTTTGTTTCCTTTGCCTTTGGAGACATATCTTGAAAGAAGTTGCTGTGGCTGATATCGGAGAGGTTACTGCCTGTGTTCTCCTCTATGATTCTGATGAATTCCTGTCTCATGTTGAGGTCTTTTATCCATTTCAAGTTTATCTTTGTGTACGGTGTAAGAGAATGGTCAAGTTTCATTCTTCTACATATAGCTGTCCAATTTTCGCAGCACCGTTTATTGAAGAGACTGTCATTTGTCCACTGGATATTTTTTCTGCTTTGTCAAAGATTATTTGACCATAGAGTTGAGGGTCCATGTCTGGGCTTCTACCCTTTTCCACTGGTCTATGTGTCTGTTTTTAGCTTTGTAGTAATGCTTGAAATCAGGTAACGTGATGCCACCAGTTTTGTTTCCTTTTTCAACATTTCCTTAGCAATTTGGGGTCTATTCTGATTCCATACAAATTTTAGGATTATTTGCTCCAGCTCTTTGAAAAATACCGATGGAATTTTGATTGGAATGACATCAAAAGTATATACTGCTCTAGGCATTATAGACATTTTAACAATGTTTATTCTTCCGATCCAAGAGCATGGAATGGTCTTCCATCTTTTTGTGTCTGTTCTGATTTCTTTCATGAGTGTTCTGTAGTTCCTTGGGTACAGATCCTTCACCTTTTTGGTTAGGTTTATTCCCAGGTATCTTATGGTTCTTGGTGCTATAGTAAATTGAATCGATTCTCTAATTTCCATTTCTGTGTTTTCATTTAGTGTATAAGAAAGCAACTGATTTCTGTACATTGATTTTGTATCCTGCCACATTACTGAATTGCTGTATGAGTTCTAGTAGCTTGGGGGTGGAGTCTTTTGGGTTTTCCATATAAAGTATCATGTCATCTGCGAAGAGAGAGAGTTTGACTTCTTCATTGCCAATTTGGATACCTTTTATTTCTCTTTGTTGTCTGATTGCTGTTGCTAGGACTTCTAATACTATGTTGAACAAGAGTGGTGAGAGTGGGCATCCTTGTCTTGTTCCTGATCTCAACGGGAAGGCTGTGAGCTTTTTCCCATTGAGGATGATATTTGCTGTGAGTTTTTCATAGATGGATTTTATGAAGTTGAGAAATGTTCCTTCTATCCCTATACTTTGAAGAATTTTAATCAGGAACAGATGCTGGATGTTCTCAAATGCTTTTTCTGCATCAATCGAGAGGACCATGTGGTTCTTCTCTCTTCTCTTATTGATTTGTTCTATCACATTGATTGATTTATGAATGTTGAACCATCCTTGCAAACCAGGGATGAATCCCACCTGGTCATGGTGGATAATATTTTTAATGTCCTGTTGGATCCTATTAGCTAGGATCTTGTTGAGAATCTTAGCATCCATATTCATCAATGATATTGGTCTGAAATTCTCCTTTTTGGTAGGGTCTTTGCCTGGTTTGGGGATCAAGTTAATGCTGGCTTCATAAAAAGAGACTGGAAGTTTTCCTTCTGCTTCAATTTTTTGAAACAGCTTCAGGAGAATAGTTGTTATTTCTTCTTTGAAAGTTTGGTTGAATTCCCCAGGGAATCCATCAGGTCCTGGGCTCTTGTTTTTGGGAGGTTTTTGATCACTGCTTCAACTCGTTACTAGATATCGGTCTATTCAGGTTGTCAATTTATTCCTAGTTCAATTTTGGAAGTGTATGGTTTTCCAGGAATGCATCCACTTCATCTAGTTTGCTTAACTTACTGGCATATAACTGTTGATAATAACTTCTGATGATTGTTTCTACTTCCTTGGTGTTAGTTGTGATCTCTCCCTTTTCATTCATAATTTTATTAATTTGGGCCTTCTCTCTTTTCTTTTGGGTTAGTGTGCCCAATGGTTTATCAATCTTATTCTTTCAAAAAACCAGCTTCTAGTTTCATTGATGCACTCTACTCTATCTCTAGTTTCTATCTCATTCATCTCTACTCTAATCATAATTATTTCCCTTCTATTGTGTGGAGTTGGCTTAATTTGTTGTTGATTCTCCAGTTCTTTAAGGTGTAGAGACAGCTGGTGTATTCTGGATTTTTCAATTTTTTTAAGGGAGGCTTGGATAGCTAAGTATTTCCCCCTAAGGACGGCCTTTGCTCTATCCCATAGGTTTTGGACCGAAGTGTCTTCATTCTCATTGGTTTCCATGAATTGTTGAAGTTCTTCTTTGATCTCCTGGTTGATACAAGCATTCTTAAGCAAGGTGGTCTTTAGCTTCCAGGTGTTTGAGTTCCTTCCAAACTTTTCCTTGTGATTGAGCTCCAGTTTCAAAGCACTGTGATCTGAGAATATGCAGGGAATAATCTCAATCTTTTGGTATTGGTTGAGCCCTGATTTGTGACCCAGTATGTGGTCTATTCTGGAGAAGGTTCCATGTGCACTTGAGAAGAATGAGTATTCTGTTGTTTTAGGGTGGAATGACCTGTATATATCTATGAGGTCCATCTGGGCCAATGTGTCATTCAATGCTCTTGTTTCTTTATTGATTTTCTGCTTTGATGATCTGTCTATTACTGAGAGTGGCGTGTTAAGATCTCCTACTCTTAATGTATTCATGTCAATATGACTCTTTATCTTGATTAATAGTTTTCTTATGTAATTGGCTGCTCCCATATTGGGGGCATAGATATTTACAATTGTTAGATCATCTTGGTGGATAGTCCGTTTAAGCATTATGTAGTGTCCTTCTGTATCTCTGACTACAGTCTTTAGTTTAAAATCTAATTTATGTGATATGGGAATCTCTACCCCAGCCTTCTTTTGAGGCCCATTGGCATGAAAGATGCTTCTCCATCCCTTCACTCTGAGTCTGGATGTATCCTTAGTTTCAAAATGGATCTCTTGTAGACAACAAATGGATGAGTCCTGTCATTTTATCCAATCCACAACCCTGTGTCTTCTTATGGGCGCATTTAGGCCATTCACATTGAGAGTGATTATTGAGAGATACGTTTTTATTGACATTGTGTTACCTGTGAAGTCTTTGTTTCCATAGATTGTCTCCATATATTTCTGTTCAATGCTATTCTTGGGATTTTTCCTCTTTTATAGAACCCCCCCTTAATATTTCCTGCAGTGTCAGCTTGGTGGTCACATACTCTTTTAAACCTTGCCGGTCTTGGCAACTCTTTACCTCTCCATCCATTTTGAATGCCAGTCTTGCTGGATAAAGTATTCTTGGCTGCATGTTCTTCTCATTTAGTGCCCTGAATACGTCTTGCCAGCCCTTTCTGGCTTGCCAGGTTTCTGTGGACAGGTCTGATGTTATTCTGATTTGCTTTCTTCTGTACATAAGGCATTTCTTTGTCCTAGCTGCTTTCAAGAGCTCCTGTCTACAATTATGATTCATCATTCTCACTATCAGGTTTCTTGAGGTCTTTCTAGATTCTATAATCTTGGGGGGAGATGGTTCTGCCTCTAGTACATGAACGCTGGTTCCATTCGTGAGATTGGGAAAATTTTCATGGAGAATTTGTTCAAGTATATCTTCTAGCCTTCTTTCTTTCTCCTCCTCCTCAGGGATTCCAATAATTCTGATGTTGGAACATTTCATGGTGTCACTTATTTCCCTAATTTTGTTTTCATGGCTTCTAAGCTATTTGCTCATCGCTTCCTCCTGATCCTTTTTATCTATCAGTTTGTCGTCCAGATCACTAATTCTATCTTCTGTCTCAGTTACCCTAGCTTTTAGAGTATGTAGATTATTGTAACTCATTGAGAACATTGTGAACATTATCCCTGATGGCTTTCACTTCTGCCCTAATCAATTACATTTTCTCATCCATGGCTTTCTCCAACCTAGCTATTGCCTGGATAATTGTTAGCCTGAATTCCCTTTCCAACATACTGTCTATGTCCATAGCCATTATCTCTGTTGCAGAAGGCCCAACCTTTGAAATTTTCTTTTGCTGGGCATTCCTCCTCCTAGTCATTTTGGTGAGAAGTGGCTGAACGGATGTAGCTGAATGTATTGACCATGGTGCAGGGAAGTTGCACCCTGGAACATTTCTGAGCAATCAAGTGTTCCCACCCAAGAGAAAGAAAAAAGAAAGAAAAAAAAAAAGAAAGAGAGAGACAGGAAAAAAAGAAAGATAAAATAAAATTGAAGGCCCAGCCTAAACGGGCCCCAAGGCAAGATTTATGAAGTATACAAACAAAAACAGACAAAGAAAAAGTCTGATAAAATTAGATGACAAGAGAATAAAAATATATATATTTATATAAACAAAACAAAATAAAAAAAACAAAACAAAACAAAACAAAAAGGGAACTCGCCAAAAAGAACCCCAAGTATAAGATTTATATACTACCAGGACAAAAAGAAATACAGAGAAACACTGGCAGAAGAAAAATTTGGGAGAGTGGTTATAAATTCTCAGTATGGGCGAGGAATGTTTATTTGATTCTTCCTGGATGAATCTTGATATCTTTGTTAAAGGACTCAGCTTTCCTGAGATAAAGGGGGCTTAAAAACTGGTTTACCTACAGGGGTAGTGTTAATTGGGGAACGGGGATTACTTTGAAGTTTAACTCTATATGAATATTAAAAAATAAAAATAAAAAAGAATAAACTAAACTAAACTAAAATAAAATTAAAAATTAAAAAAATAGAAAAGCAAAAGAAAAACACAGATATATGTATCAAAAAGTTCAGCTTAAAAGGTTATTATGGAATTTAATGTACTGGACATCTCACTGTGATGGCAAATAGGTTAAAAAATTATCTATAAAAAAAATGAACCAGAATAGTGGGTAAAAATTAAAAATAAAAATATTATCTATGAAGTAGTGTGGTTGTTCTCTTGTTTTTGTTTTTGTTTTTGTTTGTTTGGTTGGCTTTCTGGGGGAGGGGCCTGACGCATCATTTCACAGGCAGTGTTCCCTGAGTTAAGTCCTCCTGTCCCCATCAAGGGGGTGGGTTCTGAGGAAACCAGTTTTTCAGACTTTTGTTCTCTGGAGGTTTTTTTGTTTGTTTGTTCGTTTGTTTTCTCTCACCTTGGCAGCTTTTGATGGTTTTTGGAGGTTTAGAGGAAAGCAAACTGCCCCCAGACTGCCCTCTCAGAGAGAAGCCTCTGTCTGTTCCCCTCTGGGTGCTGCAGAGCACATAAATTCCCCCTCGGCAGCTGGCAGAGCATGTTCCCATTCAGGGTTTCTGGGGTAATGGGAATTCCTGCTTGTACCCAAAACCATGATAGCCATGGCTGTCTGGGCAGCTCCAGACTTCCAGAGAGGTTTCAAGCAGCGATAGCACACTGAGATGTTCCCGCCGGCCCAGGCTACGAGTGCTTAGAGTCTCCAGGTCAGAGAGAGCACCGACTGGAGCCTGTAGCACCTCTCCCAAGGAGGGTGTGGGACGTGACTCAGACTCTGGTAGTGTGGCGCATGTGGAGAGTGAAAAGGCTGTGGTTCTGCTGGCTGGCAATGCTCCCTGCCCCTCACAGGAGCCACCACCCAGATGCTCTCAGGCTTGCTGGTGGCTCAGGGACCAAGACCTGGCTTCTTTAACGCACTCTCTCTGGCTCAGCACCAGGGGTGGCTGTCCTGGGTCCAGGGACTTAAGCCCCTGTCCCTAGCCGCCCTCATTCTCACAATTTCCCCCCATGATCCTTTGCTCTTTTTGAGTGCTTTCAAGCAGACTCCAAGTTAATGCTGGTCCCCAGTCACAGAGCACTCTCGTATTGACGTATTACTTTCCAATGGGTCGCTTCTGGTGGCTCCCTCCCCCTTTTGTTTATCTTCCAGTATCAGTCCAACGTTCCCACTCTGCTTTACCTCCTCACTGGCGTCTTCTGCCCCCGTAGAGATGCAGACGTGTATAATTCTAATCTCAGGCTGATTTCATGGATGATCAGAGTTCTTTGGTAGGTAATTAGCTCACTTTAGGGTACAGGTTGAAACAGCGCCTCCTCCTAGTTCCTCACCATCTTGTATTGGGGTATTACTTTCCAATGGGTCGCTTCTGGTGTCTCCCTCCCCGTTTGCTTATCTTCCAATATCAGTCCAATGTTCCCACTCCACTTTCCCTGCCCACTGGCATCTTAGGCCCCTGTGGAGATCCAGAAGTGTATAATTCTAATCTCAGCCTGACTTTATGGGTAATCAGAGTTCTTTGGTAGGTAATCAGCTCACTTTAAGGTACAGGTTGAAAGGGCACCTCCTTCTACTTTACTGCCATCTTGTCCCAAGATGTCTACAAACTAGATTTTATACCAAAGACTCTATTAAAAGATGAATCAGGGCACTATATCATATTAAAAGTGTCTATACAACAAGGTTCAACAATTATAAATATTTATGACCCCAACTTGGGAGCACCCAAATATACAAAACAGTTAGTAGCAAACATAAAAGAAGGGCACCTGAGTGGCTCAGTCTGTTAAGCATCAAACTCTTGATTTTGACTCAGGTCATGATCTCAGGGTCATGAGATTGAGCCACACATTGGGCACCATTCTCAGTAGGGATTCTCCTTGAGATTCTCTCTCCTTCTCACTCTGCTCCTCCCCCTGCTCATGCTCTAGAACTGTCTGTCTCTCTAAAATAAATAAATAAATCTTTAAAAAAATTCATAAAATAATAAACCTAAAATAATTCATTAACAGTAATAGTAAAACAAGCGGCCTTCACCATCCACTTACAACAATGAATAGATCATCTAAATACATCAATAAGGAAACAATGATTTTGAATGATGCACTGGACAAGATGGATTCAACAGATATATTTAGAGCATTCCGTCCTAAAGAAGCAGAATACATATTCTTTTCAACTGCACATGGGACATTCTCCAGAATAGATCTCATACTGGGTCAAAAATCAAACCTCAACAAGTACAAACATTTTAAGATCATACCATGCATCCTTTCTGACAACAATGGTATGAAACTTGAAGTTAATCACAAAAAAAAAATATTGGAAAGATAACATACATGGAGGTTAAAAAGCATGCTACTAAACAATGAATGGGCCAACCAGGAAATCAAAGAAGAAATTAAAAAAAAATACGTGGAAAAAATGAAATTGAAAACAGGATGGTGCAAAACCTTTAGGATACAGCCAAGTGGCCCTAAATGGGAAGTATATAAAAATACAGGGCTACTTCAAGGAATAAGAAAATTGTCAGACAGACAACCTAACTTTACAGTTAAAAGAGTTAGACAAAGAACAACAGAGGAAGCCTAAAGCAAGCAGAAGATGGGAAATAGTAAAGAATAGAGAGAAAATAATGATTTAGAAACAAAACAATAATAACAACAACAACAAAAATAGGAGCTCATTCTTTGAAAGAGTTAATAAAATTGATAAACCACTAGCCAGACTCATCAAAATGAGAAAAAGCTCAAATAAATGAAATCACAAACAAGAAACAAGAAATAGGAGGAGGAGTCAAGATGGCGGAGAAGTAGCAGGCTGAGACAACATCGGGTAGCAGAAGATCAGCTAGATAGCTTATCTAACCGTTGTGAACACCTACAAATCCAACGGAAAATCGAAGAGAAGAAGAGCAACAATTCCAGAAACAGAAAATCGATCACTTTCTGAAAGGTAGGACCTGCGGAGAAGTGAATCCAAAGCGACGGGAAGATAGACCCCGGGGGGAGGGACCGGCACCCGGCAAGCGGCGGAGCGATGGAGCACAAAATCGGGACTTTTAAAAGTCTGCTGCACTGGGAGACATCGCTCCAGAGGCTAAACTGGGGGGAAACCCAGGGGGGGTCAGCATAACCCCAGGTCCCGTGAGGTCACAGAAGGACTGGTTGTGTCTGAGTGCCGCAGAGTTCACAGGTATTAGAGCGGGGAAGTCGGCTACAGCGACAAAGCTGAGGAGTGAGCTCTAAGCCCGGGGTTACCTTGTGCCAGTCGCAGGCTGGGTGGGCTCGGAGCACGGCCGGAGGCCACGGAGACAAAAGCGACACAGCGCTTTTCTCCAGCTCCAGCAATTGACTGCTTTCCTCGAGGCGCGACCACAAGCCAGGGAGGCGGGGCGGATGGGCGCTTTGCTCTGAGAGCACACTGAGGAGCGGAACCCCAAGCTCTCGGCTACTCTGGGCCGAGAGATTGGGAGGCCGCCATCTTCATTCCCGTCCTGCAGAACTCTACGGAAAGCGCTCAGGGAACAAAAGCTCCCGAAAGCAAACCCGAGCGGATTACTTACCCCGGCCCCTGGCAAGGGCGGTGCAATTCCGCCTGCAGCAAAGACACTTGAGAATCACTACAACAGGCCCCTCCCCCAGAAGATCAACAAGAAACCCAGCCAAAACCAACTTCACTCACCAAGAACAGTGGAATTCCACAGCAGGAGAAAGCAAATCTTATCTGGACAAAATGGCAAGGCGGAAAAACTCACCTCAAAAAAAAGAACAAGAGGCTGTACCGAAGGCTGGAGACCTAATCAATATGGACATTGGTAACATGACAGATCTAGAGTTAAGAATGACAATTCTCAAGGTTCTAGCCGGGCTCGAAAAAGGCATAGAAGATATTAGAGAAACCCTCTCTGGAGAGATAAAAGCCCTTTCTGGAGAAATAAAAGAACTAAAATCTAACCAAGTTGAAATCAAAAAAGCTATTCATGAGGTGCAATCAAAAATGGAAGCTCTCACTGCCAGGATAAATGAGGCAGAAGAAAGAATTAGTGACATAGAAGACCAAATGACAGAGAATAAAGAAGCTGAGCAAAAGAGAGACAAACAAATACTGGACCACGAGGAGAGAATTCGAGAGAAAAGTGACACCATAAAACGACACAACATTAGAATAATTGGGATTCCAGAAGAAGAAGAAAGAGAGAGGGGAGCAGAAGGTATATTGGAGACAATTATTGGAGAGAATTTCCCTAATATGGCAAAGGGAACAAACATCAAAATCCAGGAGATGCTAAGAACGCCCCTCAAAATCAATAAAAATAGGTCCACACCTCGACACCTGATAGTAAAATTTACAAGTCTTAGTGACAAAGAGAAAATCCTGAAAGCAGCCCTGGAAAAGAAGTGTGTAACATACAAGGGTGAAAACATCAGATTGGCAGCGGACCTATCCACAGAGACCTGGCAGGCCAGAAAGAACTGGCATGATATATTCAGAGCAATAAACGAGAAAAACATGCAGCCAAGAATACTATATCCGGCTAGGCTATCATTGAAAATAGAAGGAGAGATAAAGAGCTTCCAGGACAAACAAAAGCTGAAAGAATTTGCAAACACCAAACCAGCTCTACAGGAAATATTGAAAGGGGTCCTCTAAGCAAAGAGAGACCCTAAAAGTAGTAGATCAGAAAGAAACAGAGACAATATACAGTACCAGTCACCTTACAGGCAATACAATGGCAATAAATTCATATCTCTCAGTCGTTACCCTGAATGTTAATGGGCTAAATGCCCCAATCAAAAGACACAGGGCATCAGAATGGATAAAAAAACAAACCTCATCAATATGCTGCCTACAAGAAACTCATTTTAGACCCGAAGACAACTCCACATTTAAAGTGAGGGGGTGGAAAACCATGTACCATGCTAATGGGCATCAGAAGAAAGCTGGAGTGACAATCCTTAAATCAATTCGATTTTAAGCCAAAGACTATAATAAGAGATGAGGAAGGACACTATATCATACTCAAAGGGTCTGTCCAACAAGAAGACCTAACAATCTTAAATATCTATGCCCCTAACATGGGAGCAGCCAACTATATAAACCAATTAATAACAAAATCAAAGAAATACATCGACAGTAATACAATAATAGCAGGGGACCTTAACACCCCCCTCACTGAAATGGACAGATCATCTAAGCAAAAGATCAACAAGGAAATAAAGGCCTTAAATGACACACTGGACCAGATGGACATCACAGATATCTTCAGAACATTCCATCCCAACGCAACAGAATATACATTCTTCTCTAGTGCACATGGAACATTCTCCAGAATAGACCACATCCTGGGTCATAAATCAGGTCTCAATCGGTACCAAAAGATTGAGATCATTCCCTGTAGATTTTAAGACCACAATGCTCTTAAGCTAGAACTCAATCACAAGAGGAAATTTGGAAAGAACCCAAATACATGGAGACGAAACAGCATCATTCTAAAAAATGAATGGGTCAACCAGGAAATTAAAGAAGAATTGAAAAAAATCATGGAAACAAATGATAATGAAAACACAACGGTTCAAAATCTGTGGGACACAACAAAGGCAGTCCTGAGAGGAAAATTATATAGTGGTGCAAGCCTTTCTCAAGAAACAAGAAAGGTCTCAAATACACAACCTAACCCTACACCTAAAGGAACTGGAGAGAGAACAACAAAGAAAGCCTAAACCCAGCAGGAGAAGAGAAATCATAAAGATCAGAGCAGAAATCAATGAAATAGAAACTAAAAAATAATAGAACAAATCAACAAAACTAGGAGCTGGTTCTTTGAAAGAATTAATAAGATTGATAAGCCCCTGGCCAGACTTATCAAAAATAAAAGAGAAAGGACGCAAATAAATAAAATCATAAATGAAAGAGGAGAGATCACAACCAACACCAAAGAAATACAAACAATTATAAGAACATACTACGAGCAACTTTACGCCAACAAATTTGACAATCTGGAAGAAATGGATACATTTCTAGAGATGTATAAACTACCACAACTGAACCAGGAAGAAATAGATAACCTGAACAGACCGATAACCAGTGAGGAGATTGAAACAGTCATCAAAAATCTCCAAACAAACAAAAGTCCAGAACCAGACGGCTTCCCAGGGGAATTCTACCAAACATTTAAAGAAGAATTAATTCCTATTCTCCTGAAACTGTTCCAAAAAATAGAAATGGAAGGAAAACTTCCAAACTCATTCTATGAGGCCAGCAACACCTTGATCCCAAAACCAGACAAGGATCCCACCAAAAAAGAGAATTACAGACCAATATCCTTGATGAACACAGATGCGAAAATT
The DNA here is from genome assembly GCF_963455335.1 of Martes martes. Taxonomy (NCBI): domain Eukaryota; kingdom Metazoa; phylum Chordata; class Mammalia; order Carnivora; family Mustelidae; genus Martes; species Martes martes. Next base: position 61,745,970 of record NC_137897.1, read on the forward strand.
CTCACCAAAATACTGGCCAATAGGATCCAACAGTACATTAAAAGGATTATTCACCACGACCAAGTGGGATTTATTCCAGGGCTGCAAGGTTGGTTCAACATCCGCAAATCCATCAATGTGATACAATACATTAATAAAAGAAAGAGTAAGAACCGTATGATACTCTCAATAGATGCTGAAAAAGCATTTGACAAAGTGCAGCGTCCCTTCCTGATTAAAACTCTTCAAAGTGTAGGGATAGAAGGCACATACCTCAATATTATCAAAGCCATCTATGAAAAACCCATCGCAAATATCATTCTCAATGGAGAAAAACTGAAATCTTTTCCGCTAAGGTCAGGAACACAGCAGGGATGTCCGTTATCACCACTGCTGTTCAATATAGTACTAGAAGTCCTAGCCTCAGCAATCAGACAACAAAAAGAAATTAAGGGCATCCAAATCGGCAAAGAAGAAGTCAAACTATCACTCTTTGCAGATGATATGATACTATATGTGGAAAACCCAAAAGGCTCCACTCCAAAACTGCTAGAACTTATACAGGAATTCAGTAAAGTGTCAGGATATAAAGTCCATGCACAGAAATCAGTCACATTTCTTTACACTAACAACAAGACAGAAGAAAGAGAAATTGAGGAGTCAGTCCCATTTACAATCATACCCAAAACCATAAGATACCTAGGAATAAATCTAACCAAAGAGGCAAAGAATCTATACTCAGAAAACTATAAAGTCCTCATGAAAGAAATTGAGGAAGACACAAAGAAATGGAAAAATATTCCATGCTCATGGATTGGAAGAACAAATATTGTGAAAATGTCTATGCTACCTAAAGCAATCTACACATTTAATGCAATCCCTATCAAAATCCCATACATTTTTTTTAAAGAAATAGAACAAATAATCCTAAAATTTGTATGGAACCAGAAAAGACCTGGAATAGCCAAAGGAATATTGAAAAAGAAAGCCAAAGTCGGTGGCATCACAATTCCAGACTTCAAGCTCTATTACAAAGCTGTCATCATCAAGACAGTATGGTACTGGCACAAAAACAGACATATAGACCAATGGAACAGAATAGAGAGCCCAGAAATAGACCCTCAACTCTATGGTAAACTAATCTTCGACAAAGCAGGAAAGAATATCCAATGGAAAAAAGACAGCCTCTTCAACAAATGGTGCTGGGAAAATTGGACAGCCACATGCAGAAAAATGAAATTGGACTATTTCCTTACACCACACGCGAAAATAGACTCAAAATTGATGAAGGTCCTCAATGTGCAAAAGGAACCTATCAAAATCCTTGAGGAGAATGCAGGCAGCAACCTCTTTGACCTCAACCGCAGCAACTTCTTCCTAGGAACATCGCCAAAGGCAACAGAAGCAAGGGCAAAAGTGAACTATTGGGATTTCATCAAGATCAAAAGCTTTTGCACAGCAAAGGAAACAGTGAACGAAACCAAAAGGCAACTGACAGAATGGGAGAAGATATTTGCAAAGGACATATCAGATAAAGGGCTAGTATCCAAAATCTATAAAGAGCTTAACAAACTCAATACCCAAAGAACAAATAATCCAGTCAAGAAATGGGCAGAGGACATGAACAGACATTTCTGCAAAGAAGACATCCAGATGGCCAACAGACACATGAAAAAATGCTCCACATCACTCGGCATCAGGGAAATACAAATCAAAACCACAATGAGATACCACCTCACACCAGTCAGAATTGCTAAAATTAACATGTCAAGAAATGACAGATGCTGGCGAGGATGTGGAGAGAGGGGAACCCTCCTACACTGCTGGTGGGAATGCAAGCTGGTGCAACCACTCTGGAAAACAGTATGAAGGTTCCTCAAAAAACTGAAAATAGAGCTACCCTATGACCCAGCAATTGCACTCCTGGGTATATATCCTAAAGATACTAACATGGTGCTCCGAAGGGGCACGTGCACCCGAATATTTATAGCAGCAATGTCCACAATAGCCAAACTGTGGAAAGATCCTAGATGTCCATCAACAGATGAATGGATAAAGAAGAAGTGGTATATATACACAATGGAATACTATGCAGCCATCAAAAGACATGAAATCTTGCCATTTGCGACGACGTGGATGGAACTAGAGGGTATCATGCTTAGCGAAATAAGTCAATCGGAGAAAGACAACTATCATATGATTTCTTTGATATGAGAAAGTGGAGATGCAATGCGGGGGGGTTGGGGGGAGGTAGGAAAAGAAAAAATGAAAAGATGGGATTGGGAGGGAGACAAACCATAAAAGACTCAATCTCAAGAAACAGACTCTGGGTTGCGGGGGGGGAGCGGGGACGGGAGAGGGTGGTGGGGAAATGGACATTGGGGAGGGTATAGGCTATGATCAGTGCTGTGAAATGTGTAAACCTGACGATTCACAGACCTGTACCCCTGGGGATAAAAATACATTGTATGTTTATTAAAATAAAAAATTAAAAAAAAAAGAATCAAGAAATAACCACTAACACTGCAGGAATAGAAATAATTATGAGAATAAAATAAAAATCTATATGACAACAAATCGTACAACCTGGAAGAAATGGGTAAATTCCTAGAAATATGTAAACTAAAAAAATAAGGAAAAATAGAAAATTTGACCAGACAGATAACAAGCAAAGAAATTGAATCAGGAATCAAAAATCTCCCAAACAACAAAAGTGAAGGGCCAGATGGTTTCACATGGGAAAATTAACAGATATTTAAAGCAGTGTTACTACCTATTTTTCAAAGGATTTTATTTATTTATTTGACAGACAGAGATCACAAGTAAGCAGAGAGGCAGGCAGAGAGAAGGAAGGGAAGCAGGCTCCCTGCTGAGCAGAGAACTCAATGCAGGACTTGATCCCAGGACCCTGGGATCATGACCTGAGCCAAAGGCAGAGGCTTTAACCCACTGAGTCACCCAGGTGCCCTGTTATTACCTATTTTTAAAATAGTCCAAAAAAATAGAAATGGAAGGAAAAGTTCCAAACTCCTTCTATGAGACCAAAATTACCATGACTTCAACAACAGACAGTGATGCCACTAAAAAAGAGAAGTGCAGGCCAATATCCCTAATGAACATGGATGCAATAATTCTCAACAAAATACTAGCAAATCAACTCCAGTATTACATTAAAAAGAATCATTCACCATGACCAAATTGAATTTATTCCTGGGCTACAAGTGTGGTTCAATATTTGCTAGTCAATCAACTTGATACACCATATTAATAAAATAAAGGATAAGAACCATATGATCCTTTCAGTTGATACATAAAAAGCACTTGACAAAGTACAACATTCATTCATGATGAAAATTCTCGACAAAGTGGGGATAGAGGAAACATACCTCAACATCATAAAGGCCATATACAGAAAACCCACAGCTAAAGAACCATGATGCCCTTCAATGGATGAATGGATAAAGATGTGGTCCATATATACAATGGAGTATTATGCCTCCATCAGAAATGATGAATACCCAAATTTGTATCAATGTGGATGGGACTGGAGGAGATTATGCTGGGTGAAATAAGTCAAGCAGAGAGAGTCAATTATCATATGGTTTCACTTACTTGTGGAGCATAAGGCATAACACGGAAGACATTGGGAGATGGAGAGGAGAAGTGAATTGGGGGAAATCGGAGGGGGAGACAAACCATGAGAAACTGTGGACTCTGAGAAACAAACTTAGGGTTTGGGGGGACTGAGGGTTGGGGTGGGCCTGGTGGTGGGTATTATAGAGGGCACGTATTGCATGGAGTACTGGGTGTGGTGCACAAACAGTGGATTTTGGATCACTGAAAGAAAATTAAATTAAATTAAAAAAACCCCACAGCTAATATAATCTTCAGTGGGGAAGAATTGAGAACTTTTCCTCTGTGGCCAGGAACAAGACATGGATATCTACTCTCACCATTATTATTTGAAATAGTACTGGAGTTGGAGGGCAAAATGGGAGTTGAGTAGAAAACCTTGTTTTATTGGGGCCCTCAAATTTAGCCCTCATATTTATCAAACCATTCTGAACACACACAAATTCAACCTGACCTGTATGATTGATCTGTATCTCCACAAGCAGAAAAATGAATACTTTTTACAACGTAAGAGGTGTGGAACCTTGAATCTTCAGGGGAAATATTCAAAGATAAGCAGAGTGTGGAGGGAGGCTCCATAAGCCAGCCACCGAAAAGTGATATAACATCAGAGCAAAATAATCAAGACCTGGTCCGAGGAGTCAAGATGGCAGAGAAGTAGCAGGCTGAGATGACATCAGGTAGCAGGAGATCAGTTAGATAGCTTATCAAACCATTCCGAAGACCTACAAATCCAACAGGAGATCGAAGAGAACAGCAATTCTAGAAACAGAAAATCGACCACTTTCTGAAAGGTAGGGATGGTGGAGAAGTGAATCCAAAGTGATGGAAAGATAGACTGCAGGGGGAGGGGCTGGCCCCCCAACAAGTGGCAGAGCAATGGAGCACAAAATCAGGACTTTCAAAAGTCTGCTCCACTGAGGGACATCGCTCCAGAGGCTAAACCGGGGTGAAGCCCACATGGGGACAACATAGCCCCAAGTCCTGAGGGGTCACAGAAGGATCAGGGGCATCTGAGTGTTGCAGAGCTCACAGGTATTAGAGCAGGGAAGCCGGCTACAGAGACAGAGCTGAGGAGTGAGCTCTCAACTTGGGGTCACCTTGAACCGTAATCCATGGCATAGGCCACTGCTCTCTGAGTGGGGTCCCCACAAGATCCGGGGATAACCCCCCAGAAGAGCTCAAGGATCTGTGGGGTTCAGAGACTCCAGGGGGAGCTGTGTGCCAGAGACAGAGATGCTTGGTCACAGGCTGGGTGAGCTCAGAGTGCAGCCGGAGGCCAGGGAGATGGGAGTGATTGAGCGCTTTTCTCTGAGGGCACACTGAGGAGTGGGGCCCCAAACTCTCGGATCCTCCGGACCAGAGATTGGGAGGCTACCATTTTCATTCCCGTCCTCCAGAACTCTACAGAAAGTGTTCAGGGAACAAAAGCTCCCGAAAGCGAACCCAAGCAGATTGCTGAGCCTGGCCCCTGGTAAGGGCGATGCAATTCTGCCGCGGGCAAAAACACTTGAGAATCACAACAACAGACCCCTCCCCCAGAAGTTCAACAGTAAATCCAGTCAAGACCAAGTTCACTTACCAGGGAGAACAACGGAATTCCAGAGGAGGAGTAAGCAAAGCATGGAATTCATGGGTTTCTCCCCAGAATTCTTTAGTCTTGCAAAGTTAATTATTTTTTAATTTTATTTTTTTTCTTCTGCTAATTTTTTTAAACTTTTACCCTTTCCTCTTTTAACGTTTTTTAACTAGTTTATCTTAACAATACCTTTCATAAAAAAATCTTTTTAAAAACTTCATTATTATAGTCATATTTTATCCTTCATTGTATCTAACTTTATTTTTTGTATACACATAGGGTTCTTTCTTCTAAAAAAATTGGGGTACAACTTCTAATAGATCAAAATACACCCTAAATCTAGCTCCAGGCTTGTTCTAGTCTCCAGCCCGAGCAAATTCTCTCCACTTTCTTTTTCTTTATTCTCCCAACCAGCTCACCTTGTCAACTCCTTTTTTAGAAATTAAAATTTTTTTTTCTTCACCTTTATAGTCATATTCCATCCCTTCAGTCCCTTTATAGTCATATTTCATCCCTTCAATCCCTTATATCTGTTTTTCATTCATTAAAATTTTGGCAGGTAGATTCTTCCAAGAGACCAAAATACTCCCAAAATTAAGTGGGTGGCCCTGTTCTAATCACCAGTCTAATATATATATATATTTTTCTTTATTTGTTTTCTTTTTTAATTTTTTTTTCTGAACTTCTTTTTATCCCCTTTCACCCCTCCCCCCGATTTGGGGTCTCTTCTGATATCATTAAAGCATATTTTCCTGGGGTCTTTGCCACATTTTTAGTATTTTATTTGCTCCTTCATATATTCTTTTCTGGACAAAATGACAAGGCAGAAAAACTTGCCACAAAAAAAAAGAACAAGAGGCAGTACCGAAGGCTAGGGACCTACTCAATATAGACAATGGTAATATGTCAGATCTAGAGTTCAGAATGATGATTCTCAAGGTCCTAGCTGGGCTCGAAAAAGGCATGGAAGATATTAGAGAAACCCTGTCAGGAGAAATAAAAGCCCTTTCTGGAGAAATAAAAGAACTAAAATCTAACCAAGTTGAAATCAAAAAAGCTATTAATGAGGTGCAATCAAAATTGGAGGCTCTTACTGCTAGGATAAATGAGACAGAAGAAAGAATTAGTGATATAGAAGACCAAATGAAAGAGAATAAAGAAGTTGAGCAAAAGAGAGACAAACAACTACTGGACGACAAGGGGAGAATTTGAGAGATAAGTGATACCATAAGACAAAACAACATTAGAATAATGGGATTCCAGAAGAAGAAGAAAGAGAGAGGGGAGTGGAAGGTATATTGGGGAGAATTACTGTAGAGAATTTCCCTAATATGGCAAAGGGAATAAGCAATAAAATCCAGGAGGTGCAGAGAACCCCCTTCAAAATCAATAAGAATAGGTCCACACCCCGTCACCTAATAGTAAAATTTACAAGTCTTAGCAACAAAAAGAAAAATCCTGAAAGCAGCCCAGGACAAGAAGTCAGTAACATACAATGGTAAAAACATTAGATTGGCAGCAGACTTAGCACAGAGACCTGGCAGTCCACAAAGAACTGGCAGGCTATATTCAGAGCACTGAACGAGAAAAACATGCAGCCAAGAATACTATATCCGGCTAGGCTATCATTGAAAATAGAAGGAGAGATAAAATCTTCCAGGACAAACAAAAACTGAAAGAATTTGCAAACACCAAACCAGCTCTACAGGAAATATTGAAAGGGGTCCTCTAAGCAAAGAGAGACCCTAAAAGTAGTATGTCAGAAAGGAACAGAGACAATATACGGTAACATTCACCTTACAGGCAACACAATGGCAATAAATTCATATCTTTCAGTAGTTACCCTGAATGTAAATGGGCTAAATGCCCCAATCAAAAGACACAGGGTATCAGAATGGATAAAAAACAAATCCCATCAATATGCTGCCTACAAGAAACTCATTTTAGACCCAAAGACATCTCCAGATTTAAAGTGTGGGGGTGGAAAAAAATTTACCATGCTAATGGACATCAGAAGAAAGCTGGGGTGGCAATCCTTATATCAGATCAATTCGATTTTAAGCCAAAGACTATAATAAGAGTTGAGGAAGGACACTATATCATACTCAAAGGGTCTGTCCAACAAGAAGACCTAACAATCTTAAATATCTATGCCCCTAACATGGGAGCAGCCAACTATATAAACCAATTAATAACAAAATCAAAGAAATACATCGACAGTAATACAATAATAGCAGGGGACCTTAACACTCCCCTCACTGAAATGGACAGATCATTTAAGCAAAAGATCAACAAGGAAATAATGGCCTTAAATGACACACTGGACAGGATGGACATCACAGATATATTCAGGACATTCCATCCCAACGCAACAGAATACACATTCTTCTCTAGTGCACATGGAACATTCTCCAGAATAGACCACATCCTGGGCCATAAATCAGGTCTCAACTGGCATCAAAAGACTAAGATCATTCCCTGCATATTTTCAGAAAACAATGCTCTGAAGCTAGAACTCAATCACAAGAGGAAATTTGGAAAGAACCCAAATACATCGAGACTAAGCAGCATCCTTCTGAAAAATGAATGGGTCAACCAGGAAATTAAAGAAGAGCTGAAAAAAATCATGGAAACAAATGATAATGAAAATACGAAATTTCAAAATCTGTGGCACACAGCAAAGGCAGTCCTGGGAGGAAAATATATAGTGGTACAAGCCTTTCTCAAGAAACAAGAAAGGTCTCAAATACACAACCTAAACCTACACCTAAAGGAGCTAGAGAAAGAACAACAAAGAAAGCCTAAACCCAGAAGGAGAAGAGAAATAATAAAAATCAGAGCAGAAATCAATGAAATAGAAACTAAAAAAACAATAGAACAAATCAACAAAACTAGGAGTTGGTTCTTTGAAAGAATTAATAAGATTGGTAACCCCTGGTCAGACTTATCCAAAAGAAAAGAGAAAGGACCCAAATAAATAAAATCATGAATGAAAGAGGAGAGATTACAACCAATACCAAAGAAATACAAACAATTCTAAGAACATATTATGAGCAAATCTTTGCAAACAAATTTGACAATCTGGAAGAAATGCATGCATTCCTAGAGACATATAAATACCACAACTGAACCAGGAAGAAATAGAAAACCTGAACAGACCCATAACCAGTTAGGAGATTGAAACAGTCATCAAAAATCTCCAAACAAACAAAAGCCCAGGGCCAGACAGCTTCCCAGGGGAATTCTACCAAACATTTAAAGAAGAATTAATTCCTATTCTCCTGAAACTGCTCCCAAAAAATAGAAATGGAAAGAAAACTTCCAAACTCATTTTATGAGGCCAGCATCACCTTGATCCCCAAACCAGACAGGGATCCCATCCAAAACAAACAAACAAAAAAAAAAAAAAGAGAGAGAGAGAGAGAGAGAAAGAATTACAGACCAATCTCCTTGATAAACACAGATGTGAAAATTCCCACCGAAATACTAGCCAATAGGATCCAACAGTACATTCAAAGGATTATTCGTCACGACCAAGTGGGATTTATTCTAGGGCTGCAAGGTTGATTCAACATCCACAAATCAATCAATGTGATACAATACATTAAAAAGAGAAAGAACAAGAACCATATGATACTCTCAATAGATGCTGAAAAAGCATTTGACAAAGTACAATATCCCTTCCTGATCAAAACTCTTCAAAGTGTAGGGATAGAAGGCACATACCTCAATATTATCAAAGCCATCTATGAAAAACCCACCACAAATATCATTCTCAATGGAGAAAAACTGAAATCTTTTCCGCTAAGGTCAGGAACACGGCAGGGATGTCCGTTATCACCACTGCTGTTCAATATAGTACTAGAAGTCCTAGCCTCAGCAATGAGACAACAAAAAGAAATTAAAGGCATCCAAATCGGCAAAGAAGCAGCCAAACTATTACTCATTGCAGATGATATGAAACCATATGTGGAAAACCCAAAAGACTCCACTCCAAATCTGCTAGAACTTGTACAGGAATTCAGTAAAGTGTCAGGATATAAAATGAATGCACAGAAATCAGTTCCACTTCTTTACACGAACAACAAGACAGAAGAAAGAGAAATTAAGGAGTCAATCCCATTTACAATTTCACCCAAAACCATAAGATACCTAGGAATAAACTAAAACAAATAGGCAAAGAATCTGTACTCGGAAAACTATAAAGTACTCATGAAAGAAATTGAGGAAGACACAAAGAAATGGAAAAATATTCCATGCTCATGGATTGGAAGAACAAATATTGTGAAAATGTCTATGCTACCTAAAGCAATCTACACATTTAATGCAATCCCTATCAAAATCCCATCCATGTTTTTCAAAGAAATGGGAGAAATAATCCCGAAACTTATATGGAACCAGAAAAGAACTTGAATAGCCAAAGGAATATTGAAAAAGAAAGCCAAAGTTGGTGACATCATATTTCTGGACATCAAGCTCTATTACAAAGCTGTCATCATCAAGACAGTATGGTTCTGGCACAAAACCAGACACATAGATCAATGGAACAGAATAGAGAGTCCAGAAATAGACCCTCAACTCTATGGCCAACTAATCTTCAACAAAGCAGGAAAGAATGTTCAATGGAAAAAGGACAGCATCTTCAACAAATGGTGTTGGGAAACCTGAACAGTCACATGCAGAAAAATGAATTTGAACCATGTCCTTTCACCACACACACAAATAGACTCCAAATGGATGAAGGACCTCAATGTGAGAAAGGAATCCATCAAAATCCTTGAGGAGAACACAGGTAGCAACCTCTTACTCTTAATGTCACAAAACAAACTTAGGGGGGCCGGGGGTTAGGGAGAGGGTTGTGGGGTTATGGACATTGGGGAGGGTACGCATTTATGGTGAGTGCTGTGAAGTGTGTAAACCTGGCGATTCACAGACCTATACCCCTGGAGCTAATAATATATTATATGTTTTTAAAAAAATAAAAAAATTTAAAAATCATGACCTTCGGAAATCTACTACAGTGAGAAGCACTCATTTCTGAAAAGGGCACAGTGGCCAAGTAGGACAGAATTCTAAGGGGATCACTGTGGTCTCAGGATTCCAGGATACTCAGAAAGAATCTGGGAGCACTAACCTATAGAGTGTTCAAAAAGTGGTGCAGTGAAACTGGTTGTGGTCAGCAAGCCCAGAGAGGACTTCTAGCTCTGGACACCATAAACTGGGAGCCAAGTCTGTAAGGATCTGCCCTCTGCCTGATCACCCCAAAAAGTACTAGAAGGTGTGGGCTGTCTAACATCCTAGGGGAGATATAGAACACAACAGGGACAGTGTCCAGTGTGGTCCATGAGGAGATGCTGGGGCAGCACTTAGCTTGACCTAGGAGCTACAGAGGAGGGTACACACTTAGCCCACAGCCACTGGCAGTTCCACAGTCACAAGATGCAGAGGTGCTTGCGAGTTCTCAAGGCTCCCCTTGGAGAAGAGCAGCTTATGGGAGCTGTGGGATTCAGTGGTTTTGCACATAAAGAGCCCGTACCCATGGCTGGGTAATAGCTTTCAAGGCAGTGTGACCCCCAATGGAAACTGCGGCAACACTCATTGTGACCTGGGAGCTGCAGAAGAGGGTGCATGCATGAGCCCATGGCTGGTAAGAATTGTAAAGTCACAAAGTGCAGAGATGCTGGCAGGTACATGTGACTCTCCAGGAGAGGTGTGGCAGGCATGAATTGTGCAACTCTGTAGAGTTTGTATGTGCAGAGGTGGAGATGGATTGACCTGGAGGATTTACTGGGTTGGGGAGGGGGCACAACTTTGTGCCTCTGGGCCAGAAATCCCCACATGGCCATATTTGCTCTGATGCTCTAAAGAGAAACAGAAAGATGGCAGGGAACAAAAGCTGTGCAGTCAACCAGCTCACATTAAGCCCATCCCCCTGACAAGGGTGGGAGGTAACTTTGCTCAGGCAAAGATGCCTGAGAAGCCAAGCAGCAAATCTCTCCCACAGAAGACAGATGGAAGAACAGGTGAATGATTAACTCATTTCCCGCAGGATTGTAAAACTTCAGTGAAATGCGAAAATGATAAAGGGAGTTCCAAGTGTTTCCTCACAACTCATTTTTATGGCAGGCTAAAATTTTACATTTCTTTTTTAGTTCCTTTTCTTATTCTTTTTTTTTTTAACCGGTTCCCATTTCAAATAGATTCTTATTTCACAACCTATGTTTTAATGTCACTTCAGAACTTTTATTTTCTTTTCCACATATATGTTTTATACATTTATGCCCCATATAGCCTGCTTTTCACTCTATTAAATTTTCTATCTCTATCTCTATCCATATATCTATATATCTATACACACACACACACACACACACACACACACACACACACACATTCTGACTTACTTGCAATTTTGGGATATAGTGTCTTCTAAAACACAGACCATAAATAAAGCAGGAATAGGCAGATCATCCTGCTATGTCCACCCTGAGAGGTTATATTCTCTCTCCCCGCACCCTTGTTTCTCTTCTATTTTCTTTTTTATTTTTATTTGTTTTGGTGATCTAGAAGATAAGCTGAAAGAAAGGAAGGAAGCCAAGGAAGATAGGGAAAGGTGGCTTGAAGCCCATGCAAATGGACTTAGAGAGAACAATAGCACCATGAAATGTTCTAATGTCAGAATTATTGGGGTCCCTGAGAGGGTGGAGAGAGAGAGAGAGGACTCGAAGGTATATTTGAGCAAATCATAGCTAAGAACTTCCTTAATCTGGGAAATGAAAAAAATCATTTGTGTCCAAGAGGCAGAGAGGACCCCTCCCAAAGTTAATAGAAACAGACCACACCCTGGCATATAACAGTGAAAGTTGTAAATCTTAGAACTAAGGAAGCTACCTGAGAGCAGCTATGAAGAGATTTCTTACATATGGAAGGAGGAACATCAGAATAACATCAGACCTATCCACAGAGACCTGACAAGTTAGTAAGGGCTGGCAAGATATATTCAGTGTACTGAATGGGAACAAAATAAAGCCAAGAATACATTATCCAGCAAGGCTGTCATTCAGAATGGATAGAGAGATTAAAAGTTTCCAGGACAGGGAGAAACTGAAAGAATATGTGACCACCAAGCCAGCACTGCAAGGAATACTAAGGGGGATTCTATAAAAGAAGAGTGACCCCAAGAATAATATAGACCAGAAATTAACAGAGACAATCTATAGAAAGAGGGATTTTACAGGCAATAGGATGGCACTAAATTCATTTCCTTCAACAGTTACCCTCAATGTGAATGGCCTAAATGCTCCCATGAAATGGCACAAGGTTGCCAATTGGATAAAAAGTCAGGACCCATCCACATGCTGTCTACAAGAGATTCATTTTGAACCTAAAGATATCTCCAGAAGGAAAGGGAGGGGATGGAGAATGATTCATCATGCCAATGGATCTCAAAAGAAAGCTAGGGTAGAAATTCTCATATCAAATTGGATTTTAAAACAAAAAATGTAATAAGAGATGTAGAGGGACACTATATCATACCTAAAGGGTCTATCTAACAAGATGATCTAACAATTGTAATTGTCTATACTCTCAACATGGGAGCAGCCAACTGCATAAACCAACTACTAATGAAAATAAAGTATCATATTGATAATAATACATTAATAGTAGGAGACTTCAATACTCTACTCACAGCAATAGATCATTTAAGCAGAAGATCAACAACAAAACAAGAACATTGAAGGACACATTGGGCCAGATGTTCTTCATAGATATATACAGAACATTCCATTCTAAAGCAACAGAATGCTCATTCTTCTTGAGTGCACACTGAACTTTCTCCAGATTAGATCACATAGTGGTCTCAGATGATACCAGAATATTGAGATTATTCCTTACATATTTTCAGACCACAATTAGTTGAAACTGAAACTCAACCACAAGGAAAAATTGGGAAGGAACACAAACATTTGGAGGTTAAAAAGCATCCTGCTAAAGAATGAATAAGTTAACCAGGAAATTAAAGAAAAACTTAAACAGTTCATGGAAACCAATGAAAATGAACACACATCAGTTCAGAACCTATGGGATACTGCAAAGGTGGTCCTTAGAGAGAAGTACATGGCCATCCAAGCCTCTCTCAAAAAATTAGAAAAATCCTAAATGCACAAGCTAACCTTACACCTAAAGGATTGGGAGAAAGAACAGAAAATAAAGCTTAAACCAAGCAGGAGAAGACAAATAACAAAGATTAGAGCAGAAATCAATGAAATAGAAACAAGAAGAACAGTAGGTCAATGAAAGTAGAAACTTATTCTTTGAAAGAATTAATAAGATTGATAAACCACAGGCCAGACATATCCAAAAGAAAAGAGAAAGGACAGAAATTAATAAAATCATAAATGAAAGGAGAGAAATCATGACCAATACCAAAGAAATAGGGCAATTATTAGCACTTATTACCAAGAGCTATATGCCAACAAACTAGTCAATCTGGAAGAAATGAATGCATTCCTGGACATTTATAAACTACTAAGACTGAAACAGGAAGAAATAGATAATCTGAACAAACTAATAGCCAGCAAGGAAATTGAAATAGTAATCAAAAACCTCCCAAAAAACAAAAGTCCTGGGCCCAATGGCTTCCCAGGGGAATTCTACCAAACATTTAAAGAAATCATACCTGTACTATTAAAGCTGTTCCAAAAAACTGAAATAGAAGGAAAACATTCAAACTCATTCTATGAGGCCTGCATTACCCTGATCCCCAAACCAGACAAAGACCCCATCAAAAATAAGACTTACAGACCAATATCGCTGATGAACATGAATGCCACAATGCTCAAGAGGATCCTAGACAATAGGATCCAATAGTTCATTAAAAGGATTATTCACCATGTTCAGGTAGGGTTTATTCCTGGGATGCAAAATTGGTTCAACATTCACAAATCAATCAACATGATAGAGCACATCAACAAAAGAGGAGGCAAGAGCTATATGTTCCTCTCAATTGATTCAGAAAAAGTATTTGGCAAAATATACCATTCTTTCTTGATGAAAACTCTTCAAAATATAGGGATAGAGGAAACATACCCCAATAACATGAAAGCCATCTACGAAAAGCCCACAGTGAATAGCATTCTCAATGGGGAAAAACAGAGCTTTCCCCTTAAGATCAGGAACAAGACAGGGATGCCCACTCTCACCACTTTCTTCAACATAGTGTTAGAAGTCCTAGCCTCAGCAATCAGACAAGAAGAAATAAATGACATTCGAATTGGCAAAGAAGAAATCAAACTCTCTCTCTTCACAGAAGACATGATACTTGATGTGGAAAACCCAAAAGACTCCACCTCCAAATTATTAGAACTTATACAGCAATTCAGCAACAAGGCAGGACACAAAATCAGTGCACAGAAATCAATTGCATTTCTATACTCTAACAATGTGACTGAAGAAAGTGAAACAAAGGAACCAAATCCATTTACAATAGCACCAAAAACCACAAGATACTTGGAAAAAAACTGAACCAAAGAAGTAAAGGATCTCTACTCTAGAAACTACAGAACACATATGAAAGAAATTGAGGAAGACACAGATGGAAAAACATTCCATGCTCATTGATTAGAAAAATAAACATTGTGAAAATGTATATGCGTCCCACAGCAATCTGCAATTTCAATCCAATCCCTATCAAAATACCATCAATACATTTCACAGAGCTGGAACAAACAACCTTAAAATCTGTATGGAACCAGAAACGACCCTGAATTGCAAGGGGATTGTTGAAAAAGAAAACCAAAGCTGGGGGCATCGTAGTACCTTACTTCAAGCTATGTTACCAAACTGTGGTCATCAAGGGAGCATGGTATTGGCACAAAAACAGACACATAGATCAATGGGACATGATAAAAAGCCCAGAAATAGGCCCTCAACACTATGGTCAACTAATCTTGGACAAATCAAGAAAGAATATCCAATGGAAAAAAAGACAGTCTCTTCAATAAATGGTGGGAGAATTGGACAGCCCCATGGAGAAGAATGAAGCTGAACCATTCTTTTACACCATACAGAAAAATAAACTCAAAATGGATGAAAGACCTCTATGTAAGACAGGTATCCATCAAAATCCTAGAGGAGAACATAGGCAGTAACCTCTTCTACATTGGTCACAGGGACTTCTTTCAAGACATGTCTCTAAAGGCAATGGAAACAAAAGCAAAAATGAACAATTGGGACTTCATCAAGATAAAAAGCTTCTGCACAGCAACGGAAACAGTCAAGAAAAGTAAGAGGCCACCCACCCATGGAATGGGACTAGATATTTGCAAATGACATTACAGATAATGGACTATTAGCCAAGTTCTATAAAGAACTCAGAACACCCCCAAAACAAATAATCTATTCAAAAAATGGTCAGAAGACATGAACAGACACTTCTCCGAAGAAGACACACAAATAGCTAACAAGACACATGAAAAATGTTCAGTGTCACTAGCCATCAGGGAAATACAAATCAAAACCACAATGAGATACCACCTTACGCCTGTTAGAATGGCAAAATTAACATGAAACAACAAATGTTGGCAAGGATGTGGAGAAAAGGAAACCTTTCTACACTCCTGGTGGGAATGCAAGCTGCTACAACCACTCTGGAAAACAGTATGGAGGTTCTTCAAGATGTTAAAAATAGAACTACCCTAGCAATTGCACTACTACTTACCCCCAAAGATACAGATGTAATGAAAAGAAGGGACACATGCACTCCAATATTCATAGCAGCAATGTCCACAATAGCCAAACTGTGGAAGGAACTGATATGCCCTTTGACAGATGAAAGGATAAAGAGGATGTAGTTCATGTATACTATGTAATATTACTTGGCCATCAAAAAGATGAATACCCACCATTTTCATCAACGTGGATGGAACCGGAGGGGATTATGCTAAAGGGGATTAAGCGAAATAAGTAAAGCATAGAAAGACAATTATCATATGGTTTCACTCATATGTGGAACATAAGGAATAGTAAGGAGGACCACAGGGGAAGGGAGGGAAAACTGAATGGGAAAAATTCAGAGAGGGAGGCAAAGCATGAGAGACTCTGGACTCTGGGAACCAAATGGAGAGTTACAGAAGGGAGGTGGGATAAACAGGGTGATGAGTATGAAAGAAGGCATGTGTTGTAATGTGCACTGGGTGTTTTACGTAACTAATGAATCATTGAATGCTACATCAAAAATTAATGATGTGGTTAGTATATATTGGCTAATTGAACATAATAAAAAGTAAAAAAATAGTAAATTTGAAAGTTAAAATAAAATAAAAATAAATAAAAGTTTTGTTTTTGGTGATTGCCCCAGCATTTGCAGTATATATTTGCAAGTAAGCCATTATTTTCAAATAACACTGTACTATGTCACAGGTATTGCAGGTATTGCAAATATCATAAAATAATCATCCCAATTTTCCCCTTCCATCTCTTAAAACATTTCTGTCATTCATTTCACATTTATTTCTGTTATTTTTAAGCTATATTATCAGATCATTTAAGAAAAGAAAAATAAGGTTTACTTACCTTTGTTTATTCCTTCTTTAATACCCTTCCTTTCTTTATGTAGATCTAAGTTTCTGATCTATATAATTTTCCTTTTATCTTGAGAATATTTAATATTGGGGTGCTTGGGTACATCAGTTGGTTGAATGTCTGCTTTTGGCTCGGGTCATGATCCTGGGGTCCTGGGTTTGAACCTCGTTTGGCCTTGCCACTCAATAGGGAGTCCTATTCTTTATCTCCCTCTGCCATTACCCCCACCCCCCACCCCCCGGTCATGCTCTCTCCCTCACTCTCTTTCAAAAAATACATATAATCTTTAAAAAGAAAGAACAGTAAATATTTCTTGCATGACAGGTACACAGGCAAAAAAATGTCCCTTAATTTTCATTTGTCTGAGAAACTTTATTTCTCTTTCACTTTTGGAGGATAGCTTCACTGAATACAGAAATCTAGGTTAGTAGGGGTTTTTCTTCTTTAAATATTTTAAATACTTCAAAATCTTCTCTTCTTGCTTACATGAATTCTCATGAAAATTCAAATTTAATTAATATCTTTGTTTTTCTTATAGATAAGGTTTTTTCCCCCCTCTGTCTCTTTCAAGATTTTTTTCTTCATCTTTGGTTTTCTGGAGTTTAAATATGATTTGGGTAAATGTAGGTTTTCTTTTTATTTTCTTCTTCCTTTTTTTTTTTTTTTGTATTTTCCCTGCTCAGTGTTCTTTGACCTTCCTAGATCTGTGGTTTGACTTCTGCCACTAAATTTGTTAAATTCTCAGTAACTATTTCAACCATTTCTTCTCCTTCTTTTCTTCCATCTTTTCTCTCTTCCTGGTATTCCCATTATATAAGTATTATACCACTTGTAATTTTCCTGTGGTTCTAGGATATTCTGTTTTACCCTTTTTATTCATTTTTTATCTTTCCATTTCTGTTTGAGAAATTTCTACTGACATGCCTTCAAACTCACTGTTTTTATTTTCCTCAGCCCTGTCCATCAATTGATCAAAGACTTTATTTATGTTATGGTGTTTTTGATTTCTGGTATTTATTTTTGATTCTTTCTTAGAGAAATGTTTTATTTATGTTATGGTGTTTTTGATTTCTGGTATTTATTTTTGATTCTTTCTTAGAGTTTCCATCTGCTCTTGCATGCTGTCCACTTAGTTCTTTACAAGCCTTAGCATATTAATTGCAGATGTTTTAAGTTCCTAGTCTTATACTTTAAACATCTCTGCATGTCTTCATTTGTTTTTAATGATTTTTCTGTCTCTTTGTATATGGGTGGTTTTGTATGCCTTGAAATTTGGACAGCATGTACTAGCTAAAAGGGACTGAGGTAAAGAGGCCTTTGCTGTAAGGTTCTATGTTTGTCTGGCTGAGAGTTAGGCTGTATTTACTGTTTGATGTAGCCGTAGTGTCAAAGGCTAGAATTTCCTCTGGTGTCCTTGTTTTTATCTTCTCTATTGTCTTTGGGTTTCCTTACAAATGTTTTCTTAAATATGGCCTATTGATGTGCAGTTCTTTCTGTTGTATTGCAGAGGATCCTTATTGATTTGATGGTAATATGTGGGAGAGGAGAGGCATTTTTTAGTACTATGATTAGGTTTTAGTCTTTTAGTGAACTGATGTGTCTGAATTGTGGACTTTGCAAGTGCTTCTCATTTTTCTCTCCCCTAGGTTTGGTAGGAAGGCTAGAGGAGGCTAGAGTTAGATAATTCCCTTACTGTATGTTGATTAGACTCTGAATAACCACAATTAGTCAGATTCTGGCAAAATAGTTTCCCTTGATGACAAGCCTTGTTAAGAAGAAAATAATGCTTTGGACATATTTCAAAATTGGTACTTTTCTTTTGCCACTGCTAGAAGCATGAGGAGAATTTTCTTGCAATCTCTGTCTCTGTCTCTCTCTCTCTCTCTCTCTCTGGTTTTATTTAAATTCAGGTTAGCTAATATTTGGTGTATTATTAATTTGGGGATATAATTTAGTGCTTCATCAGTGCTCTTTCAGTGTTCATTACATCAAGTGTTCCTCTCAATGCCCATCACCCCATTACCCCATCCGCCTTCTCTCCAGCAACCTTGTTTGTTTCTTATAGTTAAATGTCTCTTATTGTTTCTCTCCCTCTCTGTTTTCAGCTTCTATTTTCTTCCCTTCCCCTACGTGTTCATCTGTTTTGTTTCTTAAATTCCACATATGAGTGAAATATTTTGGTATCTGTCTTTCTGTGACTGACATCTCACTTACGATATACTTTCTAGTTCTATCCACATGGTTGCAAATGGCAAGATTTAACTTTTTTAAAAAGATTTTATTTATTTATTTGACAGAGAAATCACAAGTAGGCAGAGAGGCAGACAGAGAAATAGGGGGAAGCAGGCTCCCTGCTGAGCAGAGAGCCCAATGCGGGGCTTGATCCCAGGACCCTGAGATCATGACCTGAGGTGAAGGCAGAAGCTTTAACCCACTGAGCCACCCACATGCCCCAAGATTTCATTCTTTTTGGTGGATGAGTAATATTCCATTGTGTATGTGTGTTGTGTATACATATATGTATACATATACATATGTATATGCATATGCATGCATATGTATGCATCTCTCTATATATGTGTATACATACATACACATATCCATACATATATATTACACACATACATATATACATTCATATATACATACATGTATATATAGATATATGAATAGATAAAGAAGATGTGAGATATGTATACATACATATATACATACATGTATATATACACATATACATACACACATGTATATATATAAATATACACATACATACATATATACATATATATGCACATATATGTATATGTATAGGGACCAAACTATGGAAAGAGCCCAGATGCCAATTAACTGATGAATACATAAAGAAGATGTGAGATATGTGAGATATGTGAGATATGTATGCACACATATATACACACATGTATATATACATATATGTATATATACAGGCATGTGTATACACACATATATGTATATATACATGTATGTATATATACACATACCTGTATATATACATGTATATATACATGTATATATACAGGTATGTGTATATATATGTATGTATGTATGTATACATATCTCACATCTTCTTTATGTATTCATCAGTTAATTGGCATCTGGGCTCTTTCCATAGTTTGGACCATAGTGGACATTGCTGCTATACACATTGGGGTGCATGTGTCACTTCAAATCACTATGTTTGTATTCTTTGGATAAATACCTAGTAGTGCAATTGCTGGGTAATAGGGTAGGTCTATTTTTAGCTTTTTGAGAAATTTCCATATTGTTTTCCAGAGTGATTGCATCAGTTTTAAAACTTCTCTTTAATAATGTGGTAGGGTTCCTAATGGTAAAACACATGATAGTGTGAAGGACTCCTCTAAGACTGGTCTCCACCCTTGGAGATTTTATCTGTCAAGATTATCTATACCTGGTTTCCAGTCATTTGTTAATTATGGTTTAAAAATTCCTACTCTAGTACTGGCATCAGTTGTGCTTTCTGTTCTAGTATTCTGTGATTCTGTGTATATACCCGTGTGTCTCCAATTTTGAAGGTAGTTGTTTTCCTTGTCATTTCAATTCTCTCATTAATGTAAGAAGAATTATTAGTTTTCAAATGTTCAGCTTTTTTCTTGTTGCGAGGATGGCAGTGATGAATTGTTGAGTTAAGGAAGGCATGTATTGCATGGAACACTGGGTGTGGTGCACAAAAAATGAATGTTGGAACACTGAAAAAATAAAATAAAATTACAATATTAAAAAGAAAGAAACAGTAAAATAAATAAATGAAAGTTAATTTGTAATCCAGTGTAGTGCCAGGAAAAGACTGTAACTGAAGAAGAAGAAATGGAAATGGACAATTTAAGGAAAGAAGAAGAGAATCATAGGCAGAAAAATTTCAGTCAAGCTCATGAAGTGATGCTCCACAAATATCACTCATTTTCTGGCAGTCAGTTTACAAGTTAGAGCCTATATTTCTACACAAAATTATCCTCTCAGTTTCCCAAACTTCTTTTCACCCATGACAACTCCTGTGCTTTAGATGATGACTTCTTCTCCAACTTAAAAAAAATGCTTGAGGTGTAAATGTTGGGAACTTGTAGCAAGTGAGGACAAAATATTCTTATTTTGTTTCCTTCACAGACACTATAAACATGCTCTATTCCTTCCTGCCTGACAAGCATTTTTTTTTTGTTTCCTCTTAAAACACTTTTTTTTTTCCAGAAGCACAGGTTTGGATTTTATTTTTAAAATTCTACCAAAAAAAAAAAAAAAAGGGCAAGGAGAAAGCACAAGGAATTGACAGTGATATTATAGAAGTAAGGTATTTAACACATAATGGCTCCTACTGATCAGATAGCTAAGGTTAGGGTAGAGAGTCCAGATCCCCACCCACTACCTTCTTAAAACATTTCATGCAACTTTCTTCTTAGGCTTTTGGCTGCTGTAAATAGATGTGGTGCTTCTGCAGGATGGATCCTCTTGGAATGTGGCCTAAAGGGATGGAAGCTCTTGGGACTGATCACCCCGGTTTGGGTTATTCCTCTTTTATATATCTATCTTGCCTTCTAAATGCAATCAGTTCATTCATATCTTATTACCATTTCCTCCTTTCTAGTCCTAGTACCATTCTCTTAGTTCAGGTATTTATTGGATGACACTTCATTTCATTGAAACAGATATCTATGTCTCATTTCTGCCACCTGGCTCTTATCTTCATATTTTCCTTCATTTTTTCTTGCTCTGATTACCATTCTAATCTACACTACTTCTATTATGTAATATACATATTTCAACTATTTCAAAGGCATTTAATACCAATTCCATAAATTTCTCTAACTGGAGTAGAGTGGTTAAGACTCAGAGTTTTAGTGACAGTCATGAGTTAAATGTCACACTACCATTTACTAAATGTGAGAGTTGGGGAAAAGTAATTTGACCCCCTTGATTCCCAATAGGGGTAATAACATGTACTTTGTACACTGTAATAAGATTTAGTGAAATAAAGCATCATTATGAAGATCAGTAATCCTTGTACAGGGTAATAGACGACAGTTTGGTGATCTTATATTTGTGGTTTTTCTTTTCTGGATCAACAGAAGTTTACTGTAAGTACTAGTCATGAGGGTGTTGGTTGAGGTTCGGTTTCAGAGGAAATGGCTTAAATAAATGAGTCAGTGATGAAGAAAATTGAATATAATAAAATTATGAGAAAATTTCAGAACTCTGGCTTGTTTAGGCTTAAAACTAAAGTTTTTATTAATGTGTTTGCTTATTCAGAAAACCACATCTAACACAGACACGCTACTACCATATTTAGGGTATTGTGCATTCCAACTCTCTAAGAAGCAAAGAACATTAGTGCTATTTCCTGCAACACATAGTAGAAAAAGTTTCCTTAAAATGAGGCCCCAAGGACAAGTTCATTTACACTTGTATTCTGGTATCCATTAATATTTTCACTTCTTAGTCCTTAAATGTTCCTTACTGGATTGTGTCCACTTCCTTTTATTCCTCACTCCACTGACTCAGAAATATTTGTTAAACCTTATGTAAAACCTAATGCATGGAGTGTGTGTGTGTTGTTAACTATTTCTGCTTTATTTTTGTATTTCATGGCTATTTCTACCCAATCCTCCTGATCACTCCTCCCTAATCTAGTCAATATGTTTCTATTCATCTTTTCATAGCTCAACTAACATTTTCATTTAAGGGCATACACTTTACCTCCTCAGAGTAACTTATATTAACATTTTAGTGTATGGGCTAATGTTGTTCACTTTACTCCTTGTTCTAATAAAGATTTATAGGACTTGTATTAATGAAAGTTGCTTGGACATATTTATCACTAAAGTTAGAGAAAAAATGATAAAGGATAGTGCTTCTTTTTTTGCTTACCATAAAATTGTTCCATGAAGAGTAGGAATTGTTTTGCACCATCACACAAGCTTAAAATTTTTAGGGAAAATCTTCCTCCCTACAGGGTGAAATACATCAACTCTTTATCTCCAGCAAATAACAATAAGGTGGATTACTTCCTTCTGGATGTGCTTCTTCTGAGAAACCAAAGGTTTGTACTACTTTTCTTAAGACAAATATCACTCATTTTTGCTGACACTGAGGTCCGTAAGACAATGTATTGCTACGAAGGGAGCAAAATAGCTTCCAAGTATCCAGAAGAGATAAATATTATGTTTGCCATAAGTTTCTGCAGTGAATGGTTTGTAACCAGATGGATCTTAGAAACCATACTCTGCCATTCACCATATGTGTAACAAATATAAAATAAAGATATCATTAATTACAACTTACACAGTACTTTGTGTCTTAGCAAGCACATGCATCCGGTTTTATGCTAAAATGATTTTGTATTTCTCCTATCCACTCAAACTGAGAGTATGGACTGTCAATTATGTGTTTATCTTTTGCTCTTTCCCACGCCTATGTAGAATACATTGCAGTTAATATATATTTAATACATCTGTTGCATGGAAATGATTGCTCAGAGAAACATTAAATGAGATAATGGATATCACAATCAACTCCTGTAGAGATTAAAGAGCATGATGACTGAGAAAGACCATTGATTTTTATGTGCTTCACTAACAGCATTTATTGAGTTTCTAGTATGTACAATGTTCTGATCTAGGTGATAAGATTATTTATTTATTTATTTATTTATTGTTTAAAGATTTTATTTATTTATTTAAAGGATAAGAGACACAGTGAGAGAGGGAACACAAGCAGGGGTAGTGGGAGAGGGATTGTGGGGCCCAATCCCAGGACCCTGAGCTCATGACCTGAGCAAAAAGCAGATGCTTAATGACTGAGCCACCCAAGCGCCTCGTAGGAGATGAGTTTAAAAAGAAGTGTAGGATATAACATCTGTTGAAGACAATGGTATATTGTATTAGAGATATCACAAAATCTAAAGGAATAAGATATGGGTCCACAAACTTCCTCTGTCTCTTATTAGTATCTATTAAGTTTGAGGCACTGTGTTAGGTGTGGGAGTTCGTGGAAGGAAAACTTACTTTATCACTGAAGCTTACCTTCACCTTGATTAAATAAAATGGCATATATAATGTTAGTTGAATCTGATTAAAATGTCAAGGCCAATATGCTAATAATATCATGTTTAGCAAGACAGTGCATATTGTATAAACACACATTGAGTTGAGAATGATCTAAACTATTTTCTAACTGATTCAGCAAATTGAACTGATCAATTTCTGAAATCATGAAGTTAATTTTCTCATCCAACATTTTAATAATCAGTGATTGAATTGAGTGAATTTTCCCTTCGAGTCATAACTCATTAAGATAGGTTAAAAATAGAGGTACCCTATGACCCAGCAATTGCACTACTGGGTATTTATCCCGAAGATACAGATGTAGTGAAAAGAAGAGGCACATTCACCCCAAAGTTCATAGCAACAATGTCCACAAGAGCCAAACTGTGGAAGGAGCAGAGATGTCCTTCAACAGATGAATGGATAAAGAAGATGGGGTTCATACATACAATGGAATATTGCTCAGACATCAGAAAAGATGAATATCTACCATTTTACATTGACATGGATGGAACCAGAGGATATTATGCTAAGTAAAATAAGTCAAGCAGAGAAAGACAATTATCATATGGTTTCACTCACATGTGGAACATAAGGGATAGTGCAGAGGACAGTAAGGGAAGGGAGGGAAAACTGAAGGGGAAGAAATAAGAGAGGGAGAAAAACTATATGAGACTCTTGACGCTGGGAAACAAACTGAGAGTCTGTGGAAAGGGAGATGGGTGGGAGAATGGGGTAACTCAGTGATGGGCAATAAATCTTGGAAGAAAATATCAGGTTATTGTTGACAAATTGAGCTTAAAATATCATATTTTGTCACATAATCTTAGTGTACATGACTAGATCTAAGCTTATGCCACATACAGCACATCGCATGTGTTTGGCAATACCTGAACTGAACTACAAAACCTTACATGATGTCAATGTCCAGGAGTTAGCGGTGATGACTGCACATCATAGTGAATATAGTAAAAACCACTGAATTCCTTACTTCAAATTAATACCCTTTAGCACTTATCCCTGTCCTTTTCCCTGTTCCCCACAGCCATAGACAACTCTAAGTTAACTTTCTCCGTGGATTTGCCTATTCAAGACATTTCCTATAAATGGAATCATTTGATATGTGGTCTTCTTGTACCTGGCTTATTTCATTTAGCATAATGTTTTCAGGGTTTATTCATGTTGTAGTATGTTTTAGTACTTCATGCATTTATAGGAGTAATAGTGCATTGTATGAATATACCAATTTTATTTATCATTTCATCAGTTGACTAACTTTGGGGTTGTCTCCACTTTTGGGCTATTTTGAGAAATTTTTGTTATGAACATGTGAATATGTTTTCATTCTTCTAAAAGCAGAATTTCTAAATCATATCATAATTATGTTTAATCATTTGAGAAACTTGTTGACTGTCTTTTTAAATTTTTTATTTGAGTATAGTTGACACATAAAGTTACATTGGTTTCAGGTGTAAAACATAGAGATCTGACAAGTTTATACATGATGCTATGCCCACCACAATTATAACTACCATCTGTCACCATACATCAGTATTATAATATCATTGACTGACTATATTCCTTATGCTGTGCCTTTAATTCCTGTTACTTATTTATTCCATAACTGGAAGCCGGTGTCTCCCACTCCCTTCACCAGTTTTGCCCACCCACCCAACCACCCCTTATTGCTGTTAACCCCTTTGTAGATATATCATTCACAAATATATTCTTCCATTTAGAAAGGTGCCTTTTTGTTTTGTGGAGGGCTTCCTTCCCTGTGTAAAACATTTCTAATTTGGGTGTAGTCCTATAGTCCCTACAGTTTATTTATTTTTTCTTTTTTATTCTTTTCTTTTCTTTCCTTCTTTTTTGTTTTTCCCCATAAGAGACATATCTAGGAAAATATTGCTAAGGCCAATGTAAAAGAGATTACTGGCTATGTTTTCTTCTAAGAATTTTATGGTATCAAGTCTCACATTTAGGTCTTGAATCCATTTTCTTTTTTTTTTTTTTAATTTCTTTTCAGCGTAACAGTATTCATTGTTTTTGCACAACACCCAGTGCTCCATGCAATCCGTGCCTGCCCCAATACCCACCACCTGGTTCCCCCAGCCTCCCACCCCCCGCCCCTTCAAAACCCTCAGGTTGTTTTTCAGTGTCCATAGTCTCTCATGGTTCACCTCCCCTTTCAATTTCCCTCAACTCCCTTCTCCTCTCCATCTCCCCATGTCCTCCATGTTATTTGTTATGCTCCACAAATAAGTGAAACCATATGATAATTGTCTCTCTCTGCTTGACTTATTTCACTCAGCATAATCTCTTCCAGTCCCGTTCAATCCATTTTCAATTCACTTTTGTGTATGGTGTGAGAAAGTTACCTACCTCCATTGTTTTGCATGTAGATGCTCAGTTTTCCCACCAGTTACTGATAGAATGTCTTTTCCCCACAGTATACACTTAAGTCCTTTATCATTAATTAACTGACCATTTAAGCATAGGTTTGTTTCTGGGACATCTATTTTGTTTCATTGATCTATGTGTCTATTTTTCTGCCAGTACCACAATGTTTTGATTACTACAGCTTTATAGTATATCTTGAAATCTGGAATTGTGATACCTCCAGCTTTGTCTTTCAAGAATACTTCAGTCATTTGTGATCTTTTCTTGTTCCATACAAATTTTAGGATTATTTTTTCTAGTTTTGTGAAAAAATGGTGCTGGTATTTTAATAGGAATCTCATTGAATTTGTAGATTGCTTTTGGCAGTATAGACATTCTAGCAACATTAATTATTCAAATCCATGAGCATGGTGTATCTTTCTATTTCTTTGTCTCATCTTCAATATCTTTCATCAGTGTTTTATTGTTTCCAGAGTAGAGGTCTTAAACCTCCTTGGTTAAGTTAATTCTTAGGTATTTTTTTGTGGAGAATTGTAAATGGGATCATTTCCTTAGTTTCTCATTCTACTACTTTGTTATTAGTATATTGAATTGCAACAGATTTATCCAAATTAATTTTATATCCTGCAACATTACTGAATTTATTTATTAGTTCTAATAGTTGTCTGGTGGAGTCTTTAAGGTTTTTTTGTATATAGTATCATGTCCTTTGCAAATAATGACAGGTTTACTTCTTCCTTACCAGTTTGGATGCATTTTATTTCTTTTCTTGTCTTATTGCTGCAGCTAGGTCTTCCACTTCCATGATTAATAAAAGTGGTGAGAGTACACACTTGGACTATATTATGAATAAATCATGCCACTTTCTTCTGGCCTGCAGTTTCTGCTGAAAAATCAGCGGAACTAATAGTCTTATGGGTTTTCCTTCTATGAAAATATTTTTCTTTCTGTTAGTGCCTTAAATTTTTTTAACCATTATTTTGTCATTTAAAAAATAATTTTTTATGGGATGCCTGGGTGGCTCAGTTGGTTAAGCGGCTGCCTTCGGCTCAGGTCATGATCCCAGCAGCGTCCTGGGATCGAGTCCCACATCGGGCTCCTTGCTCGGTGGGGAGTCTGCTTCTCCGTCTGCCTCTGCCTACCACTCTCTGCCTGTGCTTGCTTGCTCTCTCTCTAACAAATAAATAAATTAAAAAAATTTATTATATTCAGCTAGCCACTGTATAATTAGTTTTTGATGTAGTGTTCAAAGATTCATTAGTTAAGTATAACACCTGGTGCTCATCATAGTATGTGCCTCCTCAATACCCATCATGCTGTTACCCCCTCCCCCAACTCTCCTCCTCTCTGAAATCCCAGATTGTTTCTAGGGGTCCATAGTCTCTCATGGTTTATCTCCCTCTCTGATTTCTCCCTCTTTGGATTTCCCTCTCTTCCCCTATGGTCCTCCATGCTATTGCTTATGTTCCACATACAAATGAAACCATACAATAATTGTCTTTCTCTGTTTGGCTTACTTCACTTAACATAATCCCCTCCAGTTCCATCCATGTCAGTGCAAATGGTGGGCATTCATCATTTTTAATGGGTGAATAATATTCCATTTTGTATATGTACATCTTCTTTACCCATTCATCTCTTGAAGGGCATCTTGGCTCCTTCCACAGTTTGGCTATTATGGACATTGCTCTTAGGAACATTGGGATGCATGTGCCCCTTCTGTTCATTACATCTGTGTCTTTGAGGTAAATAGCTAGTAGTGCAATTGCTGGGTAATAGGGCAGCTCTATCCTTAACATCTTGAGGAACCTCCGTACTGTTTTCCAGAGTGGCTAACCAGTTTGTATTCCCATAAATAGTGTAAGAGAGTTCCCTTTTATACACATCCTTGCCAACATTTGTTGTTCCTGCCTTGTAATTTTTGTCATTCTAACTGGTGTAAGGTGGTATCTCATTGTGCTTTGGATTTGTATATCCCTGATGGCTAGTGATGTTGAACATTTTTTCAAGTGTCCATTAGCCATTTGTATGTCCTTTTTGGGGAAGTGTCTGTTCATGTCTTCTGCCCATTTTTTGACTGTGTTATTATTTTTTTGAGTGTTGAGTTTGAGAAGTTATATATAGATCTTGGATAACAGCCTTTTATCTATAATGTCATTTGCAAGTATCTTCCCTCATATTGTGGGCTCCTTCTTAGTTTTGTTGACTGCTTCCTTTTTTGTGCAGAAGCTTTTTATTTTGATGAAGTCCCAAAAGTTCATTTTTACTTTTGTTTCCCTTGCCTTTGGAGACATGTCTTGAAAGAAGTTGTTGTGGTTGATGTTGAAAATGTTACTGCATATGTTCTTCTCTGAGATTTTGATGGCTTTCTGTCTCACTTTGAGGTCTTTCACCCATTTAGAGTTTATCTTTTTGTATGGTGTAAGTTAGTGGACCAGTTTCATTCTTATGCATGTGGCTGTCCAATTTTTCCAACACCATTTGTTGAAGAGACTGTCTTTTTTCCATTGGAAAATCTTTCCTGCTTTGTTGAAGATTAGCTGATCGTAGAGTTGAAAGTCCATTTCTGGGCTCCCTATTCAGTTCCATTGATCTATGTGATATGTTTTTGTGCCAATTCCATGCTGTCTTGGTGATCACAGCTTTCTAAGATAGCATGAAGTCAGGCAACATGATGTCCCCAGCTTTCGTTTCCTTTTTCAACATTTCTTGGGGATTTGGAGTCTTTTCTGGTTGCATACAAATTTTAGGATTGTTTGTTCCAGTTCTTTGAAAAATGCCACTGGTATTTTTATAGGGATGGCACTGAAAGTATAAATTGCTCTGGACAGGATAAACATTTTAACAATGTTTATTCTTCCAATCCATGAGCATGGAGTGTTTTCCCATCTTTTTATGTCTTCCTCAATTTGTTTCACTAGTGTTCTATAGTTTGTATAGATCCTTTACCTCTTTAGTTCGCTTATTCCTACGTAACTTCTGGTTTTTGTTGCTATTGTGAATGAAATTGATTCCTTAATTTCTCTTGCTACAGTTAAATTGTTAGGGTATAGAAAAACAATTGATTTCTGTGCATTGATTTTGTACCCTGCCACATTGCTGAATTGCTGTATGTTTTCTAGTAATTGGGGGGTGGAGTCTTGCAGGTTTTCCACACAAAGTATCATGCCATCTGTGAAGAGGGAGAGTTTGACTTCTTCTTTGCCAATTTGAAGGCGTTTTATTTCTTTTTTGTTACTTGATTGCTGAGGCTAGGATGTCTAGTACTATTTCAAACAGTAGTGGTGAGACTGGACATCCCTGTCATGTTCCTGATTTGCCTTCCCCATTGATAATGATAATAGCTGTGGGCTTTTCATAGATTTTTTTTAATGATATTGAGGAATGTTCCCTCTATCCCTATACACTGAAGAGTTTTAATCAGTAATGGATATTTTATTTTGTTAATTTTTTTCTGCATCAATTGAGAGGATCATATGGTTCTTCTCTTTTCTTTTATTGATATGCTCTATCATGTTGATTGATTTATGAATGTTGGACCACTCTAACATCCCAGGCATAAAACCCTCTTGTTCATGGTGAATAATCCTTCTACTGTACTTTTAGATCCTATTAGCTAGGATCTTCTTGAGTATTTTGGCATCCATGTTTATCAGGGATATTGGCCTGTAATTCTCCTTTTTGATGGGGTCTTTTTCTGGTTTTGGGATTAGGATAATGCTGACCTCATAGAAGGAGTTTGGAAGTTTTCCTTTTGTTTCTATTTTTTGGAACAACTTCAGTAGAATACACGTTATTTCTTATTTAAATGTTTTGTAGCATTCCCCTGGAAAGTTATCTGGCTCTGGACTGTTTTTGGGGGAGGTTTTTGATTACTGCTTTAATTTTCTAACTGATTATTGATCTATTCAGATTGTCTACTTCTTCCTGTTTCAGTCTTGATTGTTTGTAAGTTTCCAGGAAGGCATGTATTTCTTCCAGGTTGCTTAACTTGTTGGCTTATAGTTGCTGGTAATAATTTCTAATAATTGTTTCTATTTCCTTGGTGTTAGTCGTGATCTCTCCCCTTTCATTCATGATTTTATTAATTTGGGTCCTTTGTCTTTTCTTTTTGATAAGTTTGGCCAGTGGTTTATCAATCTTATTAATTCTTTCAAACAACCAGCTTCTAGTTTTGTTGATTTGTTCTACTGTTTTTCTGGTTTCTATTTCATTGATTTCTGTTCTAATCTTTACTGACTTATGTCTTCAAGGTTTCTGATAAGATATCAATTTTAATCTTATTCCAGGTGATTTATACATGAGGAACTGCCTCTTTCTTGCTGGTTTCAATATTCTCATTATTTTTGGTTTTGAATAGTTTAATAATGTTGTGTCTAGGTATGGATCTCTTTGAATTTATTATATTTGGAGCTTCTTGGATATATGGATTAATGACTTTCACTATTTTAATATTTTCAGCAATTATTTCTTTGAATATGTTTATTTGTATTTTTGATTGTGTCCTACCAGCATTAAAACTTTGTTTATTTTGGGGGGTCCTTTGGTGGCTCAGTCAGTTAAATATCTGCCTTTGGCTCAGGTCATGATCTCGGGGTCCTGGGATCAAACCCCACATCAGACTCTCTGCTCAATATGGAGCCTGTTTCTCCTTTTTCCTCTGTCTGCCATTCTGCCTGCTAGTGCTCTGTCAAATAAATAAATAAAATATTTTTTTTAAAAAACTTTGTTTTTCTTCACTCTTTTTTTTGTTTGTCTCTCAGAACAGAAAAATCTCAGTTGTTCAGTCTTCAAGTTTATTGATTTTTTTTCCTTGTGCCTGCACTATTCTGCTCACTTTATATCAGTGTTGTACTTTCAACTTCAAAATTTTGATGTGGTCTCATACAAAAAATTCTACTTAGTAATATTTTATCTTTGGTGAGATAGTTTTCACACTTTTCTTTAGTTCTTTCGATATAGTTTTTTCTAAGTCTTTGAACATATTTATAATAGCTGATTTAAGCTTTTATTTTAATATGCCTACTCTCTGGGATTCCTCAGGCACAGTTTCTTTAAGTGCTGTATTTGTTTTCTGTACATATGCCATATTTTCTTGATTATTTACACTTCTAATATTTTGTGTTGTAAACTGAATATTTACAATAATAATATGTGGCTATTGTAGAAATTAGACTATTTCCTTCCCTTGAGTTTGTTGTTGTTGCTATTGTTTGTGTTTTAGTTCTCTAAACTAATTCTGTACATTTTAATGTGAATTCTGTAAATATATGTTGTGTGTGGTCACTGACGTCTCTGTTCAGTTAGTCTAGTGATCATATAATGATTGAAAAGAAATTGCCTGGAACCAACACGTTCTCAGTTTTTGTTGAGGGCATCTTTGTGCATGTTGTGGCAACACTCATCCAGACAGTTTCAAATCTGCCTTAGCTTTCCTTCACTTCTTCCTTGATCAGAGTCTTATGTTTAGCAGTAGGTAAGGGCTTATGGTCTTCTCAGTTCTTTCTGAACACGTGCACACCTCTGGGCATTCATATAGCCCTATATATGTGCATGACCTTCTAGATGTCTAGGAATATAATAAAGATTTTTAAAATTCCTTTTGAACTTACTATTCCATTGTTCATCCTTCTAAACATTTTGATTTGGCTATTGTCTGTCCCAATTGTTTTTTTTTTACCACTCCGGGAATCTGCAATCTTATACAGTTAGTGCCAATGTTTCTGAAAAGATGTCACAGGTAAAATCCTATTTGCCCTGGGTGGTATGAGTCAGGTCAAATAAGCCCTGTTAGTGTCATTTTCCAGGAAATATCCAGATAGCTCCAATAATGACAATTAATCTGGGAATATGGTTTTGGAAGGCTTCGAACCTAATTCAGACATCTCCAGTGGCTGTCAGAGTGCTGGATTTTAACTTTGGTTCCAGTCTATTGGCTTTCAAGGTTACTGCAGATCTTAGGAGAGGGTTATGGAAATAGAGCAAGTTAAAACATCATAAATCTCAGTATTTTCCAAGATCCAATCATTTTTCTCTAATAAACATTCTCTGGATTGTCACAAGCCTTTAGTCAATTTCAAGAGTACTGAAAAAGTTGATTTTGACAAATTTTTCCAGTGTTCTTATTACTTTTATTAAGGAAAGCACTTTCAGGAGTCTTTATTATACCATTTTATATTGCAGTTAGAGTTCGTTGACCTTCTTAAATGTGTAAATTAATGTTCCTTATCAAGTTTGGGACACCTTCAGCCATTATACACACACACACACACACACACACACACACACGCGTATATATATAAATTCATTTCTCTTTCTTCTCTGTTTCTGGTACTCTCATTATGATCTATGCACTTAAGAATATCCCAAATTTTCTGAGGCTCATTCATTCATCATCTTTGCTCTTTAAATTGCATAATCTCTATCAGTCTACCTTTATTTTTACTTTTCACTTTTTTCTGCCCTCTACTGATTTTTCATTTTGTTTATTGCATTTTTAATCTCCAGAATTTCCATTTTTAAATATAATTTTAAATGTTTATTGATATTATCTATCTTATAAGTCATTGTCATCACTCTTACCTTTAATTATCTCAACATGGCTTCCTTTAGTTGTTTGAATATATTTATAATAGCTGTTTGAAGCCTTTGTCTGAGAAGCCCAACATCTTGCCACCTTCAAAGGAAATTTCTGTATTGGCTTGCTCTTTTTCCTATCTATGTGGCATGGTTTTCTGATTCTTTGCATGTATGTAATTTTTTTGTAGTGGTTTACAACTGAACAATTTAGATAGTATGTTACAGCAACTCCAGATGTTGAAACCTTTCCCTTAGGTCTTCTTGTCTGCTTATTTTTTAATGAGTTGTTTAGGTTAGTTCAGTGAATTCTATTTCTACTACAAAGTGAAGTAGACTGTTCTCCTCAGAGGGTACAGTCTTACACATACAGTATTTTTTTTTTAATCACTAGGGTTCCTTAGATTTTTACCCTAGAAAAGTTGGAGGATATCACATCAATCAAAGAGTAGACTGGTTGAGAGGAGCATATTCATTGAGATTTGGGATGTATTCAATTTATGGTGGAAATACATTGTAGACAACTGGCAAATCTGTTCTGGGAGTTTTATTTTTATTTATGAGTATGGATTTTAATTTTTGGTGAGATTACCAAGGAGAAGTAAAGAGAATAAAAGAGGCCTACAGGTTGTATGTTTTGGAACACTGAGATTTAGAGCCTGGAGAAGAAAGAGGAGCCAGAAAGAATTTTAATAATTTAGAAAGAGCAACTAGAGAGGTAGGGCAACAAGAATACTGCAGTTGTTAACAACCAAAGACAGCATTCCATGAAATGTGGAGAAAGACAGCTAGCATTTATTGTAAGGTTATTGTGTTAAAACTTTTAAGGAAGAATTACCTCAAAATCTCAGAATCAGCCTGAGAAACGAATACATTATGACCACTTTATAGATGAAGTCACTGAAGCTCAGATAAGTAAGGTAACTCATCTAAAAAAAATCTGACCAATGAGTGGCAAAACATAGATTTGAACCCGAGTCTCTCTGAAACTAAATCTAGTTTCTTTCCATGGTGTCTTCATACTGGTTAACCGTTTTAAATATCAGAGTCCAAGAATGATAAATAATAACGAAAAAAAATCTGAACTGGTAATTATGATGAATTTGGTAACTTTTCATAAACCAATTTTAGTAAAGGAGAAGTAGAAGTTAGATTTTAAGAATTTGATTTGGGAAATGAACACAGAAAAGGTTATTGGCATGGAGAAAATGGGATTATTCAAGTTAGGAAGAAAAAAAATTAACAGTATATAATTGAGAGAATTTTAGAGCCAAACTACACTGAGTTTAAATACTAGCTTCCCTAGTCATTTACCCTTGGACTTATTAACTGACTTCTTCATCAGGTTTCTCATGAGTAAAATGGAAATCCCTTATTTGCAGGAATGTCATGAGGATTACAGATAATGGATGTAAAACACTTTATATATTCAAGGTGTTTATTCACTGAAGGGACTGAGATAAGAATTGTCATGCAAAAGAGGCTGATATTATAATAAGGCATAATCTGAAAAATTTAACCCAGTAGCTATTATTATTATTTTTATTATTCCCAGTAGTGGTACCTACACTTTTGGGGGGATTACATACTTCTTTCAGAATCTGATGAATGTTGTGAATCTACTATTAGAAAATTTCCTATATCTACATATTTTAAATATTATTTAAGTGGATTTACCGATCCCAAAAAGTTTAAAAATAATAACTTAAACGTGTCAAATGTTTACTATATGTCAGGTACTATAATAAGCACTTCATACACCTTAACTTGTGAACATTTTTGGATGAAAAAAGCAAGACCCAAGAGACCCAAAAGGTTAAGTAACTTGCCTAAGGTCACACAGCTAGAAAGTAAGAAGACTGAGATTCTAACCCAGAACCACTTTACTATGTTGTTTTATCCATTCATACATTGCAAGTGATATATTCTTTACAGCACCATTTTCAATAAAAAAACTAAAATTATTAACCTTCTAAATGTTCGTGAATATAGGAAAATTAAATAAGTTATTAGTCAGTTAATAAGTATAAAAAATAATAACTATTTTTACTGATAAGCAATTGCATCTAAGATATTTTACTAAGTGGAAGACCAAGGTGCAGATCAGTGTATATACTTTACTGCTTTCTTGTATTAAAAATAAGAAAGAAAGGTTATACATGTATGTGCTTGTATGTGCACAGAATATTCCTAGAAGCATAGATAAGAATCTAAATATAGTGCTTGCCTCTAAAAGGGGAAACTAGGAACTATGATCTCAGTCAGCATTATGTTTTCTGGAACTAAGTGTATACGGATCTCCTTTGACTTTCAGTGGGGCTATATCCCTGACAAATGTACTGTAAGTTGAAAATACTGTTAAGTCAAAAATGCATTTAATGCACCTAACTGCTGAACATCATAGTTTAGCTTAGTCTACTTTAAACATGTTCAGAACCCTTAAATTAGCCTACAGGTGGGCAAAATCATATATCACAAAGCCTACTTTATAATAAAATATTGACTATATCATATAATTGATTGAATACTATACTGGAAGTGAAAAACATAATGGTTATGTGGGTACAGAAAAGTTGAAAGTGTATCGATTGTATATCCTGTGATCATGCGGCTGACTGCAAGATGCAGCCCACGCCTGCTGCCCAGGATTATAAGAGAGTATCATACCACATATTGGTAACCCAGAAAAAGATCAAAATTCAAAATACATTTCTACTAAATGCATATCTCTTTTGCACCACCATAAAGTAAAAAATTGTGAGTTGAACCAATGCAAGTTGGATACTGTCTAGATATTCCTAACTTTGGAACTGATCTGAATTAAAATGAATATGGGGAAAATAATGACAGAGGGCAAAGGTGATAAATACCAAAAGTACATTTGAAAATAGCCCAAATAGTTCCACAGAAAACATATCACTTTGAAGTTAATGTTAGAGTAATATGACATAGAATGTTGTTAAGTTGAGTCTCAGCATGAAATGTTTTATAACTGTGTCTTTAGGTATTTGAGCAATGTTTTGATTGAATTTTTAAACATTTACTTATGATATATGGTTTGAGACAAGGGGTCTCAATGTATGGTCTGCAGATCTCTGGAGACTCTGAGACACTTTTAGTAAGCCCTCGAGGTCAAAACTACTTAAAAAATAATATTAAGATATCATTTACCATTTACACTGTATTGATATTTGCATTGAAGTACAAAAGCCATGGAGGGTAGAACTTCTGGTGCCTTAATACAAATTGAGGCAATTGTATCAAAATATACTAGTATTCTTTACCATCATACATTTACAAGCTAAAAAGCAGTTTCATTTAAGTATGTTCTTGTTGGGGGCACCTGGGTGTCTCAGTCGGTTGAGCATACAACTCTTGGTTTCTGCTAGGGTATAATCTTAGGGTCATAAGATCCAGCCCAGAGTTGAGCTCCACACTCAGTGGGGAGTCTGCTTGAAGAGTCTCTCCCTCTGCCCCTCCTCTTACTCTCTCTCTCTGAACTATAAATAAACCTTTAAAAAATGTCCTTGATAAAGCACAGTAGTCATCCCTTATCCATGGAGGATATGTTTCAAGATCCCCAGTGGTCATCTGAAATCATGCATAGTACTAAACCATATATATTGATGATTTTTACTGTACATATATAACTGTAATAAATTTTAATTTATAAATTAAGCATGGCAAAATTTTATATTATATATAACTAAAAATAAAACAATTATAACAATTATTGTAATAAAATTTACATAATAAAGTTTACATAATAAATAATTTACATAATAAAATTACATAATAAAAACTATGTAAATATGATCTCTCTCTCTCTCTCTCTCAAAATATCTTATTGTGCTGTACTCACCCTTATGATGATGACATGGGATGGTAAAATGCTTGCATGATAAAATGAAGTGAGGTAAATGACATAGGCATTGTGATATAGCTTGAGGCTATTTACTGACCTTTTGACAATACATGAGAAGGAGGGTCATCTGCTTCTAGATGACAGTTAACAGCAAGTATCTGAAACCATGGGAAGCAAAACCACAGATAAATTTTGACACTATAGTACACATATTTTTAATATTCTTTGTGAAAAAATGGGAAGTATATATAAAGTATATATAATGTATATAAAGTATATAAAAGTATATAAAGTATATATATCTATATAAAGTATATATAAAGTACTTCTGCTGCACACTGAAGTATAATGATTGTCAAGAAAAGGACTTGAAAACTATTTGAGCTTTGTGTTGACACTTTTTTTCATGAAATACAATTTTTACTTGAAAGAATGACTGACAGAAAATTATGGCTATTTAAATTTAGGTATTTGGTAGATATTTCTTGGAAATTAACAAGGTGAACCTGTTACTTCAAGGAAAAACAACTAAATATTTGTTGCCAATGTTAACATTTGAGTTTCCACGTGAAAATTAGAATTTTTGGACAACTTGCTTCTGTCACTATATACTTGAAAACTTCCTATTACTTATAGACTTTCTGATGAAACCAGTGATGGTAGTAGTAAATGTGATGCATGTTTGATTCTGCATAATGAATCATATTAACAGTTGTATAACTTGTGAATTAATATTTTCCAAAATACCAATACATATTTTTTACAAATACTGCATGGCTGAAAGGTCCTTTCTAAGTGCACAATAGGTCACTGAATTTTAGTGAAATGGAATAGAGGTTCCTTGTTATGCTTTCAGAATCCAAACTGCAGTTATTCTGTAGAAAGGTACTCTTTGCCTGTTTTAGTGTTGTATCAACAAATAATATGTATACTTATGTGAAAATGTTATTAAAATGCTCCTCTTTTTTCGACTATATGCCCTTATGAGGCCACATTTTTTCTCCTATATTGCAACTAAAATAACATGTCACAGCAGATTGAGTGAAAAGAAAACAAGATATGAGAATCCAGCTGTCTTCTATTAAGCCAGATAGTAAAAAGGTTTGAAAAAATGTAAAACAATGTCACTCTTCTCAATAAATTACTTATATCTCATAAGTACATGCTATTATATTAACATATAATGCATTTATTATTTATAAATGTATTAATAGATTAATATGTTAGAATAGTTTTTAATATCTAGTATGGTGAATATTGATATGTATAATCCATATAAATAAAAGGTCTTTGGAATCCTAAATAATTTTTAAGAGTGTGAAGGGATCTGAGACCAAAAAACTTGAGAATTACTGATATGGGAAATCTTTTGCTTCTTGTCAGAGCTTGAAATTCCAGACACTTGAAATTTATTCTTTTGTGTTTGCAATGCTCATTAAAAAAAAAAAAAAAAAAAAACCTGTTATAGTAGTAAGGGTTTACCACTCAGATCACATTCCTTTTTGACAACAGGAACTCAGAAGATCTGGAAAAACACCATATCTTAGGAGACAAGGATGAACAAAAAGGTCAGCAAAAGAAGGTGGGGCACAAATACAATCTTTACTTATTCCACATTTTCCAATGGTCAGTCCTAATGACAGAAAGTTAAGTCGCAAAGCAAGGAACCTGAAATAAGAAACTGATTCAAGATATACCTTTGCTTGTATTGCTTGTGTCCCAGTTGTTTGTGCCTTTGACTCTGTAGAAACCAAAAAAACCCACCATCAATTTGCAAAAACCTCATAATTCATGTTAATTCACAGCATGCATACCCTATCAATCAGTTATTTAGTTGAAGGAAATCTCTTATTATGGAATTTCTCTGAAATACCTTGCTTTAAATTCACATTTTGTGAGACTAACCATTTTAATTTTCAGGACTACAAGTTCCTCACAGGGAATCTCAGGAAGTTGCCCTGTGTTAATACCTGTCTCCAAAACAAGCCCCTGGGGTTGAAGAAAATGAACCACTCTTCCAGTTACAAAGTAATTTTTTCTTTATTTAAATTTTACTAAGTTAACATATATTGCAATATTGGCTTTTGGAGCAGAATTCAATGACTCATTTCTTAAATAAAACCACCATTACTCATCACAGAACCTGCCCTCTTTAATACCCATTACCCATCTACCCATCTCCTACCCACCTCCTTTGATCAATCCTCAGTTTGTTCTCTGTCATTAAGAATCTCTTATCACTTGTTTCCCTCTCTGTTTTTCCCCCATTCCTTATGTTTTCTGCCTTAAATTCCACATATGAATGAGGTCATATAGTATTTGTCTTTCTCTGACTGACTTATTTCACTTAGCATAATACACTCTAGCTCCATCCACATCATTGCAAATGGTAAGATTTCAATTTTTAATGGCATAATAATATTCTATTATATATACATAATCACTTCTTCTTTATCCATTCATCACTCGATGGACATTTGGGCTCTCTCCAAAGTTTGGGTATTGTTGATAATATTAATATTGGGTTGCATATATCCCTTCAAAATTGTATTTTTGTACCCTTTGGGTAAATACCTAACAGTGCAATTACCAGATCATAGGATAGTTCTATTTTTAACATTTGAAGAACCTCCAAATTGTTCTCCAGGAAGGCTGCACTAGTTTGTATTCCCACCAACAGTGCAACGGGGTTACCCTATGCCCACATCCTCGTGAACATCTGTTGTTTCTTGTTTTGTTAATTTGAACAATTCTGACAGGGGTGAGATGTTATCCCATCATAGTTTTGATTTGTATTTCACTGATGAGTGATGTTGACCATCTTTTCATGCCTCTGTAAGCCATCCGAATGTCTCTGGAAAAGTGTTTATTCGTGCCTTCTGCCCATTTCTTAACTGGACGGTTTTTTGGGTGTTGAGTTTGAAAAGTTCTTCATCAATTTTGGTACTAATCATTTATCAGATATGTCATTGGTAAATATCTTCTCCTGTTCTATAGGATGCCTTTTAGCTTTGTTGATTGTTTCCTTCACTGGGCAGAAGTTTTGTATCTTGATGAAGTCCCAATAGTTTATATTTGGTTTTGTTTGCCTTGCCTCTAGTGTCATGTCTAATAAGAAATTGGTATGGCCCAGGTCAAAGAGGTATCTGCTTGTGTTCTCCTCTAGAATTCTGATGGTTTCCTGTCTCATATTTAGGTTTTCCTCCATTTTGAATTTATTTTTGTGTGTGGTGTAAGAAAGTAGTCCAGTTTCATTCTTCTGCATGTTGCTGTCCAGTTTTCCCAACACCATTTTTTGAAGAGACTCTTTTTTTCCCATTGGATTTTCTTTCCTGCTTTGTTAAAGATTAGTAGATCATATAGCTGTGGGCCCATTTCTGGGTTTTTGTATTCTGTTCCATTGATTTATGTGTCTGTTTTTGTGCCAGTATCATACTATCTTGATGACTATGGCTTTGTAATATAGCTTAAAATCCAGAATCCTGGTGCCTCTAGTTTTGTTTTTCTTTTTCAGAATTGCTTTGGCTCTTTGAGGTCTTCTTTGGTTCCATACAAATTTGAGGATTGTTTGTTCCAGCTCTGTGAAAAATGCTGTTGGCATTTTGGTAGGGATTGCATTAAATGTGTAGATTGCTTTGGGTAGCATAGACATTTTAACAATGTTTGTTCTTCTGATCCATGAGCAAGGGATAATTTGCCATGGCTTTGTGTCATCTTCAATTTATTTAAAAAAGTGTTTTATAATTTTTAGAATATAGGTCTTTTACCTCTTTAGTTAGGTTTATTCCTAAGTATCTTATTGTTCTTGGTGCAATTGCAAATAAGATTGATTCTTTGATTTCTCTTTCTGCTGCTTCATTATTGGTGTACAGACATGCAACAGATTTCCTGACATTGATTTGTATAATCTGCAAATTTGCTGAATTTATGTATTAGTTTTAGCAATTTTTTTGGTGGAGTTTTTCAGGTTTTCTACATAGAGTATTATGTCATCTGCAAATAGCATAAGTTTGACTTCTTCCTTGCCAATTTTATTACGTTTTATTTCTTTTTGTTGTCTGATTGCCAAGGCTAAGTTTTCCAATACAATGTTAAATAGTAATGGTGAGAGTGGACATCCTTGTCTTGGTCTTCACTGTAGGAAAAAGGATCTCAGTTTTTCCCTGTTGAGGATGATATTAGCTGAGGGTCTTTCTTATATGGCCTTTATGATGTCAAGGTATGTTCCCTCTATCCCTACTTTTTGAGGGTTTTTGTCAAGAATAGATGCTGTATTTTGTCAAATGCTTTTTCTGCATCTTTTGAGAGGATCATATAGTTTGTATCCTTTCTTTTATTAATGTGGTGTATTACATTCCCTGATTTTGCAGATATTGAACGACTCCTGCAGCCAAGGAATAAGTCCCACTTGATCATGGTGAATAATTCTTTTAATGTACTGTTGGATAGAATTTGCTAATATCTTGTTGAAAATTTCTACATCCATGTTCATGAGGGATGTTAGCCCGTAATTCTTCTTAGTGGGGTCTTTTCTGATTTTGGAATCAAGATAATGCTGCCTCATGCAAGGAGTTTGGTCATTTTCTTCCATTTCTATTTTTTGGAACAGTTTGAGGAAACTAGGTATTAACTCTTCTTAAATGGTTGGTGTAATTCCCCTGGGAATCCATCAGACCCTGCACTTTTGTTTGTTGGGTTATTTTTGATTACTGACTCAATTTCTTTGCTGGCTATAGGTCCATTCAAATTTTCTTCCTGTTTCAGTTTTGGTAGTTTGTAGGTTTCTAGGAATTTTTCCATTTCTTCCAGATTGGCTAATTTTTTGGCATATAATTTTTCATGGTGTTCTCTTAAAATATCTGTATTTCTTTGGGGTTGGTTGTGATCTCTCCTCTTTCATTCATGATTTTATATATTGGGGTCTTTTCTCTTTTCTTTTTAATAAGTATGGCTAGGGGTTCATTAATTTTTATTAATTCTTTCAAATAACCAGCTCTTAGTTTTGTAAATATGTTCTGTTTTTTTGTTTGTTTGTTTGCACGTTTCTGTATTGTATATTTCTGTTCTAATCTTCATTATTTCCTGTCTTTTGCTGTCTTAAAGCTTCATTTGCTCTTTCTTTACTAGCTTCTTGAAGCGTAAGGTTGGGTTGTGTATTTGATAATTTTTTTTTGCTTCTGAGGTAGGCCTATTGCAATATACTTCCCTCTTGGGACTGCCTTTTCTGCATCCCAAAGGTTTTGGACTGTCATGTTTTTATTTTCATTTGCTTCCATGTATTTTTTTTTAATTTCTTCTGTAACTTACTATTTAACCTATTCATTCTATAGTAGGATATTCTTTAACCTCTATGTACTTGTAGTCTTTCCAAATTTTTCTGTGATTGACTTCAAGTTTCATAGTATTGTAGCCTGAAGATTGCTTGGTATGATCTCCATCTTTTTGTACTTATTGAGGGTTGATTTGTAACCCAATATGTGATCTATTCTGGAGAATGTTCCCTGTGCACTCATAAAGAATGTGTATTCTGATGCTTTAGGACGGATTGTTCTGAATATAGCTGTTGAGTCCATCTGGTTCAGAGTGTCATTCAAAGCCATTGTAACCTGATTAATTTTCTCCTTAGATGATATATCCATTGTTGTAAGTGGTGTGTTAAAGTCCTTACTATTATTGTCTTATATCAATGTTTATTTATACTTATTAATTGATTAATATATTTGGGTGCTCCCAAGCTGGGAGCATAAATATTTATAATTGTTAGATCATCTTGATGGATAGACTCCTAATTATGATCTAATGCTCTTCATCTTTTCTTACAGTTTTCTTTGTTTTTAAAATCTAGTTTGTCTGATGTAAGCATTTCTACTCTGGCTTTTTTTATGGATATTAGCATGATAGATATTTTCCCATCCCTTCACTTTCAATCTGTAGGTGTCTTTAGGTCTAAAATGAATCTCTTGTATACCTTACATCTTTTGACTGGAGCATTTATTCCATTTATATTCAGAGTGATTACTGAAAGGTATGAATTTAGTGCCATTGTGTTACATGTAAATTTGGTGTTTCTACTGGTGTTCTCAGGTCCTTTCTAGTCTTTGTTGCTTTTGGTCTTTTTTTCCCTTCCACTCAAAGAGTTCCCCTTAAAATGTCATGCAGGGCTGGTTTAATGGTCAGGAACTCCTTTAGTATGTTTGTCTAGGAACTCTTTATCTCTCCTTATATCCTGAATTACAGCCTTGCTGGTAAAAAATTCTTGGCTGCATATTTTTTTTCCATTTAGTACATTGAATATTTCCTGCCATTCCTTTCTGTCCTGCCACCTTTTTGTGGACAGATCTACTGCAAACATGATCTGTCTTCCCTTGTATGTTAAGGAATATTTTTTCCCTTGCTGTTTTCAGGATTCTTTCCTTGTCTGTGTATTTTGTGAATTTGGCTATGATATGCTTGGTTATGTTTGGCTTTTGTTAAATTTAATGAGAGTTCTCTGTGCTTCTTGAATTTTAATGTCTGCGTCCTTCCCCAGATTAGGGAAGTTTCCAGCTACAATTTGTCCAAATAAAGTTTCTGGTCCTCTTTGTAGCATCTTCTTCTTCTTCTGGGACTCCAATGATGTGAATCTTACTACATTCAAACATACTATCTAATAAGTCAGTGACTTCTCTAAGTCTACTTTCAT
Source organism: Martes martes (assembly GCF_963455335.1). Lineage (NCBI taxonomy): Eukaryota > Metazoa > Chordata > Mammalia > Carnivora > Mustelidae > Martes > Martes martes. The sequence goes on from NC_137897.1 coordinate 61,789,340, forward strand.
GGTCCATACCTTTCTTTCCCCCTTTTTTGTGCTTCATTATTTCTATTTTATCTTCTATATCACTGATTTGCTCCTCCACTTCATCCATCCTCATTTTTTCGTGCTCCACTTGAGATTGTGTCTCAGTTATAGCATATTTTATCTCAGCCTGACTAGATTTTTAGTTCTTTTATCTGTGCTGTCAGGGATTCTTTATGATATTCTAGGCTTTTTAAAATCCCAGCTAATATATTTATAATTGCTTTAAGTTCTAGTTCAGATATCTTACTTATATCTGTATGGATTAAATGTTTGGCCATGAGTTTTACTTTCTACTCTTTCTTTCTGGGTGAATTTCTCTATCTTGTCTTTTTGTCCAGAAAAGAAAAATAACAAAACAAAACAAAAAAGCAGAAAAGCAAACAACTAAGATTCTGGTTGTGTTTAGTTCTGTTTGTTAATAGAACCTAGATTCCCCCTCTCCCCCAAATAAGTAAAAATAAATAAATTAATTAAACAAAATAAATTGGAAGTAAAAAATATTAAAAAATATAAAGTATATAAATATGAAATTAAAAATAATTAAAAATGAAAAGAAGGAATTGAAAACATAAGAAAACAAATGATAATAATTAAGAAATTAAAACATATAAGGAAAAAGGAAGCTGGATCCTGTTTTCTCCTAGAGTTTAAGCTTTGCAACTCTCTATGATCAGTAAACTTGGTGTAAGTGAGGTTTTTTGCTGGTCTTCTGGGGGAAGAGCCTGTTGCACTTATTCTCAGGTTGTCTTGCTCTGGTGGAAATGCTCTTCCTGGTCACAGTCGGTCAAGACTTGATGTAAGCAACTCTAGACTCCACTAGGTGGCGCTGTTTTGCTCCTTGAGGGCTTTCAGCACTGATAGGTGAGATGAATATGGCAGTGCCCTCCCTGTTGGTTGTACCCAGAGCTGAAAGTCCGTGCTCCTCCCCATCCCCCCCCCCAACCCCACTCTTCAGTGAGCTCTTCCAGAAGACCAATCAATCACTCTTGTGTCTCTGGTTTCCATCAGAACCTTGCATTTATCCCTGCCCGTGGCTTAGGCATGTTGTTGTTGTTGCTGTTGTCATTTTTGTTGTTTTTATCTCAGGCACATGGCTGAGTTTCAACCCTCCAAATTTTCAGGACTCCTGATGTGCAGACCTACATTGTTGCTCCATGGGATGGTCTAACTAAGCTTTTGTCATTTACTGGGCCAATGCCAGGAAAGTGGTCACACAACTGTACAGCAGTTCTCAGTTTATGGCAAATCAGAACAGAAAGCTGGCACCACGACTTGCTGTTCTCAGCCAGCTTCTGAGCTCCTGTGTCTGGAACAGTGTAGCACTACTGTGCTACCCATTCTTCTTGCAACCCAGGGGATCCTCAAACCATGGTGTGACAACTAGGTATCCATCCCACTTCGTCACCCAAAAACCTATAAGCCAGGCACATCTTCCACTGTAGCAGACTTTTACAAGGCCATATTTTGCACTCTTTGCTGTTTATAATACTTTGTTATAGCCTCTGTAAGTAGGGTCCCTCCCCACCACCATTTCCACAGCTAAATCTTCCCCAATTCAAGTCTCTGTACCTCCCACCTTCCAAGAGGTGGTTGCTTTTCTACTTGCAGACTAGCAGTTTTTTTTTTTTTCTCAAAACTTCAGTTTATTTCTTGGGTGTTCCAAATGATTTGATAGCTATCTAGTTATGTTTGAAGGAAGAGGAAACCTTAGGGTTCCCCTAATCTTCTGCCATCTTAACTCTTCTACAAAGTATTTTTTTTTCTATTTGAAGAAAGGTACTGCAGTGTATGGCTCAAAAAAGTTTTAGTGAATAAATGCGAGAATTAAAACCCTTCAGGGAGCTAAGATGGTGGCATAGTAGGAGGCCCCTGGACTTGACTCATCTGTTGACCACAGCTAGATAATGATAAAATCATTCTTTTTTAAAAAAAGATTTTATTTATTTATTTATTTGACAGACACAGAACACAAGTAGGCAGAGAGGCAGGCAGAGAGAGAGGAGGAAGCAGACACCCCGCTGAGCAGATATCCCGATTCGGGACTCGATCCCAGGACCCTGGGATCATAACCCAAGCTGAAGGCAGAGGCTTTAATCCACTGAGCCACCCACGTGCCCCATGATCAAATCATTCTTAATACTCAAGAAATCAATATGAGGACTGATAGAACAAAATGCATAACTAGAGGGAGAGAAGAAGCCATTTCAAGAAAGGTAGGAAGTGTGGACACATGGATTGGGGGAGAAATGGGTTATAGGTGCTGTGGATGGGGGGAGCCCTGGTCATGGAAAAAGGTGAAGAGTGAAATGCAGAAGCATATGTGCCAGGAAAACAATGATCCAAAACCACTGGCTGGGAAAGGGAGATGGGCTGAATTTCATATGCTTTTGCAACCAGCAGGGCTCAAAGATTGGACTTTCAGAGATCCCTGGGCTTGGCTGGGATAGATACATGAGGATCCTACCTTATTCCTGGAGCAGAAGAAGGCAAACAACCCCAGGGCAGAATATGTGATCTGAAATTGCCTAGTGGAACAGGGACACACCATTCATTCATTTTTTTTAATCCATTTTTTAAAAATTTAATTTCTTTCCAGTGTAACAGAATTCATTGTTTATGCACCACACACAGTGCTCCATGCAATATGTGCCCTCCCCAATACCCACCACCAGGCTCCCTAACTTTCCCACCCCCCGTCCCTTCAGATTGTTTTTCAGAGTCCATAGTCTCTCATGGTTCATCTCCCCCTCCAATTTCCCTCAACTCCCTTCTCCTCTCCATCTCCCTATGTCCTCTGTGTTATTTCTTATGCTCCACAAATAAGTGAAACCATATGATAATTGACTCTCTCTGCTTGACTTATTTCATTCAACATAATCTCTTTCAGTCCCATCCATGTTGACACAAAAGTTGGGTATTCATCCATTCTGAAGGAGGCATAATACTCCATAGTGTATATGGACCACATCTTCCTTATCCATTCGTCCATTGAAGGGCATCTTGGTTCTTTCTACAGTTTGGCGACCGAGGCCAGTGCTGCTATGAACATTGGGGTACAGATGGCCCTTCTTTTCACCACATCTGTATCTTTGGGGTAGATACCCAGTAGTGCAATTGCAGGGTCATAGGGAAGCCTTATTAAGTAATCTCCACACTGTTCTCCAAAGTGGCTGCACCAACTTGCATTCTCACCAACAGTGTAAGAGGGTTCCCCTTTCTCCACATCCTCTCCAACACACGTTGTTTCCTGTCTTGTTAATTTTGGCCGTTCTAACTGGTGTAAGGTGGTATCTCAATGTGATTTTAATTTGAATCTCCCTGATGGCTAGTGATGATGAACATTTTTTTCATGTGTCTGATAGCCATTAGTGTGTCTTCATTGGAGAAGTGTCTGTTCATGTCTTCTGCCTTTTTCTTGACATGGTTATCTGTTATGTGTGTGTTGAGTTTGAGAAGTTCTTTATAGATCCTGGATATCAGCCTTTTGTCTGTATTGTCATTTGCAAATATCTTCTCCCATTCCGTGGGTTGCCTCTTTGTTTTGTTGACTGTTTCCTTTGCTGTGCAGAAGGATCTTGATGAAGTCCCAAAAGTTCATTTTCGCTTTTGTTTCCTTCGCCTTTGGAGACATATCTTGAAAGAAGTTGCTGTGGCTGGTATCGGAGAGGTTACTGCCTGTGTTCTCCTCTATGATTCTGATGAATTCCTGTCTCATGTTGAGGTCTTTTATCCATTTCGAGTTTATCTTTGTGTACAGTGTAAGAGAATGGTCGAGTTTCATTCTTCTACATATAGCTGTCCAATTTTCCCAGCACCGTTTATTGAAGAGACTGTCTTTTTTCCACTGGATATTTTTTCCTGCTTTGTCAAAGATTATTTGACCATAAAGTTGTGGGTTCATATCTGGGGTCCCTACTCTGTTCCACTGGTCTATGTGTCTGTTTTTATGCCAGTACCATGCTGTCTTGGTGATCACAGTTTTGTAGTAAACTTGAAATCAGGTAACGTGATGCTGCCAGTTTTGTTTCCTTTTTCAACATTTCCTTAGCAATTTGGCGTCTATTCTGAGTCCATACAAATTTTAGTATTATTTGGTCCAGCTCTTTGAAAAATACCGGTGGAATTTTGATCAGAATGGCATTAAAAGTATAGATTGCTCTAGGCAGTATAGACATTTTAGCAATGTTTATTCTTCAAATCCAAGAGTATGGAATGGTCTTCCATCTTTTTGTGTCTTCTTCGATTTCTTTCATGAGTGTTCTGTAGTTTCTAGAGTACAGATCCTTTACCTCTTTGGTTAGGTTTATTCCCAGGTATCTTATGATTCTTGGTGCTATAGTAAATGGAATCGATTCTCTAATTTCCCTTTCTATATTTTCATTGTTAGTGTATAAGAAAGCCACTGATTTCTGTACATTGACTTTGTATCCTGCCACGTTACTGAACTGCTGTATGAGTTCTAGTAGTTTGGGGGTGGAGTCTTTGGGGTTTTCCATATAAAGTATCATGTCCTCTGCGAAGAGAGAGAGTTTGACTTCTTCATTGCCAATTTGGATACGTTTTATTTCTCTTTGTTGTCTTATTGCTGTTGCTAGGACTTCTAATACTATGTTGAACAAGAGTGGTGAGAGTGGGCATCCTTGTCTTGTTCCTGATCTCAACGGGAAGGCTGTGAGCTTTTTCCCATTGAGGATGATATTTGCTGTGGGTTTTTCATAGACAGATTTTATGAAGTTGAGGAATGTTCCCTCTATCCCTATACTTTGAGGCGTTTTAATCAGGAATGGATGTTGGATTTTGTCAAATGCTTTTTCTGCATCAATTGAGAGGACCATGTGGTTCTTCTCTCTTCTCTTATTGACTTGTTGTATCACATTGATTGATTTGCGAATGTTGAACCATCCTTACAACCCAGGGATGAATCCCACCTGGTCATGGTGGATAATCTTTTTAATGTGCTGTTGGATTCTATTTGCTAGGATCTTTTTGAGAATCTTAGCATCCATATTCATCAGTGATATTGGTCTGAAATTCTCCTTTTTGGTGGAGTCTCTGCCTGGTTTGGGGATCAGGGTAATGTTGGCTTCATAAAAAGAGTCTGGAAGTTTTCCTTCTGCTTCAATTTTTTGAAACAGCTTCAGGAGAATAGTTGTTATTTCTTCTTTGAACGTTTGGTAGAATTCCCCAGGAAATCCATCAGGTCCTGGGCTCTTGTTATTGGGAAGTTTTTGATCATTGCTTCAATCTCGTTACTAGATATTGGTTTATTCAGGTTGTCAATTTTTTCCTGGTTCAATTTTGGAAGTTTATAGTTTTCCAAGAATGCATCCATTTCATCTAGGTTGCTTAACTTATTGGCATCTAACTGTTGATAATAACTTTTGATGATTGTTTCTACTTCCTTGGTGTTAGTTGTGATCTCTCCCTTTCATTCATAATTTAATTAATTTGGGCCTTCTCTCTTTTCTTTCAGATTAGTGTGGCCAATGGTTTATCGATCTTATTGATTCTTTCAAAAAACCAGCTTATAGTTTCATTGATGCGTTCTCCTGGATCTCTAGTTTCTATCTCATTGATCTCTGCTCTAATCCTGATTATTTCCCTTTTTGTGTGTGGAGTTGCCTTAATTTGTTGTTGAAGTGCATCTGTGAGAGGTGGCATTGCCACTCTGGGGACAAAAAAAAAAAACAACTGGTAGGTGCCATTTTCCTCCTCTGCTACTCAACCTGCTGAGGGCAGGGAACCAGGACACTGGCTGTTTAACCTGTTTGTTCCAAATCACACGTCCCTGTGTTCTGGCACATTTGGCCTTCTGGTTCAAACCTGCATCAGTCCCAGTGTGGAAAAGCCCTTTCCCAGAGGATCAGTGTAGGTCCCCAATACATGAGGTCCCTGGAGTTTGGAATTTTAAAAGCCAACAGGCCTTACTAGGGTAAAAAGAAAAGCAAACTGTGCTGCTCCAGAAGGCAAATGGCCCAGAGACAAAAAGTGTGAAAACAACAATCTGAAAAACACTTGTGACACCTAAGGGGAAATTATGCACTCCTATGAAAGTGTTTCCCTGAGAACAGCAAACACAGACACCCCTCTCCAGGGACAAAGAAGAGGGCTGGCACCATTTGCTTTCCTGCTCCACAGCAGAAACCCAATTCAGTAAACAGTACTGGGTCAGCACTGGCTGCCTTTCCAGCTTATACCAAGTCCCGCCTCTCCCCCTAACCCCCTCACCCCGTGCTCTGCTGGTATGGCTTTTCTAGGGGAAATGTGACTTAGGATTAACACAGCAGGTCAGAATACCAGCAGGAATCCCTGCACACACCATGTCCCTTGACCATAGAGCTCTGCGAAACTTCAGTTCTAGTGGAAATAACATCATGTTCCCTTTAACAAGCAGACAACAGCACACCTAGTTAAAAGTCAGCACACTCAAAGCAGCAATGTCCACAATAGCCCTACTGTGTAAGAGTTGAGATGCCCTTCAACAGATGAATGGATAAAGAAGATATGTACCATATATGCAATGGACTATTACTCAGCCATCAGAAAGGATGAATACCCAGCTTTTGCATCAACATGTGTGGGACTGGAGGAAATTATGCTAAGTGAAATAAGTCAAGCAGAGAACGTCAATTACCATATGGTTTCACTTATTTGTGGAACATAAAGAACAGCATGGAGGATATTAGGAGAAGGAATAAAAAATGAGGAGGGGAATAGGAGGGGGAAATGAATCATGAGAGACCATGGACTCTGAGGAGAAACAAACTGAGGGTTTTAGAAAGGAAGGGGGTGGGGAGATGGGTGAGCCTGGTGATGAGTATTAAGGAGGGCACAGATTGCATGGAGCACTGGGTGTTACATGCAAACAATGAGTCATGGAACGCTACACCAAAAACTAATGATGTACTGTATGGTAACTAACATAACATAAAACAAAACAAAAACAAAACAAAGCAAAACAAAAACAACAGAGATTTGCAACCCCTACAAAGTTTATCAGGTAGGCTGAAAAATATAGTGACGGGACTTGTGTTGTGGACAAGTGGTATTTAGTGGTGGAAACAGCAGAGATCTGAGCACATATTCTACACTTTACTTCAGCCACCAATTTGTGGATAAAACAGTTCTGTTTTCTTCTCATTCTCTCCTGTTATCCTCTGTATCCAATGGTTTGTCATTAAAGAAAGAATAAAACAAACAAAAAGAACCATATAATCCTTTCAAGAGATGCAGAAAAAGCATTTGACAAATTACAACATCCATTCATGATAAAAACTGAACAAGGTAGATTTAGAGGAACCATACTTTGTTATCATAAAGGCCATATATAAAAATACCACAGCTAACATCCTTAATGGGGAAAAACAAACTTCCCCCTCTACAGTCAAGAATAAGACAGAGATGTCCATTCTTAACACTGTTATTTGACATAGTATTAGAAGACCTAACCTTAGCAATCAGAAAACAAAAAGAAATAAAAATCATCTAAACCAGACAGGAAGAAGTCAAATTTTCACTATTTTCAGAAGATATGATATTCTGTGTAGAAAACCAAAAAGACCACCAAAAAACTGCTAGAACTGATACAAGAATTCAGTAAAGTCATAGGATACAAAATCAATTTACAGAAATATGCTCATTTCTATATACCAATAATGAAATAGTAGAAAGAGAAATCAAGGAATCAGTCCCATTGACAATTACACCCAAAACCATAAGATATTAAGGAATAAACCTAACTAAAGAGTTGAAAGACCTATACTCTAAAAAGTATAAAACAATGATGAAGAAATTGAAGATGACACAAAGAAATGAAAAAACATTCCATGTTCATGGATTGGAAGAACAAACATTGTTAAAATGTCTATACTACCCAAAGCAATCTATACATTTAATGCAATCCCCATCAAAATATCATGATCATTTTTCACAAAGCTAGAATAAACAATCCTAAAATTTGTATGGAGTCACAAATGACCCCAAATAGCCAAAGCAATCTTGGAAAGGAAATGCAGACCTGGAGGTATCACAATTCCAGACCTCAAGTTATATTACAAAGCTGTGGTCAAGAAGACAGCATGGTACTGGCACACAACAGACACATAGAACAGTGTAACAAAATAGATAACCCGTAGATGGACCCACAGCATTATGGTCAATTGATCTTCACCAAAGCAGGAAATAATATCCAATTGAAAAATGACAGTCTCTTCAACAAATGGTTTTGTGGAAAGTGGACAGCAACATCCAAAAGAATGAAAGTGGACCACTTTCTTACACCATACAGAAAAATAAATTCAAAATGGATGAAAGACCTAAATATGAGGTGGGAAACCATCAAAATCCTAGAGAAGAACACAGACAGTAACCTCTTTGACATCGACTGTTGCAAATTCTTACTAGATATGTCTCCTCAGGCAAGGGCAACAGTAGGGAAAATAAGCTATTGGGATTTCATCAGGATAAAAGATTTCTACAAAATAAGGAAACAATTACCAAAACTAAAAGATAAACTTCAGAATGGGAGAAGATACTTACAAATGACATATCTGATAAAGCATTAGTATGCAAAATATGTAAATAACTGATAGAACTCAATACCCAAAAAACAAATAATCCTCTTAGGAAATGGGCAGAGGACATAAATAGACATTTTTTTCCAAAGAAGGCATCCTAATGGTTAACAGACACATGAAAAGATGATCAACATCACCCATTATCAGGGAAATACAAATCAAAACTACAATGAGATATCACATCACACCTGTCAGGATGGTGAAAATTAACAACACAGGATAGAAGAGTTGTTGGCAAAGATATGGAGAAAAGGTCACCCTCTTACACTATGGTGAAATGCCAACAGGTTCAGACACTCTGGAAAACAGTATGGAGATTTTTAAAACAAATTAAAAATAAAAATACCCTACAATCCAGCAATTCCCCTACTAGGTATTTACCCCAAGAATATAAAAATGATGATTTGAAGGGGTATATGCACCCTGATGTTTATAGCTGCATTATCAATGTAGCCAAGTTATAGAAAGATCCCAAATGTTCATCAACTGATGAACAGATAAAGAAGGAGTACATATATAGAGTGGGCTATTGCTCTGCCGTAAAAATAATGAAATCTTGCCATTTACAGTGATGTCATGGAGCTAAAGAGCATTATGTTAAGCAAATTCAGTCAGCCAGAGAAAGACAAAAACATATTTCACTCATATGTGGAATTTCAGACACAAAACCTGAACATAGGGGGAAAAAACAGAAAAGCAAACCAGAAAACAGACTCTTAACTATAGTGAACAAACTGTGGAGTGCTGTAGGTGCGGTGAGCAGTAGGGGGAGTGTGATAGATTGTTTTTAAACTCGGTTGGTCAACATATAGTATATCATTAGTTTCAGATGTAGAATTTAATAATATATCAGTTACATATAATACCCAGTGCTCACCATATCACATGCCCTCCTTAATGGCCATCACCCAGTTACCCCATCCCCCCACCTCCCCTCCAGCAATCCTCAGTTTTTTTCCTATAGTTAAGAGTCTCTCATCATTTGTCTCCCTCTCTGATTTCTTCCCATTCAGTTTTCCCAACCTTCCCCTGTGATTCTCTGTGCTGTTTCCTAAAATTCCACATATGAGTGAAACCATATGATAATTGTCTTTCTCTGATTGACTTATTTCACTCAACATAAAACCCTCTAGTTCCATCCACATTGATGTAAGTCGTAAGAGTTCATTCTCTATGATGGCTGAGTAATCTCCCATTGTATATATACAGACCACATCTTCTTTATCTATTCCTCTGTCAACGGACATATGGGCTCTTTCCATAGTTTGGCTATTGTGGACATTGCTGCTATAAACATTGGGGTGCAGGTGCCTCTTCAGGTCACTACATTTGTATCCTTGGGGTAAATACCTGGTAGTCCAATTGCCCAGTTCTAGGGTAGCTCTATTTTTTAAAGAAGATTTTATTTATCCATTTGACAGACAGAGATCACAAGTAGGCAGAGAGGCAGACAGAGAGTGAGGAGGAAGCAGGCTCCCCACGGAGCAGAGAGCCCGATGTGGGGCTCAATCCCATGATCCTGGGATCATTACCGGAGCTGAAGGCAGAGGCTTTAACTCACTGAGCCAGCCAGGCACCCCAGGGTAGCTCTATTTTTAATGTCTTAAGAAACCTCCATTCTGTTTTCCAGAGTGGCTGCACCAGCTTGCATTCCCACCAGCAGTGTAACAGGGTTCCCCTTTCTCCACATCCTCACCAATATTTGTTGTTTCCTGTCTTGTTAATTTTAGCCATTCTGACTGGTGTAAGGTGGTATCTTATTGTTGTTTTGATTTGTATTTCCCTGATGCCAAATGATGTGGAAAAATTTTTTTCATGTGTCTGTTGGCCATTTGTAGGTCTTCTTGGGAGAAATGTCTGTTTGAGTCTTCTGTCCATTTCTTGACTGGATTATTTGTTTATTTGGTGTTGAGTTTGATAAGTTCGTTATAGATCTTGGGTACTAGCCCTTTATCTGATATGTCATTTGGAAATATCTTCTCCCATTCCATAGGTTGCCTTTTAGTTTTGTTGACTATTTCATTGGCTGTGCAAAGGCTTTTTATCTTGATGAGGTCCCAATAATTCATTTTTGCTTTTGTTTCCCTGGTCTTTGGAGACAAGTCTAGCAAGAAGTTGCTATGGCTGAGGTTGAAGAGGCTGCTGCCTGTATACTCCCCTAGGATTTTGGTAGATTCCTGCCTCACATTTAGGTCTCTCATCAACTTTGAATTTACTTTTGTTTACGGTATAAGAAAGTGATACAGTTTCATTCTTCTGCAAGTTGGTGTCCAGTTTTCCCAACACCATTTTTTGAAGAGACTGTCTTTTTCCCACTTTGGAAGATTCCTCCTTTTTGGGTGATTAATTGACCATAAAATTGTGGGCTTATTTATCAATTTTCTATTCTGGTCCATTTATCTATGTGTCTATTTCCATGCCAATATCATACTGCTTTGATTATTACAGCTTTGTAATGTAACTTGAAGTCCAGAATTGTGATTCCTCCAGCATTGCTTATTTTTCTTCAAGATTTCTCTGGCTATTCTGGGTGTTTTGTGGTTCAATACTAATTTAAGAAGTATTTGTTCTAATTCTATGAAAACTGCTGTTGGTATTTTAATAGGGATTGAATTAAATGTATCATTTGCTTTGGTTAGTAAAGACATTTTAACAATATTTGTTCTTCCAATCCATGACCATAGAATTTCTTTCAATTTATAGTGTCATCTTCAATTTCTTTCATCAGTGTTTTATATTTTTCAGAATACAGGTCTTTCACCTCTTTGGTTAGGTTTATTCCTAGTTGTCTTATTACTTTTTCTGCAATTATAAGTGGGATTATTTTCTTAATTTTTCTTTCTGCTGCTTCATTATTGGTGTATAGAAATGAAATTGAGTTCTTTGCATTGATTTGTGTCCTGCAACTTTACTGAATTTGCTTATAAGTTCTAGGAGTATTTTGGTCAAGTATTTTGGATTTTCTACATATAGTATCATGCCATCTGCAAAGAATGAAAGTTTTGGGCTTTTCTTACTGACTTGGATGATATTCATTTCTTTTTGTTGTCTGATTGGTGTGGCTAGGACATCCCCTACTATGTTGAACAGAAGTGGTGGGCATAGACATCTTTGTCTTGTTCTCAACCTTAAGGGAAAATCTCTAAATTTTTCCCATTAAGGATGATGTTAGCTGTGGTTTCTTCATAGATGGGCTTTGATATGTTGCAGTATGTTCCCTCAAAGCTTAATTGTTAAATTTTTAAAAAAATGTTTTATTTATTCACCTGTCAGAGGGAGATAGAGAGAGAAAGGGAACAAGGAAGTGTAACAGCAGGCCAAAGGAGAAGCAGGTCCCAGCTGAGCAAGGAACTCAACATGGGACTTGATCCTAGAACCCTAGGATCATGACTCAAGCCAAAGGCAGACACTTAACCAACTGGGTCACCCAGATGTCCCCCTCCAAACCTACTTTGTTGACAGGTTTTATCATTAATGGAGGCTGTACTTTCTAAAAATATTTTTCTGTATCTATTGAAATGATAGTATGATTCTTATCCTTTTCCTTATTGATGCAACAAAACACATTAATTGATTTGTGAATATTGAACCATCCTTGAAACCCTAAATAAACACCACTTGATCTAGATGAATAGTTTTTTTTTTAATGTATTATTGGATTTGTTTTGATAGTAATTTGTTGAGGATTTTTGCTTTTATGTTCATGAGGGATTTTGGGTTATAGTTCCCTTTTCTAGTGGTGTGTTTATTTAGTTTTGTTATCAAGGTAATGCTGGACTCAGAATGAATTTGGAAGTTCTCTTCCTTTTCTATTTTTTGGAATAGTTTGAAAGTAATTGGTATTAATTCTTCCTTAAATGTTTGTTAGAATTCACATGTGAAGTTATCTGTTCCTGGGCTTTTGTTTGTTGGGAGTTTTTGGCGTACTGATTCAACATTTTTGCAGTTTATTGTTCTGTTCAAATTTTCTGTTTCTTCCTCCTTCAATTCTTTTTTAAGATTTAGTTTATTTGTCAGAGAGAGAGAGAGAGAAAAAACACAAGCAGGGAGAGCAGCAGGCAGAGGGGGAAGCAGGCTCCCTGCTGAGCAAGGAGTTTGATGCTGGATCATGTCCTGGGCTGAAGGCAAATGCTTAACTGACTGAGCCACCCAGGTGTCCCCTTCCTGTTTCAGTTTTGATAGTCTACATGTTTCTAGGAATTTATCCATTTATTTTGGATAGTCCAATTTGTTGGTATATAGTTTTTCATAATATGGTCTTCTGTTTGTCTTCTATTTGTATTTCTGTGGTGTTGGTTGCTATTTCTCTTCTCTTATTTGTGATTTTATTTATTAGAGTCCTTTCTCTTTTTTTCTTAATGAGTCTGGCTAGAGTTTAATTAATTTTATTTAGGTTTTCAAAGTACTGGCTCCTGATTTCATTGATACATTTTTTCAAGTTTCTTTATCATTTATTTCTGCTTTAACTTTTAATAATTTTTTCCTTCTGCTGGTTTTAAGTTTTGTGTTATTTTTCTATCTCCTTTAAGTGTAAGGTTAGGTTGTTTATTTAAGATTTGTTTTCTTTTGGGGGTAGACCTCTATTGGTATGAACTTTCCTCTTAGAACCAGTTTTACTGCCTTCTAGAAGTTTTGGACCATTGTGTTTTCATTTTCATTTGTTTCAATGTGCTTTTTTATTTTTACTTTTATTTCCATGTTGATCCATTTATTGCTTAGTAGCATGTTATTTAACCTTCTTATATTTATGGTCTTTCCAGAGTTTTTCTTTTGGTTGACTTCTAGTTTCATACTGTTGTTTTCAGAAAAGTTGCATGGTATGATTTCAATCTTCCTGAATTTGTTGCAGCTTGTTTTGTGGTCTGAATGTAATCTATTCTGGAGATTGTTCCCTGTGCTATTGAAAAAGAATGTGTACTCTGCTGTTTTAGGATAGAATGTTCTAAAATATGTGTTAAATCTACCTGGTCCAAAATGTCTTTCAAAACCACTGTTTCCTTATTTATTTTCTGTTTAGATGATATGTCCATTAAGGTAAGTGGGATATTCAGGTCTCCTACTCTTATTATATTATTACTTATTAATTCCTTTATGTTTCTTATTAACTGTCTTATGTATTTAGGTGTTTCTATGTTTGGGTCTGTAAATATTTAAAACTGTTATATTTTCTTTTTGGTTGTCCCCTTTATTATTATGTAGAGTCCTTTGTCTCCTGTTATAATTTTTTAACCTATATTTTTTCTGTGTAGGTAGGTAATGTTACCTGGCTTTCTTTTGGCAATGATTTGCATGATAGACATATCTTCATTCCTTCACTTTCAATTTGCACATGTCTTCAGGTCTAAACTATGGCTCTTATAGGGAGAATACAGATCTTAATTTTTTTTAAAAGATTTTATGTATGTATGTATGAATGTATTTATTTATTTATTTTTAGAGATTTTAATTACAGATTTTAATTTTTTAAATCCATTCTGACATCCTATGTCTTTTATTGGAGTATTTAGTCCATTTGCATTTGAAGTAATTGTGGGTAGATATGTATTTATTGTTATTTTATTATTTGTTTTGTGGTTGCTTCTGATGATTTTCTCCAATCCTTTCTTGTCTCTCTCTTTCTTGCTTTGCTAATTTTCTTTAGTGATGTATTTAGATTTTTTTGCCTTTATTCTTTGCATATTTATTATCAGTTTTCAATATGTGGTTTACTACTAGCTTTGTATAAAACATCAGCTGCATATAGTAGTCTATATGAAGTTGGTGGTCACTTAAGTTTGAACCCATTCTTTACTATTCTCCTTCCCACATCTTAGATAAATATTGTCATATTTTACATCCTTTTATTTTGTGAGTTTCTTGACTTTTTTTTACAGAAAAATCATCTTTACTGCTATTGTGTTTCTTTCTTTTATACTACCACTTTGGTATTTCCATTCTATTGAAAGAATCCCCTTTAATATTTCTTGCAGGGCTTGTTTGGAGTTGCAAACTCCTTTAGTTTTTCATTTATCTGGGAAACTCGATTTTTCCTTCTGTTCTGAATGATAGTCTTCCTGGATAGAGCATTTCTGCCTGCAGATTTTTCCCGTTCAGCTCGTTGAATGTATCACTCTCTTCTTGCTTGGCAAATTTCTTCTGTAAAATCCCCTGTAAGCCTTTTGGGTTTTCCTTTCTGAGTTTTGTCTCCTTTTGTCTTGTTGCTTTTAATTTTTTCTTTATCACTATATTTTGCCAATTTAATTACAATATGTTTCGGTATTGATGTGGTTTTGTTGATTTTGATCGGGGTAGTCTCTGTCTCCTTGTTCTGGATATTTGTGTCCTTCCCCTCATGAGGGAAGTTTTCAGTTATTATTTCTTCAAATGTATTGTATGCCCCCTTTTCTCTCCTTTTTCTGGGGTCCCTTTACTGCAAATGCTATTACATTTACGGACTCACTGAATTCCCTGTCTATTCTTGTGTTGCACAATTTTTCTTTCTCTCTTTTGTTCAGCTTGATTACTTTCCATTACACTGACTTCTAGGTCATTAATTAATTCCTCTGCTTCTTCTAGACCATTGCTCATTCCATCAAGTGTGTTTCTTTTTTTGTTTATTAGGCCCCTTTCCTCTGCTATGTTATTTGTTATCTCTGTGTTAAGTGTCTCACTGATGTCTTCCACTCTTTTTTCAAGTCCAGTGAATATCCTTGTGATCATTACTTTAAATTTTCTATGGGGCATGTTACTTATGTCTGTTTAGCTTAGATCTCTGACTTGTCCTGCTCGTCATTTGGGATAAATTTCTCTGTACTCTCATTTTCTTTAAGTCTCTGTGCCTGTTTCTGTGTATTAGGAAAGTCAGCTACATTTTCTGTTCTTGAGGGTTATCATCTTATGAAGAAGAGGTCCTGTAGTTCCCTGATGTGTAGTGTTTACTATTCCCCAGGGCCTTCTGGGAGTGTCTCCAATATGTGCTTCTTGTGCTCTGCTGTTTTGTCCTGGCTACTTTATCTTTCATGCCAGTTATCTGTAGAGTCTGTTTTTGCCTATTATGGTAGTGTTTTGTCCATGGCCTGAATGTGGTATTTTAAGTAAGTGTGCTCTTCTCTATGAAATGAGAGCTGTCCCCGCTGCCATTGGAGATGCAATGCGTGCAGGGATTTGGGCTGGTCTTCTCAGAGAGTGGCCCATTGTGCTGGGACTGAGGCAAACATGACTAAGAATGGTGGTTCTGCTGGAGTGGGGGGGTGTTTGGTGTAAGCAAGCTAGTAGCCAGATTTGGCACTGTGGTGGTTCTTGTAAGTTGCCCTGTGTTTGTGTTAAATGATGGAAGGAAGGAAATGGCACCAGCCAGTTCTTTTGTTCTGAGAGGGCTGTGTCCATGAATGCTTTCTCTCTGGGATGTACTCCAAGATGAACAAATACTTCCCCACCATGCTCACCAGGTGCATTTCAGATTGCTGATGCCATTCTGTACGTCCCCAAGTTGTTTAACTGCCTTCTCACAAATATCAGCACAATGCCCTCTAGGTTTTATCCCAGTCAAGTTTGCTGACCTTTAAACCTCCAGGGTTGAAGCTCTGCTAGTTGCCAGAATTTATGAGTTTCACCCCTTTAGCTTTCCAAACTGATTGCTGTGGAGGATTTATCTTATGTCGTCCCCTATGTGCTAGTCTGTCCCCCTTCTTCACTACTGTGACTCCCTTCAACCTGCAAGATTTATTACTCTCTGAAACTGTGTCTCCAGAGTTCCTACTTTCTTTGATGTGGCTTCTCTACTTTCAGTCATGGTGCTTGTTCTGCCAGTCTTCAGGACAATTTCTGGAGTATTTAGGATGATTTGATAGTTATATAGTTGTATTTGTGAGTTGAGGTGAGCCTAGGTTCTGCCTTTCTGCCACCATCTTCCCACTCCACATTCAAAGTAAGTATTTTTTTTAAAGATTTTATTTATTTATTTGACAGACAGAGATCACAAGTAGACAGAGAGGCAGGCAGAGAGAGAGAGAAGAAAGCAGGCTCCCTGCTGAGCAGAGAGCCTGATACGGGACTCGATCCCAGAACCCTGAGATCATGACCTGAGCCGAAGGCAGCGGCTTAACCCACTGAGCCACCCAGGCGCCCTCAAAGTAAGTATTGATGGATATGTATTTATTGTCATTTTTTTACTTGCTTTGTGGTTGTTTTTGTAGCTTTCCTCTGATCCTTTCTTCTCTTGGGTCTTTCTTATTGTTGTTGTTGTTATTTTTCTTTCTTTAGTGGTATTTTTGGATTTCTTTCTCTTTATTCTTTGCATATCTAGTACTGGTTTATGGTTTCCATTAGGTTTGTAGATAATATTTTCTGCACATAGCAATCTGTATGAAGTTGATGGCCACTTAAGTTTGAATCCACTCTTTACTTCTCTACTTCCCTCCATGTTTTAAGTATATGGTGTCATATTTTACTTCTTTTTATTTTTTTTCATAATTTGATTTTTACAGAAATATTTACTTTTACAGTTTTTGTGTTTTTTTTTAACATGTCATGCTTTCACTTATTGTCTCTTTTCCACTCAAAGAATCCCTTTTATTATTTATTTTTTTAAGTAGGCTTCATGCCCAGCATGGGGCCCAATGTAGAGCTTGAACTCACAGTGGTGAGATCAAGACTTGAGTGGAGGTCTAGAGTCAGATGCACAACCAACTGAGTCACCCAAGCACTACCCCCTTTTATTATTTCTTGTACCGCTGGTTTAGTGGTCATAAACTCATTTATTTTGTTTGTTTGTTTGTTTGTTTGTTTGGGAAACTCTTTATCCTTCTTATTCTAAATTATAGCATTGATGGTAGAGTATTCTTGCCTACAGATTTTTTTCCTTTCAGCACTTTGAATATAGTATGCCACTCTCTTCTGGGCTGCAAAGTTTCTGCTGAAAAATATGCTCATACACTAATGAGGTTCTGCACATATGTAACTATCATCTCTCTTGCTTTAGTATATGTGCTGCCGAAGCAAGCACTCATCTCTCTTGCTTTAAAAGTTTTTTCTTTACTATGTCTCTTGATGTGGACCTCCTTGGTTTGATTGTATGTTGGGGGGGATCTCTATGCCTTCTGGATTTCCCAGATTAGGGAAGTTTTTAGCTATTATTTCTTAAAATTAATTTTCTGCCCCATCTTCCAGCTCTTCTTCTGGGATGGCTATAATGTGAATGTTATGGTTGATGGAGTCACTGAATTCCCTTAGTTTACTCTCAATTTGCACAATTTTTTGCTTTCATTTTTTTTTTCAGCTCAATTACTTTCCATTACTTTGCCTTCCAGGTCATTAATTCATTCTTTCGCTTCATCTTGCCTGCTATTTTTCCCATCAAGTGTATTTTTAATTTCCTTCATCGTGTTCTTCATCTGTGTTTGATTCATTTGATCTCTTTATTAAGAGTCTTACTGATGTCCTCCACTCTTGGTATCTTAATGATCATTACTTTAAATTTTCTATCACACTTATTACTTACATCTGTTTCACTTAGGTCTCTTGCTGTGGTTTTTGTCCTGTTGTTTCATTTGGGAGATATTCCTCTGTATCCTCATATTGTCTAAATCTCTGTGTCTGTTTCTGTGTGTCAAGAAAGTCAACCCCATCTCCTTTCTTGAAGGTAATGGCTTTATGAAGAAGGGGTCCTGCAGTTCTCTGCAGTGCAGTGTCACCTGTTCCCTGGGATGTAGTGCTTCAAATATTATCTCCTATGTATGTTGCATGTGCCTTCCTGCTGAACCCTGGTCACTTTTTCCCTCAACTCAGTTGTCTGAAGAGCCTTTTTTTGCTTGTTGTGGGCAGTGTTTTGTCCCCATCTGGGTGGAACACATTTTAAGAAGGTGTGCCCCAGTCTGTTTGCAGAATAAGACCTGTTGCTGCCACTGTCACCAGAAATGAATTTTCACAAAACTCATGGGTTGGGAGACAAATTGTTGGTGGGGTTTATGCAGTTTTTCCAGGGAAGGAACCTGCAGCACTGGGACTGAGGCAAAAGCAACTGGCAAGGACAAATCTGCTGAAGCATGGGGGCATGGAACTTGCTGTAAGCAAATTAGGTAGAGTTTGTTGACATTGAGCTTGTTCTCTCAGGTGACTGGATTTATGCTGAAGTGCAGAGGAGGGAAATGTCATTTGCCAGCTACTTTGTTCCTGAAAGGGTCTTCCCATGATCCCTGCTTTTCTGGGCCACACTGAGATGAGTAAATAACTCTCCTGACTGTCTGCCTCTCGTGTTTTTCAAACTCTGCTCCAAGGCTCTAGCTCCTCTGGCTGTTTTTTTGTGTTCTCTATTTAGAGTGGGGACTTAGCTTCCTAATGCCCTCCAGGTTCATCCAGAGCTAATCCTGATAACTTTTAAAGTTCTAGACTTTAATTCCTGCTTCAGAATTCATGAAATTTGGCCCCTCTCACCCTATTGTTTTCAAGACTAAATATTTTGGGTATTTGTCTTCCCCATGCACACTCCCCAGTGGGATAGTGTGTTTCTCACCCTTCTTTGTGTCACTGGGTTCCTACTGAGCATGGATTGCCAAGATCGATTTCACTTCCAAACCACATCTTCACTCTTCCTAACTTTTTTGATGTGTCCGCTTCTCTACCTTTTGTAGAGGTTTTTTTTCCCCCCTGCCAATCTTTGCATCATTTTCTGGGTTATATACACAGATGTGAGTGATATCTAGTTGTATCCATGGGATGAGGTGAGCTTATGATCCACCTACTCTGCTATCTCCCCCATTATTTCCTCTCCAGATATGGGAAACTGTTGAAGACTGCTTATCTAAATCAATTAATATTCACTAGTTGTAACACAAAAAGAATTGAAATCACATTCACTCTTCTTAAAAAATTATTTGTTTCACTATTGTTCCAGGAAGGATTGAAAATCATTTAAAATGATGCATACTATAGCAAGATAATATAAATAAATGTTAGGTGTAAAATAATAAAGAGAAAATGAACAAGGGCATTAAAATAAAGCCATGAAAGATGACAATAAAAATTACCATTAAAAGATCTCCAAACTTGCTCCCAGTAGACTGTAAATTAGTTCCAGATTTTTCAGCAGACTATATAAAAAAAAAAGACATATATGACCCAATTATTAGTATCCACAAGAATCAAATTAAATCAAACCAATTGGTTGGGAAATATTTAGTTCTTCATAATATTAAAATCAGTTAGTAGTCTTGTGTCCTCCTAAAAAACACAGTTTATTGTCATGAATAATGTCCTTAAGGATAGCTATCACTCCTAATCTACTCATATTATTAAAGAATACCCAAAGCCTTTAAAGCACTAACTCATAAATTTACCCCAGCCTAGGGAAGATATTATGTATCAGTTAAACATAAACTTTGAGGGGATATATATACAAAGAAGAGAGAGCACAGAACTATGGCAAAATATGAAATATGTACTATTTTTAGACTCTTATGACTGAATACTTATTACTTTGTTTGAGTAGATATTGATATTAAATAACCAAAAAACTTTCTTCTAAAAGTTAATTGGAGATAATTCAGTTATCAGCTTTTTTGGTTTATCCACAGATTTACTCCTTTTAATTAATACTCAAAACTTTATCTGAGTTGAATTTGTCTTTGCCTAAACTGGGTCACTGACTTCTCAGCAACTTTCTGTTCCCTTTTTAGGACCAATGAAAAGAGAGATACTTGCATGCAAAAGAGAAATGAGGTAAGCTGGCCGGCTTTCTTAGCAATGTTTAGTTTTTTTCTGTGAAATGAAGGTGGGAGGTGACAATAACTAATTATCAGGAAAGGGATCTTTTTCTCCTACTGTCTCAGGGTTTGACTTAAAAGCTCAACAAGTCTGGAACTTCCTTTGTTCAGAAAATAATCAGACCTTAGGAAAACTGGCTCACACTATGGGCTCAAATTCACAAAGAATGGATTTTTTATGAGAAAGCCAATTTAATAATTTATACTGAGGAACAGAACTGCCAAGTGGACTGAAATCTGTGTTGGACTGTCAGTGTATTCTTTTAGTAGGAGAAGTCAGAAAATTAAATTAACAACAGATTCAAGCTGGGTAAATATATGAAGTCAAAATTAAGAAGGGAATTGCAAGGTCAAACATATTTCATTTGATATTCCTCAGCCAGGATGGGTATCCTTTCCTTTTGACAGTCCTTACAAATCATGGTATTTTCATAAAGCAGTTCAAATTCTTAGTTTCTAGTGCTGAAAGTGTATCTTTTCTAACTTTTAATAACCTTAAAATTTGTATTAGAAATCTCTGAGTGTTAGTCATGGTTTCTTCCAGTTCTTGAATGGTTCTGGTTTTATAAGGAGAGTTTGCTGCAGATCTAGTTTGACCCCTACAAAAATGTTGTCATCCACTTTTTAAAATTTATTTTAATCTATAAATTAAAGTGCTACTTCTCGACTTAACCCACTGTACTTTCTTGTTTTCTCTTTGCTATGGTTATTACCCAGAAGGCTCTTTGCAACTCTTGGCCCTGGGTTCTGAATGTGGTTCCCTTACATGCCCACAGAGGTTTGTATGCTTTGCAAGCTTTGCTTTTTTCATAACTACTTTCAGACTTGGAACATTATAATCCACAGGTGTATATTTTTTCTTTTTTTGCATACTTATAAAGCCCCATAAACATTATACACGAAGACCACAATCTTAGTACACTGAGAAAGACTCTGTAATCAGCAATATTTATTTATTTATTTATTCATGCATTTAGTTTTTTTCATTCATTACTTCACTTATTCATTCAATAAACACAAAAAGTCTTTGTGCTAGACTAATTGGGAATACAGACATGAGTCAAAAATGATCTTTGCCCTCAATCAGTTTGCAGTATACACAGGGGATAAACCATCAACAAAAATAACTAACCTACACATTAAATTATGACCTTTGGGATTAGAGGTTGAGGGAAGAGCCTCCATGTGGAGGGAAGAATGTAGCAAAGGTGGTTTTACTGTTGTTAATTCTGTCTTAGATTTCTGAGGTTTCCTCACACTATGACCTCAGGCTTGAAGAAGTTGCAACTTTCTTGTTCTAAAGTAAACTCTCTTCATATTTTGCCTCAAAATCCTATCTTTCCATAGAGATTCTAGTGTGGCAGATAGACAGGGGTGTTTTGTTGGAAGGAGATAAGGTGAAGAACAGTGAAGAAGGCTAGTATGCAGTTATTATATGATTTTGTACAAACTTGGGCTCCATACCCTTTGAATTTCTCTGTACAAATGAAATAAAAATGAAATAAAACTTGAGTACTGTCATCTGCTCAAGGGACTTACCTTTGGTTTGTGCAAAAAAGGTTTCTGTGGTGAGACACTAAATGAACTCAACTTCCTCTTTCAACAACAAATTTGTCAGTTATCAGCAGGATCTGTGCCACCCGGAGTTAAGCTCTTTCACCCTCCGCTCCCTGCAAAGAAACAAGAGTGCTAATCCTGACAAGGCTCCAGGGTAAGTTATGGCCCATTATCTGGGAATTGATTGTTCCATGTGGGAAGATTGGTGGGGGCATGAAACTCCAGGATGGAGGAAGATGTGAGACCATTAACCAAATTTAAAATGGTCCCTGGTTTCTCTTTTCAGACTTCTTACAGCAGGATCAATGGTGATTGCCCTTGAGTCTAACTAGAGTACAACAAAGTCAGTTAATGCCATTAGTCACCGCCATTACTCAAGGAGCATAGAGTATGCCATGCAGCTCACTTTTTGATGAGGGCTCTTTGTTTCTCCATCAACCAGGGAAGATAGCAAAAAATGTTAATAATAAACAAATAGTTTTGTGAGATTTATTGGGACAACTTGGCATATTCAGCCAGAAAAAGAGTATTTGAATTTTTGCTCTCTATAATTTATCTAGTTTCATAATGAAGGAAAAGTTTGTGTATAAGCTTCTTGGTTTGGTAAGTTTAGTTTTTACATATACAGAAATAGTAAGTTCTTTCAGGGTAAAAGGAATCTGATCACAGATTTTGGAGCTGAAAGAGCTCTTAGATTCTTGGATTCAAATCCAACACAATACAGATGGGGAAATTGAGAGTCAATGAAGTAAAGACACTTGATTTCAGACAAATGTGAAAGTAAAGACAAGTGATTTAAGAGTGTGTTCAGAGGTGTTTATTGATCCTTTATAAGTTGCTTTGTTGACCCAAGTTTAGCCTTACTGGTTAGCAAAGCCCTAAAGAGGCACCTATCTTTCAAGTGATTATTTTTCTTATTACTCTGAGTACTAGCAACCTCTCTGGTTATGAGTCAAGATGACTGAGTCAAAAGGAAACTACTGTTGGGGAATCTTTAAAGGTGGGCTGTGCCGTGCCTATTGGTACCAAGATGATTCTGAATAAAACAATAAGCTTTGTTGTAATTTTGGTGGGGAGTAGTCACACTCCCAAAGATCCTGCCAGTGGGGAAATTTTTATTTTGATTGCTTAAATGGATGCAGGATGTCACTGCCATTTCTATTAATTAAGGAGTTTATCACTTATTGGTTGTGACACAGTAAAATTACACCACTGTAGGTGGTATGTTGATATACTGAGGTGGTAAATGACTGAACTGTACCAAGAATCAGGTAATGCATTCAGGTAATTGTCTTGGCATACAAAGGTTGAACATAGGTCCTTTTTAGTTAAAATCAGTTCCTATTGATACTTAACCAGGAAAGTCATTGAGTTCATGTTGTACAGATTGCTGAAACCCTGGCAGTGGTGGAGCATAAAGCTAAAAAATGAGTAAGCCTACTTCTGGGAGATTTGGGGTGGCTTTTCATGGCCAGTTGTGTTTAAGGTAAGTCAACTGATATCCTAATAGGGCAGTTTCTACCCTTCAGCCACAGTTCAAGCAAAGAGAACAGAGCTGTCTGTTGTGAAACAATTCTAAGAGTTCCAATAGTCAGGGCAATGACTGGTAGAGAGTCTGTGATTTATTATAAAACTTTTGGTCAAGAAGCCTGCTTACATCCAGATTCCTTTTGCAAGGAAGTTTTTTACCTAGTATTGGTCTGTATGTATCACAGACAGAGTAAGGAAGTATATGGATCAATAAACACAGAATCAAAAAGTTTTTGTCCTAGGGGCACCTGGGTGGCTCAGTGGGTTAAAGCCTCTACTTTCGGCTCAGGTCATGATCCCAGGGTCCTGGGATCGAGCCCCGCATTGGGCTCTCTGCTCCGCGGGGAGCCTGCTTCCCCCTCTCTCTCTGTCTGCCTCTCTGCCTACTTGTGATCTCTGTCTGTCAAATAAATAAATAAAAAAAAAAAGTTTTTGTCCTAGTTCAAGTTTTGTTAGTGGCTCACTGTATAGCCTCTGGTAAGTTGTTTTATTTTTGTAGACCTCCATATTCTCAACTGTAATAAGTGGGAGAGTTAGAATAGATAGTCTTTACTTTTCTTCGTAACAATGCAATGACTTGACTCTAGGCTCCTAGGACCTGAGAAGAGTTATGTATCATTAAGCAGTAAGTAATAGGGCTATAACATGAAAATATGACCAGAGGGGACTTTCTGGAAATATAATCTAGATCATAAGTGGAAACCAGTAAACTTTGTCGAGGCCATTATATTTCTTTCAGAATAATGTTATCGTGATAACTCAACTTTTAGATCACAGACAAGTTTTTTTTTTTTTTGTAAGTAATTTCCTTTTTTTTAAAATGAAAAACACAAACAACAAACAAGGGAAATAGCTCTGAAATCTGATTTCCACAATGACATTGTCACCCAATCACTATTTCTCAATCTTTTAAAACCAGAGTTGCCTTTGAGAAACCTAAAAATGTCACTACAAGGTTATTGTGGACTTGCTTCCCTAGGAGCCAGACCCTGGACTCCTTGAAAAACTTACCCATTACATTGACATTTTCTGAGCACTATGTGTTAAACAACTACAAAGATTTTATAGATCTGTACTTTCAATAGTTTGTATTATAGGAACAATGATTTTGATTCCAAAATATATTTACTGTAATAAAGAATGTTCTTTTTTCAAATAACACATGGTTTCCAGGCTTCCTCTTTAAGAATTATTATTTTAGCCATCTCTCACAACTATACATTTTGGGGGATTTTCTAAACGCAGAAAAGTACAGGATCCAACCAAAAACCTATGGAGATTACTTTCTGTACAAGTAAAGGGGAAATGAGCTAACATTTATTTAATGTCACTGTGTACCAGACATGAAAATAGGTCATTTCTTGTACATTTTCCATTTAATCTTTACAGCAATCTATGTTGCAAGGACTATGATCTTACTTTTATAAATGAGGAAACTGAAGCCCAGAGATATGAAAAATTTGCTTCAGGCTAGTCAGCTGATAAATGAGTTAAGATATGACCCCAGTCCTGCCTAAAGAACCTGATTCTTTCCACCTCCAAAATACTGCCCCAACTGCAAAAATGATATCTAATTAGGCCTCTTTCCTAAACGATTAAAAATCTAATAAAGATGCATGCAGGGAAATTAAATTCAAGCATTTAAGATTTTGTTTGTGAATAGTCTAATTGCTTTAATTCATTTTGGGGAGAAAAATAATTTTCACTTCCTCTTATTCATAGAAAAAATGTCTAGACTTACAGAATATATCCAAATCTTAGTGTTCTGATATCAAGTAGGTGATTTAGAGTTGATTCTAATCAATTCAGGAAATAACGGAGTTCCAAATTCCAGTTGTTCTTTTTCAGCTGTGATTGTGAGTGATTGAATGAAGGACTCCATGGTCATGGTCAGACTGGCTTAGGTAATACATGTGAGAATTTCATGGCTTAAAGAAAAAAAAAAGTTCAAGTTAAACAAATCAAGTTAGGTTTCCAAATGGCTTGTAAAAGTTGTCCCGTGGAGAGTGGGAGGGCACCCCTCAGAAAACTTTCCCTATTGATTTTCCCCTCTCCTCCAAAGATGACAACCCTACATACTGCCCTATTATCAAAGAAAATAAGAGAAGCAAATTTGGTAAACATGTTCACTTCATGTTATTAATGACTTAATAGTGAGGAGTGAAAAGAAGGGGAGGACTGAGAGAGTGAAGATTTGTAGAGTTGTATAGGAAAAGAGCAATCACCTTGATACCAGTAGCTTAGGTTTCACTCTCCTCACTCTGACACTTGCTAACTTTATGTCTTTGGGTAAATAAGGTCACACATTGGGCCTCAGTTTTCTGATCTGTGAGACAGAGATGATATTCTATGGCCTGATTATTCATAATACATACCTTTACTAAAGATTAACAGTAATTATATGTGTAATAATTGTTTGTAAAGTATAAATCAGTAGATGGGTTGAGATGGTGGTTGCTGCATTAATGATGACAGTGTCAGTGCTGATAGTATTATTTAGAGGCAGTGTTTGAAAGTGGCTATGCCCATAAAATCATAGCAAGTTAGGGCTGGAAAGGAGTTAAAAATCATCTAGTTCAAACTGTCTTATTTTAATAATGAGGCAAATGAAAACCACACAAGGGAAGAAGCTTAGCAGAACAACACAAAGAACAATCTAATAGTTACTAGAATCTAAATGTCTTAGCTCCAAATCCAGTACTCTTTTCAATATATCCTACTGTTTTTAAGTCTTCTCCAACCTACAGCAAATATTGAGCTCACTACTGTTATAAAGAAATTGTCCCAGCACTCTATTTACAGATCTGTTATGGTTTGGGTTCATAGGCAAAACTCCCTGAAGATCCTTGGTTTTGATGCAATCCTACACTGACACTTGGTGGGCAGTCATTTGCCATATATGTAAACATATAAAATTACTAGAACTAGAACTGAGAATAGCTTCATCTTTGATGAACACTCTTATCCACAGAAATGTCACTTTAAAATAAATTTTTATTTGTGCAAAAAGTTGTTTGTATCAGAAGAGTTTTAGTGTTCTCTGTTCATAAACAACCTTATTACAATGGAAATTATAATAGCTGACTTTGAGAAAGAAAGTTAATTCTGCTGAGCCTCCATTTTCTGATCTGTAAAAAGAGTATAATAGCAATTTCCTCAGAGCTCTTACAAGGATTAAAGGTAATATATGAATAACACTTGGACAGTGGCTGACAGGATGCATGTGGAAACTTCTTGGACTTAACTGTTCACTGAAACTTAGAAGTCTGGTACAAATTCCAATGACATGGTAATATAATTTCACATTGGTTGTCCCTTTGTAAAATCACAGCATTTAGGCATTGGGAAGCAAAGCTACCTTGGGTTAGATGTTATTGGTACCTCCCAAGTTTTTGGACTCAGCTCCACTGAGTTAAATTTAAATACATGGCATACTTTTATTTTCTGTGAAAAAAAAAATTGTTATTTCCATAAAGTTAAAGATTAATGACCACATTCCTACTTTTGATTTTGGGGTTCCTGTTAGATTTTAAATAAAAATCTAGGGTGGTATGCTTTGGAATTCTTAGGCATCCAGATTTATTAGACTCCAGCCTTATTATCCTTGCCTTGAACATATATTCAGTAGCAGAGGAAACTATGACTGTTGATTGTGAGAGTAGCTCATGGTAAAGATATTAGAAATAAAGCTGCCTAAAGCTCAACCAATATGTGCTTATTCTCCATATTCTTGTCTTTACAAATTAATGTATATGAACTGAACACTTACCACATGCCTAACCTTCTGCTAAGCAAAGTGAGGAATATAAAAGTCTAAGTCCTCTGTCAGAGAGACTACATTTTATACGGAGGCTATAAGTCCATATAAAAGTGCCATGCGTGTACAAAGAAGGAGATAGTCATAATAGGGTTTCCCAGGTTAAGGAAAAGATGAAAGTTGAGAGAGAACCCTGAGAAAGAGTAAAATATTGGCTTCTGACAGGATCTAGGAAGAACCTTCCCTTTTGGGGTTGGCTCCTGTCATCAGGTCCCTCTTGCAAAAGAAGAGGCATCTCCTATCATGGTCCTGGCCTTTGGTGTAAGCAATAGGTAACCTGGACTGGAATGACCAAGAGGCATTTATTTCTATAAGGGTGGTGTTAGAGGCACATGACATTCTGCTCTTATCTCTACCTAGGTGGCTCACATCTGCAGAGCTAAGGGCTGAAATATATGCTGAGGATGTGGTACTTTCACAGGTTATAATTTTGCCTGGACATTATTGTCAGTATGCTTTTGGTTAGCTGAGTTGAGTGTACAACAATGAAATTAAGTCCTTGTAATTAATCCCTACATGGGCCAGTTAAAATTAATTCTTTTAAGAGTGTTGTATGTTTAGCCTTGTTCTAGAGTGAGAGAGAAAGAAATAAAGAAATTTGGAGTATAACCTCTGACCTCATAATCTAATGTAGAGAGATCCATATATAGTTAAACAATATGAGTTGTCATAAAGCAGAGTATTTTTTCAGTTAAAGATATTTACTGAATTACTATTTGCCAATCATTCTGTTAGATTCTAGTGATTTAAAAATGAGTGAGATGTGGTTTTTGCCTTCAAAGTGCTCATAGTTTAGTTAGAAATATGGATATAAATGGAAACATTTGATATAATGCAGTGAGTGTATTGTTAAAGGAATTCCTATAGTGACATGGGAGCCCCAACTTGCATTTTTAATACATCATTTTGACAGCAGAGTAGATAATAGATTTTAACAAGGCAGTCTTCAAGGGAAATGGATCAGTTAGTGAGTGTTTCAATAACTCAGAGAGGGAAGAGAGAGTGTGACAGTGAGGGAGGGAGAGAAAACATGGTTAATTGAATGAGAGAGTAGGAGTCTAAGATTATTCTAAGAAGTCTGGTGGATAGTGGCAGATAAGTAAAACGTCAGGGAATAAGCCATTAATGTAGGTGATGTTACTCAGCATGAAGATGATGAATAAGAAGAGAAGATGCAGACCCAGGGAAAACAAATATTTAAAGGGTGTGAAAAAATAAAAGGAACCATGAGAGAAACTCAGTATAAATGGACAAATAGCTAAGAGGTGAATTAAGAAATTCTTGTTTGAAAGCCAAAGGAAGAGAACTTTGCAAAAAGATGGAAGTGGTCAGACTGTGTCCAGGGCAGCTAAGAAGCCCTGCATGATTTAGCAACATGATGGCCACTTGTCACTTTTGCTAACAGTTTCAGTGAGGTTGTAAGGGTATATAAACCACCTTGAAGGGCATAAAGAATAGAGAGTGAAGAAAAGGAAACATTCAGTGTAACAAGTATTTTGAGTAATGTATAGAATTGTTGATTCACTATATTGTACACCAGAAACTAATATAACACTGTCTGTTAACTATATTGGAATTAAAATTAAAAATTAATAAAAAATAAAAAGAAACAGGGGACGCCTGGGTGGCTCAGTTGGTTAAGCGGCTGCCTTCGGCTCAGGTCATGATCCCAGTGTCCTGGGATCGAGTCCCACATCGGGCTCCTTGCTCGGCGGGGAGCCTGCTTCTCCGTCTGCCTCTGCCTACCACTCTCTGCCTGTGCTCACTCGCTCTCTCTAACAAATAAATAAATTTAAAAAAATTAAAAAAAATAAAAAATAAAAAGAAACAACAGAATAAAGTGCAAAGACATAGAATAAGATGAATGCACAAGAGAAGAATTATTTTTGAGTTTGGTGAGACTTGATGAAAAAGGTCCAACTGAGAAAGGAGAAGAGCATGATGACCTAGAGAAAAGGGAACAATTAATAAAAGAGGATCCTGAGAGATATAAAATGAATTAAGAGCATGGGAATTCATCTTGAGCAACAGGAAAGGCAGTTGTGTTGGGAAGTAAGAAAGATGTAGCTATACTTAAGATTATTTGTGTTGGGGGGAGACAATAGATGAAATTGAGTTGCTTCTCACCCAATAACCTAAATTTTCTCTGTGATTTGAGAAGTTAAGACTTTCTGCTGAAGAGTTAGTTGGTGGGAATGCAAACTGGGGCAGCCACTCTGGATAACAGTATGGAGGTTTCTCAAAAAGTTATAAATTGAACTACTGTATGACCCAGCAATTGAATTACTAGGAATTTACCCAAAGAATACAAAAATACTAATTCAAAGGGATACAGGCATCCAGATATTTACAGCAGCATTATCTACCATAGCCAAATTATGGAAACAGTGCAAACATCCATCAACTCATGGATGGATAAAGATGTGATACACACACACACACACACGCACACACACACACTATGGGATATTAGTCAGCTATAAAAAAGAATGAAATCATGCCATTTACAATGACATGGATGGAGCTAGAGAGTATAATGCTAAGCAAAATAAATTAGTCAGAGAAAGACAAATACAATATGATTTCACTCATATGTTGAATTTAAGAAAGAAAACAAATGAACAAAGGCAACAAAAGAGAGACAAATCAAGAAACAGACTTAACTATAGAAAACAAAGTGATGGTTACTAGAATGGAGGTGGGTGGGGAGATGAATAAAGTAGACGATGGGGATTAAGGAAACAGGTGGTGGGTATTGGGGAGGGCACGTATTGCATGGAGCACTGGGTGTGGTGCAAAAACAATGAATACTGTTACACTGAAAAGAAATATAAATAAATAAATAAATAAATAAATAAAGGAGTGCACTTTGTGTGATGAGCACTGTGTGTTATATGGAAGTGTTGAATTACTATATTGTACACCTGAAACTAATGCTATATTTTATGTTAACTAACTAAAGTTTAAATAAAAACTTAAAAAACACTCTCTGCCAAGAAAGGTGGGGGGTGGCAGAGTAGGAGAGAAAAAGCTTCAGTGAGTTATAAAGGTGCTGAATAGCCACCATGAAAATGGAAAAACATAATGGAGCAAAAAAAAAATATCATAGGCTAGATATCATAAATTTCTAGTGTTGTCATTCCAAATAAGGCCTAGTATTTTTAATAGGATCATTCAGCAGTTTGGATAGTAAGAAAGAAAATGAATTGTGGACTTGATCTGGGATTAAGGCATTGCTAGTCTGGTACAGCAGAAGAATGATGAACAAGGAAGTTGAGGTTTCATGTGTGAGAGTAGTTGGTTTAACCATTTACTATAGGCGGAGTAAGGGAGGAAGTAGGATAAGGATGGGTGCTGGGTTGGACCATCAGAATTGGAGGGATTTACATACTCGAAGTCTCTGGGAGTGTATGATGCCAGCTAGTATGGTGAAACTTAATTATAATGTTAGAGAGTCAAGAATTGATGAGGTTTGGCAAAGAGTACAAATTTGAAAAATCCTGTATTAAGGGTAATCTGAAAGGGCTTTGAAAAAGTGCAAAACTGTGATATCTTTTTATAAATTTTCACACATTCTATAACTGAGTGTGTCTTTGATTCCTCAGTCAAACGGTGTTCCAAACTGGCTATTTGCAAACATGATTTTTACTTTAAATTCTATTATTCCTGCCTTGCCAAGTTTGTTGTTGTTGTTGTTACCTCAACTGTTGCACCAGTAGGGTAACCAAGTGTGCTGTTTCCTTGGATTTTCATAGTTTTAGCACTGAAAATTCTATGTCTCAGGAAACCCTCAGTCTTAGGCAAACAAAACTGTTAGTCACTCTACAAACTCCCAGCTGATACGGACTTCCTGTCTTATGTCCCATCTTTCCAATCCATCTTCTACACTTCTGCCAGAGAGATTGTTTTAAAACCTCAGCATGGTAATATGACATATCTTGCTGGAATCCTTCAATGATTCCCCCTAAAGCCCTCCATGCCTGGGCTGCATCTACTTTTTAAGTTTCTTTTTCCTTTTGCTACCTTCTCCCATTCTTACTTCTCATTCCATCTTCCCCAGCATCTCCCTCTGTTTTCCAGCTATACTAGAACACCTACTATTGCTTTTTATAGGTCATTTATTAACCTCAGGATATCTGAATGCTCTCTATTCATTGCTGTCATTCTTCTACTCTTTCTTCTCTGGTAACCTGCCCACCCAAACTGCTTGTTGAAAATGGATTTACCTTTAAGTTGAACTTCCAATCCTCCTCTTTTGTGCAGTATTCATTTCTACTCCCATAGAAACTTCATTATCTCTTTCATAGCAGGTTTTAAAAATCTGTTATGGGTAATTTTTCTTATGTCTATCCCTCTTAAAAAACTATAAACATTTTGAGGACAACAATCATGCATTATCCTTCTATGAAATTTCCCACCTCACTCCAACATTCTTGCAATCGACATACTGGATACATGTAGCATAATTTTAATTTACTGCATGAAATCATGATCCACTGAATCCCAGATGAATGGCATTGGTAATACTCAGTGCAGGTTTTCTTGAAAAGATGAAACTTGACCAAAACTTTAAAGGGTTATTAGGATTTAAATTCAATAGTGTATACTTCAGGCAAAGTAAGTTAACTTTATCTCTTCCTCAGACACCATTTCTATTTTTCTTTCCAACCCTGTCCCTACAGGGAGCAATAAGAAAATGCAGATGGCTTGGAACAAGTGCCATCTCTTCTGGATTGAGGTGTTTTATATTTCAGAATTCAATAGAAGCAGACTGACATTGCAAAAAGAGTATTAAGAAGCCCACAATTCTGACTTCTGGTCTTATTTCAATTATGTTCTTCCTAGGTGACCTTGAACAAGGTATTTAATTGTTCATGAATGCATCTTTTTGTCAGTTAAACACTATGGTGGGGTTGTTACTGGTATTGTCTCACTTACCTTAGAGGGATGATGCTATGATAATATGAGGATTTCTTATCACTTATGCTATTTACCATGGTTCTTGTCGTGCACTGATTATGATGTTGGAGATTTTAAAAATATTTCCCCCACCAGACCAGAAGCTTCTCGGGGACAGATATTATGGCAGATAGTTCTGTATTTGCTATAGGGCCTAGCACAGAGTTTATAAGATTGAATGTATTAAATATATGTTGATTAAGGCAGCCTGAGTCTTCAAAAAGCCATGGGAAATAAAAACCTAAATAGAGTTATCTTTTCCTTTATGCTTACTTTTAATGTGTGGAGAGCTTTGGTGACTAGAGATGGAACATTTTCACTCTCATTTCAGTTCCTATGCATGGGCAAGTAAGAAGTTATTTGCTGATGAGATGAAGCAGTTTTACCCTCTGCACAATGGCAGCCAAGAAAAATAAAGGGTTGAGTGCTCTTAGAAGTAGACAACAAGGACTAGCTTCTTCATGAAGTCCAGATAATAGTCTTAATGATACTCTGAGACTTTGAAAGGTGCTGGTTTCTACCCATAGGATATGTCTGACCACTTGTTATTTCTAAATTAATTATTTTGCATTTTTCTCAAGCTTCTACAGGTATGAATTCTCTAAGTTGAAAAGGGTAGGTGTAAGGAATATTGATGATAATAACCCAAATAAGGAGACAACATCATAGGGAAATAGCAAGCAGAAGCAATGTATTAGTTAACATATCCAAGTTTGCATTTTTGTTTAATGCTTCCAAACAGGGACTTTAAACTATTGTCTACAGTTCAATCCATCATGCAAATTCTCCATGAGTGCTTCTTAAGTAGCAGGCTGTCCTAGCTATATGGTGATTAACATAACATATCTTGTTTTGACACTAATGAATCTAATGGCACAATGGGTGAAAAAGCTAACAGACAAGTAAACAAACATTTAAATTACAAATGTTGATGTTATGAAGGAAGGGACAGAGCATGAGAGTATATAATGACGTGCAGGTTTACCTAGATAGTACTGGCAGTGAAGGTCTTTCTGACCTGCAAACTGAGATTAAAAGGAACCATACATGTGAAGATCTGGAGGGAGATAACTTCAGACAGAGAAGAAATGTGCAGAGGCCTTTGCCAGGAAAAAAATAATGGCTTGGTCTAGGAACTGAAAACATCTCAGTGTAGTTGAAACATAGAGAATGAGGAAGAAAATGGAATGGAATGAGTGATGTTGAAGGACACAGGAGATATGGTGAAAAGTTTGGCCTTCGTATAGTAGAGAGCCAGCAAAGGATTTTAGGGAGGAGAATGACATATTTCAAAGAAAGTTTATTTGGACTACAGTATAGAAAGTGTTAGAAAGAGTTAATAAGTGCCACAACAAAAGTAAGAAAGTATGGAAACAAGCATAGATTCCAATTCTAGCATACTACCTCTACACAAAGCAAGTTTTGTGACTTTGCAACTTATTTAATTTATTTAATTTTTTTAAAATTTATTTAATTTTTTTTTGGTCTCAGTTTCCTCACCAGTGATATGGAGATAATCATAGCACCGCTATGAGGATTAATGAGATAATACATGAAGAGTGCTTAGCCTGTAAATAAATGGTAGCCCTCAATAAATGGTAGTGAAAATTAATGTTAGTGTTAGACATAGTATGAGGAATGGACTACAGGGGTTATGACTGGAGTATGGAAAGTATGGTAAATTAATCTGTTTCAGTAGTCAAGAAGAAAGGTGACAGTGGCCTATGTTAGGATGGCAGCAGTAGAAATATATTTGGATTGGAGAGATATTTCAAAGGGAGAACCACCTGGTTTCTGACTGGATACGGAGGAAACGTAGTGATAGGAGTTAGCTACATCCCCACTTTTCAGCTTAAGTGTCTGGGAGGAGAGTCGTAACACTTACTGAGAAGGGAGATCAGACTCAGGAGTGAGTCACCAATCTTACACATTTTTTGAGACAGGAACCAAAGATATATCTAGGTTAACGGGGAGAAAAATTGGCAACATAGGTGGCACAAGCCAACTAGAAATAGTCAACAACAGAGAGAGAAACAGACAGTGGCAGAAGCAAAGACAGAGAAGGAACATACTCCAACATTAGCCCTTCTATTCAGTATTTTTCTATTAGTGGCTTCTTAGGTTGTTTTCCTTTCTTAAATTTCAGAAATGTCACAGATTTTCCACAGCAAGCTAAATATTTCCTGAGAGAGCTTATATTTCTTTTTTTTTATTATGTTATGTTAATTACCATACAGTACATCATTAGTTTTTGATGTAGTGTCCCATGATTGTTTGTGTATAACACCCAGGGCTCCATGAGAGTTTATATTTCTGCCCTACCCAAACCAAATTCCCTGAGCTTCACCCTACCATGGGAATTTTACATTTAATTGTCACAGAATTTGGCACCAGATTTGGCAAAACCATCCTATCTTCCCTTCAGTCTGGAGAAGAGATTTTGGAAAGTGGATCATGCAAATCTCTAAGCTCACAATAAAACTGTGAATTGCAGAGGCATAACCTCCCCACTCCCCCACCCACACAAAAGGTCTGAACTTGATCTCTAGCTTGCTGTTCTGGCTTAATTGGTTTCTGTTATTTAACACATGGGTGTGGATGGAACATCTCTCTTTAGTAAGTGAAACTTTCTACACCAGTGAAACAGGAACAAATACCCATGTCTGTATAGTACAAAAGTGGAAGTGTGATTTGGGTGGGTGTGAGATGTTCTCAGGTCTTGAAATTGTAGTGCACTTGATGAATCTTTCCTTGGTGTCTCAGTTTTTGCATGGATAATAGATAATAGTAGAAAAAATGTCAATAATGAAGTGGGTGTTGAGGAGCGATGGGTGATATTTGTAGGGACAGGTATTTAGTTATATTATAATAACCTAATTAGAGTAATTCTAGTGTTATAAGATTATAAGATCCAACTATGGGATTAGAAATGTTCTTCTATAATGTGTCCCCAGATGTCATGAGCCTCATTCTATTAAGTAGTCCCTCCTAAGTGGAGAGAAGAAAGCGGCGTAGTGGAAATCTCATAGACTTTGGAGAAAATAAGGGATAATAATATATCCCATTTTTATTATTTTCTAGGTTTGTTACCCCAGAAAATTTACTGCATCTCTCTGAACCTCAGTTACCTCATCTGCAATACAAGAGTAATAATAATAGTACCTGCTTCTGATGATGGCTATAAAAATGAAATTGGATAATGCATGTGAAAAATTTCATTGCAGATTCTGGGGTACATTGCTGATAGTCACACCATGATAATTATTTACTCTTTTCACTTGTGAACAACCCTTCGCCTTCTATTCAAAGTCATACATACATAAACAAGATGACTGCATGACTTTTTAGGATGTATCACAAGTCAAGTAGCAAGGATGAAATATTAGGGGAGAGAAAGTGAAAGTACCCTTTAGAATAATGGTAGTTCACAATGTTGGCATTTTTATATGTGAACTAATCATTTGGGGTTCTGCTTTTATTTTTTATTTTTATTTTTTTTAAAGATTTTATTTATTTATTTCACAGACAGAGATCACAAGTAGGCAGAGAGGCAGGCAGAGAGAGAGGGAGAAGCAGGCTCCCCGCGGAGCAGAGAGCCCGATGTGGGGCTCGATCCCAGGACTCCGGGATCATGACCTGAGCCGAAGGCAGAGGCTTTAACCCACTGAGCCACCCAGGCGCCCTGGGGGGTTCCACTTTTAATCCACATTTCTATTCCCTGGAATAGGACTTAAAACACGATATAGGAAGTCATTCTGTTACTTATGAGGAGAATTTAAAAGCAAAACACTCCTGTGTTTTGTAAATGTACTTAAAACAAAATAAAACAAAAGAGAAACAATTAAGACAACAAAAATGTTATTTAACCTAAAAAACAACTTCACCACTTTTTACCACTTCTAGCCCTAAATTCAGTAAACACGCTTGCAACATAAACAGAAGCTATGTTTGTAAAAATTTGTTTTGGGGAGGAAAAAATTTGTTTTGGGGAGGGTGTTTATAAGGATTAGGTATCTTTTACTCCCATTTGAAGTCCCAGATCTTCTGTTTTGTAGCTTTGGGGCCTTAATAAACCTCCCTTTTGGCCTTACTTCTATGTATTATATGAAGGCTGAATTAAATGATCTTTTAAAGGTTCTTTCCAGTCTAAAATTCTACAAGAGTGTTAAACTAAAATGAAATTGTTGCTCTCTTTTACTTGCAGGCAACCTGTGTAAATCTATGACCAGAACTTGAGAAGCCCTAAAGATTACTTTATATTCCCCATGTCCTATATTTATTACATAATAAAAAACACACTAAAGCATAAAATAAGATTAAGGACATTCACATTTTTTTCTTCTTATGATGACTATTTTATTTTATTATTTTTTATAAAGATTTTATTTATTTGACAGAAATCACTAGTAGGCAGAGAGGCAGGCAGAGAGAGAGGAAGGGAATGATGACTATTTTAATGAAAAAATGTATTAAGCTTTAAATTGTTTCCAAAAATGATTTTGTGGCTATTTTACTGTTTCCCTAATCAATGCTTACTGTGTCCAATGGATAATCTACCATGTCCATGATGTCATACCAGTACAGAATTCTTAGCAAGAAAATTAGTCTCTTCCCTTTCAGATCACTAAAGGGAATTCCTAGTTCAGATTCTGAATTTGTGTATTAATGATCCTTTTCACATAAATTGGAATAAGACCTAAGCCGAGAGAGAACGACAATATGCATGAGAACCACTTATGCTATTGTGATAAAATGTTAAGAAGATAGGGTTCCCAAGTCCTGAAACTCAGCTAGCATACTAGTAATGTAGGCTAAAGATGCAGGGCCATTTTTCAAGTGCTGTAGTACCAAGGTAGGAAGTCAGAACCTAAAAGAGAAGAAAGGGGATGTAAAAGGCGAGGCTGGATTTCTATCGTTGCAATTGTTAATGAACAGGGTTTGGGGCAGGAAAAATTTGGGTGCAAAAGGAAGACTGCAATGCCATACCCTTTTTGTTGTGGTAAGAAAAAGAAACTGAGTATTTCAGGACATCCTTCCCTATATGACACAACTTAGACAATTTGGGAGGGCAGTTTGAAGATAGCGCCATGGTTTCCTGATTCATTGGGTGGCCTTGGATCAGTAGTAGATATTCTTTAAGCATCTGCCAATTCATCTGAACACAGGTCTTTTCTAAATCTGATAATCTGCCTCTTGAAGTATAAAAAGGAATCTGGATTTGGCTATAGAACTGGTTAGTCATTATACTCTTTTTTTCTTTGATCAAGCAGGAATTATAACTCCACTGCTTACCTTGATGAGTATACTGAAATATTCAAGATGGATAGCAACAGTACCAGCAATGACTGCAGTGCTACTAATGTGACATTTCAGAACTCCCTCTATGCAGGCACCTACATCCTCATATTCATCCCTGGTCTTCTGGCCAACAGTGCAGCCTTGTGGGTTCTGTGCCGCTTCATCAGCAAAAAAAATAAAGCCATCATTTTCATGATCAACCTCTCCGTGGCTGATCTTGCTCATGTACTGTCCTTACCCCTCCGGATTTACTATTACATCAGCCACCACTGGCCCTTCCAGAAGGCCCTTTGCCTGCTGTGCTTCTACCTGAAGTATCTCAACATGTATGCAAGCATTTGTTTCCTGACGTGCATCAGCCTTCAGAGATGTTTCTTTCTCCTCAAGCCCTTTAGGGCCAGAAACTGGAAACGTAGGTATGATGTGGGCATCAGTGCTGCCATCTGGATCATCGTGGGAACAGCCTGCTTGCCATTTCCCCTTCTGAGAAGCACCTACTTAGGCAACAAAACTGAGTCCTGTTTTGCTGATCTTGGTTATAAGAAAATGAATGCAGTGGCTTTGGTTGGAATGATTACAGTTGCTGAGCTGGCAGGATTTGTTGTCCCAGTGGTAATCATCGCATGGTGTACTTGGAAAACTATTATATCCCTGAGACAGCCACCAGTGGCTTTCCAAGGAATCAGTGAGCGGCAGAAAGCACTGCGGATGGTTTTTATGTGTGCTGCAGTCTTTTTCATCTGCTTCACTCCTTACCATATTAACTTTATTTTTTACACTATGGTGAAGGAAACCATCATTAGTAGTTGTCCCATTGTCCAAAGCACACTTTATTTCCACCCTTTTTGTCTGTGTCTTGCCAGTCTCTGCTGTCTTTTGGATCCAATTCTCTATTATTTCATGGCCTCAGAGTTCCGTGACCAGCTATCTCGCCATGGAAGCTCTGTGATCCGTTCCCGCCTTATGAGCAGAGAGAGTGGTTCATCAATGGTTAGCTAAACATAAAATAACTCTTCAATTATGAATTTAACTATGTTTCCTAGCTTTTCCCAAAGGCCAGAATGACCAGACAATTTGTTTAATGGAAATTTAGGAACAATGGAAGTCTTGTTGTGTAATAGTTGTGGTCACAGGGATGTAATGGGGCTGACAGTGTGTGAAAAATGTGGGAGAGGTAGGGAAGATAAAATTTGCCAGTTTCCTCTTTGAAATTCAAGATACTTTCTTAAGAGACCTAGCTCAAATTTTACAGATGTTTTCAATCTAATGAAAATTAGATATTTTATCTTAAACATTTCTTTAGTAAATATATTGTTAATAAGATACAATAAATACATGATTCTTTTCCCAAACTGTAAATCTCTTTTATATGAAGACTTTTAATTGTGAATGAGAACAAAATTCTTCAGTTTTTCTAAGAAATATATGCACAGGTAAGGGGGAGTGACAATTGAAATAGTGTATGCATAAATTTCAGGGCCATAAACCTAATACTGAATAAAGGGCATGGAAATTTTTCCATTCACTGAAAATATATTGGATGCCTATTATATTCTGGGTTATCAATTTCTTAGGTACTGTCACAATATAGCAAGCATCTCATCTGACCCTTCTAATAAACTTGTGGAAATTTCCAATACAAATGAGTAAGTAGAACCTCAGAAAGGGAAGTAACTTGCCTGAGGATAAACAGTGGTGAGGTAAAATTAGTTCTGTATATACCGCATATGCTTAAATTGTTCCCTCTATTTGTGTTGTTACTTTTACTAAGTCAATGTTAAACTGGAGTTAAATGGTAAAGACACAGACCAAATCTAAGCTGCATCAGATTAGGCCATTTCTACACAATTTGCTGGAGACTATGTGAAAAGTCTTGGTTATGGGAATGGCAGATCAAACTTCTGGCTACAAAGTATCAAATGATAAATAGATAGTTTTAATTTTGTTTTGTTTGTAATACTGTCCCAATCTACAGTTTAATGATTAGGGATATAGGAGACCCACATTGTTCATGATGTCTTACCAAATATATTTTAGGGCTTAATGTAGGTCATGCAGAACCCATAAATAGATGAAAGAAAGAAGGCTATAGAGCTGACAGATGTAGAAGTTCCTTACATATTTTGGATATTAACCCTTTATTGGATATATCATTGCAAATATTTTCTCCCATTCAGTAGGCTGCTTTTTTTGTTTTATTGTTTGTCTCCTTCACTGTGCAAAATCTTTTATTCTGATGTAGTCCTAAGAGTTTATTTTTGTTGTTGTTGTTTCTCTTGACTTAGTTGACATATCTAATGTTGCTATGGAGAGGGCCACAAAAAAAAATTGGAGAAATGAACATTCTGTGAAATTTAGATTTTTTTGGAGTTTGCCCAAATTCTTTCTTTTTGAACATTGACAAATTTGTGTTTAATAAGAAAGTTCTGTCAGTAGAGCTCACAGAATTTCATTAGAAACAGAAAACATTATCACATCATAAATGAATGGGAGAAAAACGTGTGTCCTTCTGGCAATCTCTTTATCTTCGTTTTTCTAGGGGTTATATCTATTATTTCAGAGCCATTATAGAGGATTTGAATATAGGCAATCCTCAGCTTTTCAGTTTGGTATTTATGAAACTCAATACATCACTTTCAACACTTATGCTTGAAATTTAAATAGTGTAGACACTTTGCATGCAGGAAGGAGAAAGGAAGTGGTTTTCTTCAGAATATCCATTTGAACAGTCTGGCTGAGGAGAAGGAAGGAGGGAAAACTAAAACAGAGAAATTAAAAGAAAGAAGAACAAGGCTTCTAGGGAGCAAAAGAATTCTGTAATTATTAATTAATGAAACTGGTTTTC
This sequence comes from Martes martes, assembly GCF_963455335.1. NCBI lineage: Eukaryota > Metazoa > Chordata > Mammalia > Carnivora > Mustelidae > Martes > Martes martes. The sequence goes on from NC_137897.1 coordinate 61,829,681, forward strand.
TTGTGCTTTATTAACCTGCATCTGAAAGCACTGCTTAAAGAAGTTTTCCAGATGTGTTTGGAGTTAATGGAAGCATTATCAGGATGACTGTCTAGATGCCTCACTCAAAGAATTTAATTTTGAAAGAAAACTATTTAGAACTACACATACTGCTGTTTGCAGAGGAAAGGTATTTCAGTTCTAAATACTCATGCCTACTTTGAAATTGCTGCCTAGAGGTAGTGGTTTGAACACAGGAATTGTATATTAGTGGGCCAATTAATATATGTACCTTCCATCTGGCCACGATTAAAGTGGAATCTTTGGGTTTTTTTGACATATGAATTTCTATTGTAATGAGAGAGAAAAATATAACATCGAAGCAAGTAATGGTTGGTTCTTGAATTTTATTAAAGGCTGGGATGTCTTATACAATGCTGGCAGAAAGATGACAATATTTGATCTTATGAGATAACACCTTAGTAAATTGGTGAGATTGCTTTAAGTTATTACAATGAACAACAATTTTAACACTTATCTGTATGCTTCCTACAGAGACATGATGCAAGACAAATAAGACAGGAAAATGTATCTTCTTGAATCAGCTTTTCGAAAAGTCACCAAAAAAAATTTTTTTTACCAAAAAAATTTTTATATATTTACCTCCATATCTCTGCAAGATACTTGTCAAAATCCACTTAGATACCCTTTGATATCATTCAGAATCGTATAATACTGATAAAAGATTCCTTAACCTGATAGCTTTAATAAAAAGAAGGAAGAAGTTTTGAGAGAGAAAATAACTTTGTACAACAATCTATATGATCTTAAGTGCAGTTAATGCATGTTTGGCTATACTGTTCACTTTTACAAGGCTTTATATACTAGTGCAGAGTACAGATATAACACTTATCGTAGCTTATATGAATTATTCTTATGTAGCATGTGGTCATTTCTATAAAAATGTTAAGCATAATACTCTTATTTGAAAATTTAACTTCCCTACTATAAAATTGCTACTGTAAGTAAATCTGTTTTTCCTTACATTATTTTGCACATTTTACAGGACTATAACCCACCATAAAAGTAAAGCTAGTGCTTATAATACAAACTTAAAACTACATTCTGCTTTTAAGTAGTAAGTACTTTAGGTGTCATAGTAACTCTTTAGACCAAATACTAAGGCTTTAGGTGCATTACAAATTCAATATGTAATTACAAGTAAAAGTATGCTATTATCCTCTAAGGCTCTGAAAGAGTTAATTGATCTCCCGGGGTTCAAAATTTACCACACATGAATAATTAAGATATTTTGAGAATTTTCAATGTATGAAATTGATAAAGTGGAAAGAGAACAACTGGTTTACAGAAACTCAACTTCAAATTGGCTATTATAGGGAAAGGAAATAGCAAAATTCCACTAGCTATTATTATAGACTAGCAGGTTTCCTGACCAAGGACATATCAAATCTAGAGCTATATATAGAATACTTTTCTATGGGGAAAACAAAGACAAAAATTAAAAACTAAACACTAGCAGTGTGACCCCTTTACATTTGAAAATGAGAGGGAAACCACATGAAGGTGGGTAAGGAAAGTTGAGATGCAATCTCACCATAAACTCTTGCCCTGATTCACTGATCCACAATTGGTGGGTGGGGGGTGGAGGGAGATTAAAAATCTGGAACTTCAACTTGAGGAGCAAAGTGTTTATACCCAATATTGGGCACCCCAGTTTTTAAGACTGATATATGAGAGACAAACCTCAAAAACATCTGGCTTTGAAGACCAGCAAGCCTCAACAACATGAAACCCATGGGGCTGTGGCAAACTGAGAAACAGCTCTTAAAGCCCTCCTTTGCAGTCACCCATTTTAGGGCTCAGTCCAAAGCAGCCCCTTGAAAACTGCCTAGACTTTATGTGAAAGAGATTTCTTTGTAAATTTTAGAACATTGGTGTGAGGGTCAGGTATCTGTTGAAATACTCTTAATACTCTTTAGGGACAGAGGCAAGCAGACAACATCTTCCTGCTCTTTCTCACTGCTAAAGTTAGCAGGCACCATCTTTTTTTTTTTTTAATTCTTACTTTTCTTATTTTCCTTTCCTTTTTATTTTTATGTTTCCATTTTTCCTTTTTTTCCCCTTTTTACAGCAGTTTCTACGTTTGTATTCCTTTACCTCACTGCAGCCAGTGGAAACAACTTTTTCATTCTCCCTCTGTCACACTCCAGAGCACTAATATCTTCTGGAAGAAAGCTTCCACACATATCTTGTGCCCAAGTTTTTACATTTGGTGAGCTGACTTTTGTGGCTGTTGCCTAAGAGATGTCTCTTGATCACCTGACTCTGGAGAGCCATGGGGCTTGCAATTTTAAGTCCCTTGGGACTGTAACAATTGGAGAGGCAGTTTGTGGTATACTACCACTACCAGGGAACTGCACAGGTTGTCAGGTTGAAATACACACTAAGTCTTTCTGAGAAAGAGGACTCTTTGGGTGTGATCTTTACACTGCCCTGCCTTGCTCCAGCTCATTGGTATCTTACATAAAGGAGTTTACACCTTTTCTGGTGCCATGATTTTTGTGGCTGCTGCCAGAGGACACCTCTACATTACCTGGCTCTAGTGGCTAGCAGGGATTACACTCTCTAGTCTCACAGAACTGTATCCAATGGAGGAAATGTTCTTTAACAGCTACTACCCTGAGGGCACAGAAAGGACAACAGATCCAAGACCTTACTCTTTCAGTGAAAGAGGTTTAATTAGCTTATTATCATAAGCTAACATCAGGTTTCTTTTTTTTTCTTTAAGATTTTATTTATTTATTTGACAGACAGAGATCACAAGTAGGCAGAGAGGCAGGCAGAAAGAGAGAGATAGGAGGAAGCAGGCTCCCTGCTGAGCAGAGAGCCCGATGCGGGGCTCAATCCCAGGACCTGGAGATCATGACCTGAGTCAAAGGCAGAGGCCTAACCTACTGAGCCACCCAGGTGCCCCTAATATCAGGTTTCTAATGAAGCATATATCTAAGGCCTGACTGTAAGCCTTTCTTGAGAACTTAGAGGGTGGCAACATTTTCATACTCTTCCTTTGTCATGCTTCAGAGTGCTAGCATCTTCAAGGTGAGTGTTTATACGTTTCTGGTGCCCCAGGTTTTATGTATGGTGCTCTGGTTTTTGCAGCTGTCACCAGAGAATAACCCTTGAATACCTGGCTCTGGTGGCCAGGGAATCTTATGTTTCTGGGCCCCACAGTTCTGTAACAATCAGAATGATAATCCTTGGCAGGCTACAACCCCAAGGCACTGCACAGGCAGGCAGCAGACTGGAATATACACCCAGCTATTCTGTGAAAGAAGCCTACTTTCTTGCCCTGAAACTTCAGTCTTAGGGGCAGGTTTAAGGTTTGGCACACAACTAGGAACTATAAAGTTGCTCTTGGAAAACATAGGCTGGGGAACATTACCATTGTGCTATCCCTCTACCTCACTACAGCTCATTAGCATCTCCCAGATTAGAACCTATACACTTACATGGAGGCCCAGTTTTTGTGACTGCTGCTCAGGGAACAACTCCAGCGTGGCTCTGGTGTCCTGTGGGGCTCACACTTGCAATCTTACAGGACTGTATATATTTGCATTCTTTAAAAGCTGTTGCCTGAGGGTCTGGTTTCTAATCAGAGTGAAGCTAGATGCTGACTGAGATCCTCCCCTTTGAGACACTGACATCTTGGCACACCTTCAACTACTAGGAGCTATTAAAAATAAAATAGGCTGCCTGGACAATCACAAAGTTTTGAGAGACAACCAAGAGCTAGGGCAGAGTTGAACAATAAGGTTCATTTCATATATGAAGCTAACCCTTCATTGACAGGGAGCACCAGCTGTTTCATCCAATGCATAAACTAAAATAAAGAGTCAAGGAAAATGAAAAAAAAAAAAGAAGAGTGGAGCATATTCCAAATGAAAGAAAAAGATAAAACCTCCAGAAAAAAAAAGAAAACTTAATGCAACAGAGATAAGTAATTTACTTGATAAAGTGCTCAAAGTACGGCTCCTGGGTGGCTCAGTCAGTTAAGCAGCTGCCTTCAGCTTTGGTCATGATCCAGGATCCTGGGATTGAGCCTGCATCAGGCTCCAAGCTCAACAGAAAGCCTGCTTTTCCCTCTCCCTCTGCCTGCTCCTCTGCCAACTTGTGCTCTCTCTGTCAGATAAATAAATAAAATTAAAAAAAAAAGTTCAAAGAAATGTTTGTAAAGAAGCTCACTAGGGTGCCTGGGTGGCTCAGTTGCTTAAGCATCCAACTCTTGATTTTGGCTCAGCTCATAATCTCAGAGTTGTGAAATCAAGCTCTATATTGGGCTTTATGCTCAGCTCAGAGTCCTCTTGAGATTCTCTTTCTCCCTCTCTTCCTCCCCCTGCTCTCTCTCTCTCTCTCTCTCTCTCAAATAAATAAATAAATAAACAAAATCTTTTTTTTTTTTTAAAGATGCTCACTGAGAAGGGAAAAGATGGTGGAGGAGTAGGAGACCCTATTTCAACTGGTCTCCTGAATTGAGCTAAATATCTACCAGAGCACTCTGAACACCCATGAAATCAGCCTGAAATTAAGATTATACATTCTGGATCTCCATGGGGGCAGAAGATCATCAGTGTAGAAGTACAAAGGAGTTGGCAGTGCACAGACTGATATTGGAAGATAAATAGAAGGGAGAGGGAGCCACCAGAAGTGACCCATTGAAAAGTAATACCCCAATACAGTGCTCTGTGCTTGGGGACCAGCATTAGCTTGGAGACTGGTTAACAGCACTCAAAAAACAACAACAACAACAAAAGAAAAAACAAAAAAAGGGACTTAAGGGGCAATTAATTGCTGGGATTGGGTGTCCACAGGCATGAACCTAAGCCACAGTCCCAGGATGCCCAGAGCCAGCTACCCACCTGCATCTGAGAGAGCCTGATGCAGGCTGCAGTTGGTCACTGGATCTGTGGCCATCTCCTGCCTCCACCACCACAGGGGCTGAGTGCACCCAGCATGGGCGTGAGCTTCAGACAGTGGTCCAGAAAATGGCAGCTGCCAGGACTGGGCTGGCCTGGACCAGTATTGCTTGTGGTTTTATTGGCACGGGGATGCAGAGAAAAGTGGGGGCCTTGGGTGACCACTGAGACAGTGGCTCAGAGTGCACACCACCTGTGGGAGGTTGCAGCATTTGGCAGAGATTGCAGAGGAGGAGTCTGTGTGTTCTGGACTATTCAGAGGGACTGACTACTCTCAGAGGTGGAGGTCAGGGTGCAGACAGTTTGCTTTGCTCTGACCCTCCAAAAATGTGCAAAAAGCCACCAAAGAACAAAAACCTCCAGAGAACAAAAGCCTGAAAAACCGGTTTCCACAGAGACCAGTCCCTTGATAGGAGGCAGGGCAACTTGGCCCAAGCAAGACTGACTGAAAAACAACATTTCAGGCCCTGCCCCAAGAAGACAAGTCAAAAGAACAAGAGGACAGCAATCACAGGTTCCCCACAAAACTGTAAAACCCCAGCATCAGGGGAAAACATTATACTAAGCTCCTGGTATTGCCCCCAAATCTGTATATTTTCATAGATACAACTTCTCTCTCTCTCTCTCTCTCTCTCTCTCTAATTCATTCTCATGATTCTTGTTCTTTTATTTTTTTTACCTACTTACCATTTCAACTAGATGTTTAATACAACGTATTCCATAGTAACTTTTTTTTTTAAGATTTTATTTATTTATATGACAGAGAGAGAGATCACAAGTAGGCAGAAAGGCAGGCAGAGAGAGAGGAGGAAGCAGGGTCCCCGCTGAGCAGAGAGCCCAATGTGGGGCTTGATCCCAGGACCCTGAGATCATGACCTGAGCCAAAGGCAGAGGCTTAACCCACTGAGCCACCCAGGTGCCCTTCCATAGTAACTTTTTAACTTGAACTTTTGCTATACATATACCTTTGTTTCTTTTTCTTTATATATCTATATATAGATATAGATATTTAGAGATAGATAGATATGAGCTTCAAGGTAGTCCTTTTCTCTTATTCAGATATATATATCTATATATATATATATATATCTATATATCTACATATATAGATATATATATATATATATATCAGTTTTAATTTCCCTGTATATCTGCAAAGTTGAGACCTTTAACAAAGATAACAAGATACACCCAGGAAGAACTGAAATAAACTTCATTGCCTACATTGTGTGTTTATAAACACCTTCCCATCTTATTCAATTTTTGGTGTTCCTGTGTATTTATTTTTGGTCTTATACTTTATGAATCTTATTTCTAGGGTTCATTTTGGCTGAGTTTCTCTCTCTCTCTCTCTCTCTCTCTCTTTTTCTTTTGTTAGTCTTTTTGTTTGTTCTTTTTTTTTTTTGTACTTTATAAATATTACTTCTGGGGCTTATTTGGCAGGGTTTTTCTTTTTCTTTTTTTATCTTTTTCCTTTTTTTTTTCTTTCCTTTTTCTTTTTCCTTTTTCTTTTCTTTTTGGTGGTGACTTCCAATTGCTCTGAAACTCTCTAGGGTGCACCTTGCCTGGATCATGGTTGATATTTTCAGCTATACATCCCCTCAACCACCTCTCACCAAAATGACTGGGAGGAGGAACACCCAACAGAGGAAAAATTCAGAGACTGTGACCTCTGCCACAGAACTATTGGATATGGATGTAAACAATATGTTGGAAATATAATCCAGGGTAACAGTTGTCCAGACAATGACTAGATTAGAGAATACCATTAGTGGCAACATAGAATCTCTAAGGGCAGAAGTGAGAGCTGATCTGGCAGAACTTAAAAGTGCTATAAATGAGATCTAATCTAATCTAAATACTCTAATAGCTAGTGTAAATGAGGTAGCAGATGGACCTAGAAGACAAACTGATAGAAAAGAAGGATCAGGAGGAGGCCTGGAACAAAATGAAAACATGAATCCATGAAAACAGAATTAGAATCCATGAAAACAGACTTAGAGAAATAAATGACAACCTGAAAGGTCCCAATGTCAGAATTATGGGGATCCCAGAGGGGTGGAGAGAAAGAGAGGACTAGAAGATATAGTTGAACACTTACTAGATGCAAATTTCCCTAATCTGGGGAATGGAACAAGTGTTTGTGTCCTAGAGGCAGAGGACACCCCCCCAATATCAACAAGAGTAGAAAGACAATCAGACATGTAATTGATAAATTAGCGATTTATAGAATTTATATATATAGAATTTATATATATATAAATTCTACAAATTTATATATATAAATATTTATATATAATATGTATTATAAATATATAATAAATATAATAAATATATAATATATATTATAAATATATATCATATATATATATAAATTTATAGAAGATGTCTTAAGGGCAGCTAGGGGGAAGGGTTTCCTTATGTACAGAGGGAAGACTATCAGAATAACATCAGACCTGTCCTCAGAAACCTGGAGAGCCAGAAAGGGCTGTAAGACATATTCAGGCACTAAATGAGAAGAACATGCAGCCAAGAATACTTTATCTGGCAAGGCTGACATTCAGAATGGGTAGAGAGATAAAAGCTTCCAAGACAGACAAAGTCTAAAACATTATATGACCACCAAGCCTGCACTACAAGAAATATTAAAGGGGGGGGTCTACAAAAGAAGAAAGACCCCAAGAGTCTAGAGAACAGAAATTTACAGAGACAATCTACAGAAACAAGGATTTCACAGGCAACATGATGACAATAAAAACTTTTCTTTCAATAATCACGTTCAATGTGAATGGCCTAAATGCTCCCACAAAATGGCAGAGGGTTTCAGACTGGATAAAACAACAGGACCCATCCATATGCTGTCTACAAGAGACTAATTTTGAACCTAAAGCTACATTCAGATTGAAAGTGAAAGGATGAAGAACCATCTTTCATACCAATGAGCCTCAAAAGAAAACTGGGGTAGTGATTCTCATGTGAGATAAATTAGGTTTTAAGCTAAAGACTGTAGCCAGAGATACAGAAGGGCACTACATCATTCTTAAAGGGTCTATCCACCAAGAGGTTCTAACAAGTGTACCTTTTTATGCTTCCAACATGGGAGCAGCCAACTACACAAGCCTACTGTTAATCAAAAATAAAGCATCATATTGATAAGAATACATTCATTGCAGGGGATCTTAACATGCCACTCTCAGCAACAGACAGATCATCTAAGCAGAAAATCAATGAAGAAACAAGAGTTTTGAATGATACATTGGATCAGATGGATCTCATAGATATATACAGAACATTCCACCCTAAAACAACAGAATACTCATTCTTCTTGAGTGCATATGGAACTTTTTCTACAGAATAGACCACATGCTGGGTCACAAATCAGGTCTCAACCCATAACAATAGACTGAGATTATTCCCTGCATAATCTCAGACCACAAGACTTTGAAACTGGAACTCAAACACAAGAAAAAGTTTAGAAGGAATTCAAACACTTGGAAGCTAAAAACCATTCTTCCCAAGAAAGTTTGGATCAACCAGGAAGTCAATAAACAGCTTAAACAATTCATGGAAACCAGTGAGAATGAAGACATAACAGTCCAAAACCTATGGGATAATGCAATGTTGGTACTAAGGGTGAAATACATAGCCATCCAAGCCTCACTCAAAAAAAATTGAAAAATCCTGAATATACAAACTATCTTTACAACTTAAAGAACTCAAGAATCAATAACAAATTAAGCCAACCCCATGCACAAGAAGGGGAATAATTAAGATTAGAGCAGAGATCAATGAGTTAGAAACTAGAGATACAGTAGAACCCATCAAAGGAATTAGAAGCTGGTTCTTTGAAAGAATTAATAAAATCAATAAACCACTGGCCAAACTAATCCTAAGAAAAAAAGAAAGGACCCAAATTAATAAAATTATGAATGAAAGGGAAGAGATCACTGCTAACACCAAGGAAATAGAAACAATCATCAGAAATTATCATCAACAGTTATATGCCAATAAGTCAAACAACCTAGAGGAAATGGGTGCATTCCTGGAAACCTATAACCTTCCAAGATTGAAACAGGAAGAAATTGACAACCTGAATAGACCAATATCTAGTAAAGAGATTGAAGCAGTAATCAAAAACTTCCCAAAAAACAAGAGGCCAGGACTTGACAGATTCCCTGGAGAATTCTGCCAAACATTCAAAGAAAAAATAATACCTATTCTCCTGAAGCTGTTTCAAAAAATAGAAACAGAAGGAAAACTTCCAAACTCTTTCTATGAAACCAGCATTACGTTGATCCCAAAACCAGGAAAGACTCCATCAAAAAGGAGAATTTCAGACCAATATCCTTGATGAATGTGGATGCCAGGATTCTCAACAAGATCCTAGCTAACAGGATCAAGAGTACATTAAAAAGATTATCCACTGTGACAAGGTGGGATTTTCTCTGGGATGCAAGGGTGGATCAACATCTGCAAACCAATCAATGTGATAGAACAAATCAATAAAAGAAGAGAGAAGAACCATATGGTCCTCTAAATTGATAGAGAAAAAGCATTTGACAAAATATAACATCCTTCTCTGATTTAAACTCTTCAAAGTATAAGGATAGAGGGAACGTTCTTCAACTTCATAAAATCTATCTATGAAAAACCCACAGCAAATATCATTCTCAATGGGGAAAAGCTGACAGCCTTCCCATTGAGATCCAGAACACGACTAGGATACACACTCTCTCCACTGTTCAACGTAGTACCAGAAGTCCTAGCAACAGCAATCAGACAGCAGAAAGAAATAAAATGTATTCAAATAGGCAAAGAAGAAGTCAAACTCTCTCTCTTCACAGAAGACATGATAATTTATATGGAAAACCCAACAGATTCCACCACAAATCTATGAGAACTCATACAACAATTCAAATGTGGCAGCATACAAAATCAATACACAGAAATAAGTGGCTTTCTTATATACTAACAATTAAACTGTAGAAAAGGCAATTAGAGAATTGATTCCGTTTACGAGAGCACTAAAAACCATAAGATACTTTGGAATAAACCTAACCAAAGAGATAAATGATTTGTACTTGAGGAACTATAGAACACTCATGAATGAAATTGAAGACACAAAAAGATGGAAATGCATTCCATGCTTATGCATCTGAAAAGTAAACACTGTTAAAATATCTATGCTGCCCAGAGAATCTGTACTTTCAATGCCATCCCAATCAAAATAGTAGTAGCATGAAGTGCTGGAACAAACGATCCTAAAATTGTATGGAACTAGAAAAGACCTCAAACCACTAATGAAAAAGAAAAAGAAAGCTGGGTGCATCACATTGCCTGATTTTAACTGTATTATAAAGCTGTGTTCACCAAGACAGCATGGGCCTGGCACAAAAACAGGCACATAGACTGATGGAACAGAACAGAGAGCTCAGATATGGACCCTCAATTCTATGGTCAAATAATCTTCAACAAAACAGGAAATAATATCTAGTCAAAAAAAGACAGTTTCTTCAATAAATGGTGCTGGGAAATTTGGACACCTATGTATAGAAGAATGAACCTTGACCATTCTCTTACACCATACACAAAGACAAACTCAAAATGGATGAAAAACTCCATGTGAGACAGGAATCCATCAAAATCCTGGAGGAGAACATATGCAGTAACCTCTTCAACATTGGTCCAAGCAACTTCTTTCAAGACACATCTCCAAAGGTAAAGGAAACAAAAGAGAAAATGAACTTTTGTGACTTCATCAAGATAAAAAGCTTCTGTACAGGAAAAGAAACTGTCAACAAAACAGAGGCAACCCACAGAATGGGAGAAGGTATTTGTAAATGACGCTACAGACATTCAAGATCTATAAAGAACTTCTCAAATTCAACACCCAAAAAACAGATAATCATGTCAAAAATGGGCAGAAGACATGAACAGACACTTCTTTCTCTAATTAAGACATACAAATGGGGGCACCTGGGTGGCTCAGTGGGTTAAAGCCTCTGCCTTCAGCTCAGGTCGTGATCCCAGGGTCCTGGGATTGAGCCCCGCATAGGGCTCTCTGCTCAGCGGAGAGTCTGCTTCCCTTCCTCTCTCTCTGCCTGCCTCTCTGCCTACTTGTGATCTCTGTCAAATAAATAAAAAATCTTTAAAAAGAAAAAGACATACAAATGGCTAGCAAACACATCAAAGAATGTTCGTCATCATTAGCCATCAGGGAAATTCAAATCAAAACCACATTGAGATATCACCTTACAGCAGTTAGAATGGCAGAGGTTAACAAGGCAGGAAACAACAAATGTTGGAGAGGACGTGGAGAAAGGGGAGCCCTCTTACACTCTTGGATGGAATGCAAGTTGGTGTAGCCACTTTGGAAAACAGTGAGGAGAGTCCTCAAAAAAATAAAATTAAAGTTACCTTATGAGTTGGCAATTGCACTGCTAGATATTTACCCTAAAGATAAAGATGTAGTGAAAAGAAGGACCATGGGTACCCTAATGTTCAAACAGCAATGTCCACAATTGCCAAACTGTGGAAAGAGCCGAGATGCCCTTCAAGAGGTGAATGGATAAAGAAGATGTGGTCCATATATACAATGGTATATTACTCAGCCATCAGAAAAGATGAATACCCAACTTTTGAATCAACAAGGATGAAACTAGAGGAAATTATGCTGAGTGAAATAAGTCGAAGAGGGAAAGTCAATTATCATATTGTTTTACTTACTTGTGGAACATAAGGAATAACACAGAGGACATTAGGAAAAGGAAAGGAAAAGTGAATGGGGGAAATCAGAGGGGGAGACAGACTATGAGAGACAGGGGACTCCAAGAAACAAACTGAGTTGTTTAAAGGGTAGGGGAGTGGGGGTGGATGCGTGAGCCTGGGGGTGGGTATTAAGGAGGGCACATATTTCACAGAGCACTGGGTGTTGTATGTAAACAATGAATCTTGGAACACTGCATCTAAAACTAATGATGTATTTTGTGGTGACTAACATAACACAATAAAGAAATAAAATGAAATTTTAAAAAATTAAAAAGATGCTAACTGAACTCAGGAGAAGAATAAATAAGCACAGTGAGAATTTCAACAAGGAGAGAGTAAATATAAGAAATTACCAAACAGAAGTCACAGAGCTAAGTGATATGTTGATTGAACTGGGAAATACATTAGAGAGGATCAATAGCAGACTAGTTGAAACAGGAAAGGATCAGTGAACTCAAAGTCAAGGAAAGAAGGTCAACCAATCAGAGAAGTAAAAAAGAAAAAAATGTGAATAGCTTAAGGAATTTATAAGAAAGCATCAAACAAACTAACATTCACATTGTAGGGGTCCCAGAAGGAGAAGAGAGAAAGAGACAGAATATTTATTTCAAGTATGGCCAAAAACTTCCTTAACCTGAGGAGGGAAATAGACATAACATGAACCCATACCAAGACACACAATTTAAAATTTCTAAAATTAAAGATAAAGAAAAAATCTTAAAAGCAACAAAAGAAAAACAAATCGTTATGTACAAAAAATGATAAAAATGTAAGGAAGTTTTTCAGCAGACATCTTTCAAATCAGAAAGTATAGCATGGTATATTCCAAGTGCTGAGAGAAAAAAAAAATCCCAACCAAGAATACTTTATCTGGAAAAGTCATAATTCAGAATTGAAAGAAAGATAAACAGTTTTTCATGCAAGCAAAAACTAAAGGCATTCTTCATCATTATACCAAACTTGCAAAAAATATTAAACACATTTCCTTAAGCTGAAGAGATGAGACACAAATTAGTAACAAGAAAGCACATGAAAGTATGAATCACACTGGTAAGTGTAAATATGGTAAATATAGTGGACTGATTGTTTATATACCTAGTATGAAGGTTAAAAAACAAAAGTAGTACAAATAATTGTAACTGCAATAATTAGTTATGGAATACACAAGATTTAAGATGTGACATCAAAAGCATAAAACATGGAGGGAGAGTAAAAATTTAGAACTTTAAAATGCACTCAAACGTTAAGGTGTTATCAACTTAAAATAGACTATTACAACAATAAGTTGTTACATGAAATCATCATAGTAACCACAAAGCTGAAACTTATAGTAGGAGTAATGTCACAAAAATGGTGACATAAGTTGTTCCTATTTTGCGAGCCTTCACAAGATGAACAGCTAATGATTATTTAAGAAAAATGAGAGAATCTTAGATCACTGGGGTGAGACTGAAGCACTCTCCTGTACCACAGAGACCAAGACAGACTACAATAAGAGTAAGAGAAATGGCTACACATTGACTACATTGTCCCTTCTCCAGTTCAGCACAGCACCACACTGAGAGGTTTCCTCTGAGTCTCTGGTTCCTCCAGTGAGAAAGAACCTAGGGGGAAGCCAGCTCCTCTTCAACATTGTAGGTTGCTTTGTGGGAGCCCCTACTCTGATTTTGCACAATGAAGATTGCAAGAGAATCTGCAGGGCTCAACTACTGGGAATCTGCCTGTGATGGAGAAGAAGCATGGGGTTTGCAACAACCAATACATGGATCTTAGCAGACCAAGTTCATATGCAAACTGCCCCAAAAGTAATCCTAACCAGTAATTTGCTGGTCTGCAGAGTCATGTCAGGGGCATATTCTGACTAGGGAACTTTGCAAGGTTTGGATATGCCTGATTTGGATCCTCTAATGAGGAATTTTGCTGGCTTAGAACCTGGTTTGCCTATGCCCAAACAAAAAGCTGAATCACAACACGGTCTGCAGTGGAGAATGTCTTTTAGAGGCAGAAAGACTGCCAACAATTTCTGGAAGGAATACATCTCAGAAGCATTCAAACTGAGAGGCAGGAGGACAGGAATGGTTGACCCAGAGCAAAGCCAGTACTAGGTGTGGATCATTCCCGTCCTATGTACAAGCTGGGACATTAATTCATAGCCAAATCTGAAAATAGCTCCTAGTACCTCCCATGTAAAAAGACTGGGAAAATTAAAGTAGCCTGGAGAAGCTCCTCCCCCTCCTGCCCAGGTAAGGAATCTGTGACATAAATCCACCTACTGTGGAAAGTATCTTTCAGCTCCACCTGAGCTTCTGCAAAAGACTGGTGCATCTCCTGGAAGTTGTGCACCCCAGTGTCACATGAGCAAAAAAGTAGGTAGGCAAAGCTTATAGTTTTCAGAGCAAAGTCAGTGGCCCTCTTTGATCAGGGTACATGGGGTATGGGTCAGCTTGACTTCAAACATCAAAAAGGTTTACAAGCTTTAGAGCTGCTTTTCCTTCTGTGCCCAGGCAAAGAATATAATTTGTAGTTCTGTTCATTGCTGAATAAACCTCTAGCTGTCCAACCAGGGAATTAACCAGACCATACAGGAAACTGCATAGCCCATTCAAAAGCTGTGCATACAATGACATTTTAACTGAGAACACAAATTGTGCCTTCCCCTTTCTGCAGAGCACAACAGGTGTCCTCACCTGACCAGGGAACTAAATACATACCGACTGATTTGGATCCTGAAAACAAGTTGTACAGGCTCTGGGTCCCATGCAGTTGCCTGGCAAGGGCAGGTAAGTTAATTCATAGCCCCATCTACTACTGAATATAATACCCAGTCCCTACTATCTAGTAAGTCTTAACAGAGAAGGCAAACAATTGTGGAGCCAACCCTACAACCTAATCTGGGTAGGGAACAAAGCCAGCAGCCCTATCCAATCATTCTCAGACAGTGGTACACTCCAGGCCCCCAACTCTCAGAGCTCAAACAGTTGCTTCACCCAAAAATAGACCATAATAGTAGACTTCATCACTCCAAGGACATTATCAGTAGTCACAACTAGAAATCCTACTGAGCTGACTGGTGAAGAACTGTCTCTGTCAAAGCAAACATATAAAGTCTAAAAATGGGGCCAATTACTCAAATGCTTAGATATTAATGTAAGTAATTAAAGATCACAAAAAAGTCATGTAAATAATGACACCACCAAATGACATTGATAGAACTCCAATAACTGACCCTAAAGAAATGGAGATCTGTGGACTATCAAAAAATTTAGAATAATCCCATTAAGAAAGGTTAGTGAGGTACAATAAAATGCAGGCAACTAAATGAAATTATTAAAATCATGCATAAATTAAACAAGACATTCAACAAGGAGATAGCAACAGAAAAACAAAACAAAACAAAACAAAACACAGAAGTCCTAGAGTTGAAAAATATAACTGAACTGAAGAATTCAAGAGTTTCAAAAATTGACTTAATCACACAGAAGAAAGGATAGGGTATTGAAATTCACCTAGTAGGAGAAGAAAAAAAAAAAGAGTAAAGAAAACAATGAAGAGAAACAGTATTCATATTTTCGGGATTTCAGAAAGAGAAGAGAGAGAGAAAAGGGAAGAAAGTATATCTAAAGCAATAATGTCTAAAAAATTCCCAAACATGGGAAAAATGGACATTCAGATCCATGAAGCCCAAGGATAACATATTGGTTAAAACCAATTGGGGCTAGACCTAGACACATTATAATTATATTGTCAAAGTCAAAAACAAAGAAATAATTTTGAAAGCATAAAAATAAGAGAGATAAATTACATAATAGGGAATCCCCATGAGACTATCAACATATTTCACAGAAGAAATATTTTAGGAAAATAGAAAATAGTATGACTTATTCAAAATATTGAAAGAAAATAATTGTCAAAATCGATTTTCATGCCTGGCAAATCAGTCTTTTGGAGGGGGAAGGACTTAAGACTTTTCCTAACAAGCAAAAACTGAGGGGGTTCATTACCACCAGACCTGTTCTACAAAAAAGTGATATAGTATTTTGAGTGCAAGTAAAAGAACACTAATTAACGTTATAAAAATAAAAAATGTCAGTGTAAATATCACTGGTAAAAATGAATATATATACTCCCAGTTAGATTCTGCAATACAGTTAAGAGTGGTGCATAATTTATTTACAACTTTAATGTAATAGTTAAAAATAAAACAAACATAATAATAATAACCATAATTACAACAATCTGTTGTTCATTACACAATTAAAAAAACTTATAAATTATAACAGCAATAACCTAAAATGAGAGGGGGAAGAGAAGTAAAAGTATAAAATTTACAAATTCTATCGAATTTAAGCTGTTGTCCATTTAAAATAAGGTATTACAAGTTTAAGATGTTTTATATAAGCTTCATGGTAACATCGAGGGAAAATCCTACAAAAGTTACACAAAAGAACACCATAAATAAAGTATACTGAACCCAAAAGACAGGAACACACACACACACACACACACACACACACACACTAATAAGAAGTGAGGAAAAGCAAATCTATGCAACACTGAGAAAACAAATAACAAAATGGCAATAGCAAGTCTTTACTATCAATAATGATTTTAAACATAAACAAATTATCTAGTTTTAAGATGTAGAATGGCTCAATGGATAAAAACAATGCAAAAACAAGATCAAACAATATGCTGCTTAAAAGAGAGTTGTTTTAGTGTTAGAGATACACATAAACAGAGAGTGAAAAATGGAAACAAGACACTTTGGGCAAAAAGCATGAGTAGCTACACATATCAGGCAAAATAAACTTGAACATAAAAATGTTAAAAAGAGAAAAAGTAAGTCATTATATAACGATAAAGTGGTCAACACACCAAGATCTAAAAATTGTGAATAATTAATCACCCAACATTAGACTATTGATTTATATAAAAGCAAAAACTTTCTCCAAAGAAGATATATAGATGGCCAACAGACACATGAAAAAAAAGTTCAACATCTCTAATTATTAGGGGAATGCAAATTAAAAACCACAGAATATCACCTCACACCTGTCAGAATGGCTAAAATAAAAAGCACAAGAGGCAATCATTGACAAGAATGTGGGGTAAAAGCAACCCTCATGCACTGTTGGTTGGAATGCAAACTGATGCAACCACTGTGAAAACCAGTAAGAAGTTTCCTCAAAATATGTAAAATAGAAGACAGGAAGATGGTGGTGGAGTAGGCTCACCTAGTCCCATGAATACAACTATATAATTATCAAATCATCTTAAATGCCCCAGAAATTGACATGAAGACTGACAGAATAAAACTCCACAAATAAAGAGAGAAGGGACCATATCAAAGAAGGTAGAAAGTGCAGAGAACTGTTTTAAAGGAGAAAAGGACACTGGCTACTTATGGAGGGGAGGGAGCCATGGTCCTGGAAAAGGGAAAGAGAGGAGCACACAGAGGAATGCACAAGGAAATAGTTTCCCCATAGGCTTTGGCTTAGAAAATGAGAGGGGCTGAATTTCATGAGTTCTTGCAATGAGAAGGGTTTAAAGCCTAGAATTTTAAGGGTCAGTGGGCTTGGCTGGGATAGATCTTAGAGGGCACTGTGCTGCTCTTAGAAAGAAGACAGGTAACAACATGGGAAATAGATCATGGAAAAAGTGACCTGAAGAGCATCTTGGGCACATAGTAGGGAGTTTATTTGTTATTCTCAGATCATGCCCCTGAGAGACAGCATTTGTGGAGAGACATTTCCAAGAATAAAGTAGCTGACTGGCAACATTTCCTGCCCTTTCCACTCAGTGTAAACACAGAATCATCTCTGGGAAACATCACTGTGACACACTGAGTGCCTAATTTGCTTACACTAAGCCCCACCCCTCTGTGTTCCAGTAGAACTGTCTTTCTCAATCACACTTTCCTCTGTTCCACTTTGGAAGACCCTTCCCATAGAAGACCAGCACAAACCTCTGCCTGCACCATGTCTCCCTACCAAAGAGTTTTTCAGGGCCTCAGTTCTGTCAGAGGTGGTGTCAGGTCTCATTTCACAAGCAAACATACCAAAACACACCTAGTTATAACTCACCATATTCAGGCCAAGGACCAAATACAACCACAGCATGAAAGCAGAGCCTCTGTAGATAACTGGTCTGAAAGAAAGAGAAGCAAGAACACAACAGCAGAGGTTATGCAACACATATGCTGGAGATACTCCCTAAGGTGCCAAGCCCTGGGTACTATATGACCTCTTCTTCATCTGGCCATTATTTTGAGTATCAGGAGATGTAACTGGCTTTTTTTTTAAAGATTTTATTTATTTATTTGACAGACAAAGATCACAAGTAGGCAGAGAGGCAGGCAGATAGAGGAGGAAGCAGGCTCCCTGCGAAGCAGAGAGCCTGATGCGGGGCTCGATCCCAGGACCCTGGGATCATGACCTGAGCTGAAAGTAGAGGCTTTAACCCACTGAGCCACCCAGATGCCCCATAACTGGCTTTTCTAACACAGAGAAATAAGCAGAGACTTAGAAAAATGAGGACAGAAGAATTTACCCAAGTGAAAGAACAAGATAATATCATAGCCAGAGATCTAAGCAAATCATATATAAGAAACATGCCTGATAGAGAATTTAAAATAAATATAGGGGATCCAGAAGAAGAAGAGAGAGAAAACAGAGCAGAAATTTCATTTGAAGAAATAATAGCTGAAAACATCCCTAATCTGGGGTGGGAAAAAGGCATCCAGATCTGAAAGGCACAGAGAAATCCCAACAAAATCAACAAAAGCAGGCCCACACCAAGACATATTGTAACAAAATTTTCAAATACACTGATAAAGAAAAAAATCTTAATAGCAGAAAAACAAAACTTAACTTACAAGGGAAAACCCATAAGACTAGCAGGAAATTTTTCAATAGAAATTTGGCAAGACAGAGGGGAGTGGCTTGAAATATTCAAAGTGCTGAATGGGAGAAAACTAGCCACAGACACACTATCTAACAAGGCTCTCATTCAGAATACAAGAAGACATAAAGAGTCTCACAGGTAAAACAAAAACCAAAGGAGTTCATGATCACTAAGCCAGCTGAGCAAGAAATATTAAAGGGGAACCTTGAGTGGAAAGGACAGACCAAAAGTTACCATGTAAAGACAGGAAACACAAAAGCAGTAAAAATGAATATTTCTGTAAAAAGTCAGTTAAGGAACTCACACACACACAAACACAAAACAGATATAAAATATGATAACATATACCTAAAATGTGAGGAGAAGAGAAGAAAAGAATAAGTTCAAAATTAAACCACCACCAATATAGTATAGACTGCTATATGCAGAAGAGGTTATATAAAACCCTAATGGTAACCATATATCAAAAACCACTAATAAATATGCAAAGAATAAAGAGAAAGAAATGCAAATATGTCAATAAAGAAAATCAACAAAACATGAAAGGCAAGAAAAGATCAGAGGAAATCTCCAGAGACAACCACAAAATAAGTAATAAAATAGCAATAAATACATATCTATCAATAATTACTTTGAATGTAAACGGACAAAAATATCCAATCAAGACACTCATAGGGTGTAAAAATGGACAAAAAGAACAAGACCCATCAATATGTTACCTATAATAGACTCATTTTAGAGGGGTACCTGGGTGGTTCAGTCAGTTAAGTGTCTGACTCTTGGTTTTGGCTTATGTCATGATCTCAGGGTTCTGGCATCAATCCCTGCATTGGGTTCTGTACTCAGCACAGAATCTGCTTGAGATTCTCTCTCTCTCCCTCTACCCTTCCACTCACACTCTCTCTCTAAAATAAATAAACAAAAAAATTTTTAAGGCACATAGGGTATCAGAGTGGATAAAAAGAATAAGACCCATTGATAATCTACCTACAATAGATTCATTTTAGACATAAAAAACACCCGAGGTGTTTAAAAATTGAAAATTAAAACTAAACTTAAACTTAAACTTAAAATGAGGGGAAAGAGAAATATTTACCATGTAAATGGATGTCAAAAGAAAGCCAGAGTAGAAATACTTATATTGGAGAAACAAGATTTAAAACAGGCTAACAAGTGAGAAATAAGGGCATCTTATAATAACAAAGGGGACAATCCAAAAAGAAGACATAACAAGTATAAATATTTATGCACCAAACATGGGAGGACCCAAATATATAAAACAATTAATAACAAACTTAAAGGAACTAATTGATAATAATACAATAATAGTAGGGGCTTTAACACCTATTTACATATGGACAGATCATCTAAACAGAAAATCTTTGAATGACACACCGGAACAGATGGACTTAACAGATATATTCAAAACACTTCATCCTAAAAAGCAGAATATACATTCATTTCAAGTTTTCAAATTCACATGGAACATTTTCTGGAATAGATCACACATTAGGCCACAAAACAGGCTTCAAAAATACAGGAAGACTGAAGTCATAACATACACCTTTTCTGACCATAATGCTATGAAAATAGAAGTTGACAAGAAAAAATCTGGAATGACCACAAATACATGGAGCTGAAACAACATGCTACTAAATAATGAATGGGTCAAATAAGAAATAAAAGAAGAAATAAAAAAATATCATGGAAACAAATGAAAATGAAAGCAGAATGGTCCAAAACCTTTGGGATACATCAAAAATGCTCCAAAGAGAGAAGTATATAGCAATACAGGCTTACCTCAAGAAGAGAGAAAAATCTGGCACATCAGGGTGGCTCAGCAACTTAAGTGTTGCACCCTTGATTTCAGCTCAGGTCATGATCTCACAGTTGTGAGTTTGAGTCCCACATCATGCTTCTCACTCTGTAGACTCTGCTTGAGATTGTCTTCCTTTCCCTCTCCTTCTTCTTCTGCCCCTCTCCCTGGTTTCCCTCTCTCAAATAAATAAATAAATAAAAATTTAAAAAAAGAATTAATAAAAACCTAAAATAAACAACCTAACTTACACCTTAAAAACTACCTAAAAACCAACAAATGAGTCCTAAAGCCAGCAGAAGGAAGGCAATAATAAAGATTAGAGTAGAAATAAATAATACACAAACAAAAAACCCCCCAAAACAATGAAACAGATCAATAAACCGATGAGCTGTTTCCTTGAAAACAAATTAATAAAATTGACAATCTTTTAGCCAGGCTTATCAAAAAGAAAAGTGAAAAGACCCCAAACACTCACAAATGTGTGAAGAGAAATAAGAAACTACTCCACATAAATACAGTTATAACAGAATATTGTGAAAAACTATATAACACCATCTGGACAACTTGAAATAAATGGATAAATTCCTAGAAATATACAAATTACCAAAACTGAAGTAGGAAGAAATAGAAAACTTGAACAGACCAATAACCTGTAAAGAAATTGGATCAGAAAAAAAAAAGTCACAGGCAACAAGAGCCCAGGGCCACATGGCTTCACAGGTGAATTCTATCAAACTATTAAACAAGAGTTAACAATTATTCTTAAACTATCCTCCCCACCAAAGGGGAAAAAAGAAAGAAAGAAAAAAGAAAAAGGAAAAGAGAAAAAAGAAAAAAATGGAAGGAAAACTTCCAAATTCTTTCTATGAGCCCAGCATCACCATGACACCCAAACCAGATAAAGATATAACGAAGGAAGAGACCTATGGACCCATAACTCTGTTGCGCATAGACACAAAAATCCTCAACAAATTACTAGCAAACTGAATCCAAAAATATATTAAAAAATTATTCAGTATGATCAAGTGGGATTTATTCCTGGATTGCAAGAGCATTTCAATATTTGCAAATACATCAGTGTGATACATCACAGTACTAAAAGAAATAAGAACCACATGATCATTTCAATAGATACAAAACAGAGGGGGAGAGGCAAGGTGGTGGAGAAGTAGGAGACCCTATTTCAACTGGTACCATTTATTTAGCTGACTATCTACCAAACCATTCTGAACACCCACAAAATCAGACTGGGATGTAAGAATATATATCTGGATCTCTAAAGCAGAAAAATCTCTGGCAGTCACCAGGTATAAAGCACAAAGCTGTGATTCTGTGGGCAGATATCGGAAGATAAACAGAAGGGGGAGGGAGCTGCCATTAGCTGGCTCTGGAAAGTCGATATAACACCAGAGTGAAAAAGTGTCCCAGGCTGCAGACCAAGCATAGACTCGCAGACTAGTAGCAGCAGGGAAAGGACTATAATGCAGCCCCTAGACAGGATCTAGGACGTGAGGCTTACAGTTTTAGAAGCACAAAGGGCAGAGACATGCCCAGCCTTGGGATTGACCTTTGAGAGAATTGTTGTTGGGCACACCACCTGGGAGGCTATAGTTTTTAGCAGCTCAGATAGAAATTGAGACTATGTATCTCAGAGAGTTCAGTGAAGAGCAGACTATGATTTCTCTGCTCTGGGTCAGAGGTTTGGGTGTGGTCATTTCTGCTATGATTCTGAAGAGACGGAAGAAATGTGAAAAGCTGCCAGAGAACAAAAGCTCAAAAAAAAAAAAAAAAAAACTGTTTCCACTGAGCTGATGCCTCCCCTCAGTAGGGGCCAGGGTAACTCCCGAAGCAGGGTTGTGTGAGTAACAGAACAATAGTCTCCTCCACCAGAAGACAGGCTGGAAAAACAAGAGGATGACAACCCTAGGGTTCCTATAAAATGGGTTCATCTTGCTTGGGTTGTGGTTAATACATCGGACTCTGTACATTTCCTCAACCACCTGTCAACAGAATGGCTAAGAGGAGGAACCCCCAACAAAGAAAAGAATCAGAGACCATGGCCTCTGCCACAGACCAAATGGATATGGATATAAGTAAGATGTCAGAGATAGACTTCAGAGTAGCAATTATGAAGTCAATACCTAAGCCTGAGAAAAATATTAACAACAATATAGAATCTCTAAGGGCAGAAATGAGATCTGATCAAGCCAAACTTTAAAATGCTATGAATGAGATGCATCTAAACTGGATGCCCTGACAGCCAGGGTAAATGAGGCAGAACAAATTAGTGAGCTAGAAGATAAGACAATAGAAAAGAAAGAAGCTGAGGAGGCCTCTGATAAACACTTAAAAGCCTAAGACATCAGACTGAGAGAGATTAATGATGCCATGAAACATTCCAATGTCAGAATTACTGGGATCCCTGAGGAGTGACATGAGAAAGAGAGGATTAGAAGATATATTTGAGCAAATTGTAGCTGAGAAATTCCCTGTTCTGGGAAAGGGAGCAAACATTCATGTCCAAGAGGCAGAGAGGACCCTTCCCAAGATCAATGAGAACAAGTCAAAACCCGGATATATAATAGTAAAACTAAAAAATCTTAGAACCAAGGACACAATCCTGAAAGAAGCCAGGGGAAAGAGATTTCTTACATATGGAGGGAGGAACATCAATTAACATCAGACCTGTCCACAGAGACCTGGCAAGTCAGAAAGGGTTGGCAAGACATATTCAGGGTACTAAATGAGAAGAACATGCAGCAAAGGATACTTTATCCAGCAAGGGTGTCATTCAGAATGGATGGAGAGACAATGAGTTTCCATGACCAGCAGAAACTGAAAGAATATGTGACCACCAAGCCAACAATGCAAGAAATATTAAGGGAGGTTCTATCAAAGAAGAGAGACCCCAGAAGTAATATAGGCCATAAATTAACAGAGACAATCTATAGAAACTGGGGCTTCACAGGAAACATGATGGCACTAAAATCATATCTTTCAATAGTCACTCTCAACGTGAATGGCCTAAATGCTCCAAAGAAATGGCACAGAGTTCCAGATTGGATAAAAAGACCTGGCCCCTCCATATGCTGTCTATAAGATTCATTTTGAACCTAAAGATACATCCAGAATGAAAGTGAGGGGATAGAGAGCAATTTTTCATGCCAATGGACCTCAAAAGAAAGCTGGGGTAGCAATTGTCATATCAGACAAATTAGATTTTAAGCTAAGCCTGTACTAAGAGATATAGAGGGTTGCTATATGATTATCAAAGGGTCTATCCAACAAGAACATCTAACAACTGTAAATATCCTGGCCTTAACATGGGAGAAGCCAACCATATAATCCAACTGTTAACCAAAAGAATCATATTGCTAATAATACTTTAATAGTAGGAGACCCCAACACTCCACTCTCAGCAATAGACAGATCATCTAAGCAGAAGAGCAATGAAGAAACAAGACCTTTGAATGACACATTGAACCAGATGGACTTTGTAGATATATATAGAACATTCCACCCTAAAACAACAGAATACTCATTCATTTTAAATGTACATGGAACTTTGTCCAGAACAGACCACATACTGGGTCACAAATCAGGTCTCAACCCACATCGAAAGACAGATTTTTCCCTACATATTTTCAGATGTCAATGCTTTGAAACTGGAACTCAATTAAAAGAACAAATTTAGAAGAAGTTCAAACACTTGGAAACTAAAGACCATCCTGCTTAAGAATGTTTGGGTCAACCGGAAAATCAAAGAACTTAAACAATTTATGGAAACCAATGAGAAAGAAAACACATTGGTCCAAAACCTATGGGGTACTGCAAAGGCAATCCTAAGGGGAAAATACATAGCCATCCAAGCCTCACTCAAATATGTAGAAAATTTCAAAATGCACAAGCTAAGCTTACACCTAAAGGAACTGGAAAAAGAACAGCATATAAAACTTAATCAAGCAGGAGAAGAGAAATAAAGATTAGAACAGAGATCAATAAAATGGAAACCAGAAAAACAGTAGAGTAGATCAACAAAACTAGAAGCTGTTTCTTTGAAAGAATTAATAAGAATGGTAAACCTCTGGCCAGATTTATCCAAAGGAAAAAAACGAAGGACCTAAATTAATAAAATTATGAATGAAAGGGGAGAGATCATGACTAATACCAAGGAAATAGAAACAATTATTAAAAATCACTATCAGCAACTATATTCCAATAAATTAAGCAACCTGAAAGAAATGTGTGACTTCCTGGAAAGTTATAAACTTCCAAGACTGAGACAGGAAGAAATTGACAATGTGAATCGACCAATAACCAGCAACAAAATTGAAGGAGTAATCAAAAACTTGCCAAACAAACAAGAGTCTAGGGCCAAATCAATTCCCAGGAGAATTCTACCAAAGATTTAAAGAAGAAATAATACCTATTGTTCTAAAACTGTTTCAAAAAAGAGAAACAGAAGGAAAACTTCCAAACCCGTCCTATAAAGCCAGCATTACCCTGATCCCCAAACCAGACAAAGACCCCATCAAAAAGGGGAATCACATACAAATATTCCTGATGAGCATGGATGCCAAAATACACAACATCCTAACCAGTAGGATCCAAAAGTACATAAAGAGGATTATCCATCTCAACCAGGTGGGAATTTTTCCTGGGATGCAAGGGTGGTTCAACATTTGCAAATCAATCAATGTGATAGAACACATTAATAATAGAAAAGACAAGACCCATATGATCCTCTCAATCAATGCAGAAAAAGTATTTGACAAAATACAGCATCCTTTCCTGATTAAAACATTTCAGACTGTAGGGTTAGAGGGGACTTTCCTGAATTTCATAAAGACCACCTATGAAAAGCCCACAGCAAGTATCATTCTCAATGGGAAAAACAACTTTTCCCTTACAATAAGTAACAGGAAGGGATGCCCACTCTCACCACTATTGTTCAACACAGTACTAGAAGTCCAAGTATCAACAATCAGACAACAAAAAGAAATAAAAGGTATTAAAATTGGCAAAGAAGAAGTCAAATTCTCTCTCTTCACAGAGACACGATACTTGGAAAACCCAAAAGATTCCACCCTCAAATTACTAGAAATCATTACAGCAATTCAGTAAAGTGGCAGGATACAAAATCAACGCACAGGAACCAGTTGCTTTTCTATACACTAACAATGTAATTGTAGAAAGAGGAATGGGGGAATAGATTCCATTTACAGTAGCACCTAAAACCATAAGATACCTAGAAATAAACCTAACCAAAGAAATAAAGGATCTATATTCTAGAAACTACAGAATACTTATGAAAGAAATTAAGGAAGACTCAAAAAGACGGAAAAACATTCCATGCTCATGGATTGTAAGAATAAACATTATTAAAATGTCTACGCTGCCCAAAGCAATCTGCACTTTCAGTGCCATCCCTATTAAATTACCATTGGCATTTTTAGGGTTGGAACAAACAATCCTATAACTTCTATGCAACCAGAAAAGACTGAATCACCAAGGAAATGTTGAAAATGAAAAACAAAGCTGGGGGTATCACATTGCCTGATTTCATGCTATATTACAAAGCTGTGATCACCGAGACAGCATGGTACTGGCACAAAAACAGACACATAGATCAATGGAACAGCATAGAGTCTCCAGATATGGACCCTCAACTCTGTGGTCAACTAATCTTCGGCAAATCAGGAAAAAATATCCAATGGAAAAACGATAGTCTCTTCAGTAAATGGTGTTGGGAAAATTGAACAGCTATATACAGAAGAATGAAACTCAAGCATTCACTTACACCATACCCAAAGATAAACTCTAAATGTATGAAAGTCTTCAATGTGAGAAAGGAATCCATAAAAATCCTAGAGGAGATCATAGTCAGTAACCTCTTCCACATCTGTGACAGCAACTTCTTTCAAGACATGCCTCCAAAGGCAAAGGAAACAAAAAACATAAATGAATTCTTGATGGGAATTCATCAAGATAAAAAGCTTCTGCACAGCAAAGGACATAGTCAACAAAATTAAGGGCAACTCATGGTATGGGAGGAGATATTTGCAAAGGACATATCAGATAAAGGGCTGCTATACAAGATCTATAAAGTATTTCTCAAACTCAACACCCCAAAAACAAATAATCAAGTAAAAAATAGGCAGAAGACATGAACAGACACTTCTCCAAAGACACAAATGTGTAACAGACACATGAAAAAATTATCAACATTATTAGCCATCAGGTAGATACAAATCAAAACCACATTGAGATACAACCTTACACCAGTTAGAATGGCAAAAATTAACAAAGCAGGAAGGAAGCAAGTGTTGGAAAGGATGTGGAGAAAGGGGAACAATCTTACACTGTTGGTGGGAATGTAATACAGTATGGACGTTCCTCAAAAAGTTAAAAATATGGCTACCTTTTGAACCAGCAATTGCACAACTGGGAATTTACCCCAAAGACACAAATGTAGTGAAAAGAAGGGGCACCTGCACCCCAATGTCCATAGCAGCAATGTCCACAATAGCCAAACTTTGGAAGAAGCCAAGATGACCTTGAACAGATGAATGGATAAAGAAGATGTGGTTCATATATACAATGGGATATTACTCAGCCATCAGAAAGGATGAATACACACCATTTGCAGGGACATAGAATGAACTGGAAGGGTTATGCTAAGTGAAATAAGTCAAGCTGAGAAAGACAATTATCATATGGTTTCACTCATACATGGAACATAAGGAATGTTACAGGGGGCATTAGGGAGTGGAAGGGAAAATTGAAGGGAGGAATCAGAGGGAGAGAAGAACCTTGAGATGATGAGGGAGCAGGAGGCTGGCTGAGGACAAAGCAAAAGCTGGCACCTTGCGCCCCCTCTCCTCCCGCTCCCCTCCCCTCGGTAATATATGTGACATTCCTCAGGCACCTCTAACTGCCCTAAAAGAGAAACAAATAGTTAACTTGCAGAGATCACAATCCTGTAAGACAGGACTCTCTCTTGGTTTACCAATGTCCTAGAGATCTACAAACAAAGAAGTTACCTTATCAATAGCACAATATCCAGAGGCAAATAACTCAGTTCCTCAAGCCCTAAATAAAGTTAAATTTCTTCTAAACCCAAATCTCACTAACAAGGACACTTGATAGGAGAGATGTGAAACTTTATCTCTGGATCTCCAAGATAGTGTCAAGAATCATTCCCAAGCATATGGCCCACTGATATACATCTAAAGGGTCTCATAAGAAGATTTTTACTACTAGTAATAAATAACCTTTCTCCCAACAATAGCTAGCCCCTCAAAGTCCTGGAGACCTGGCTTCCAAAATTCCTTAGAGACTAACATCATCCCCTTTGTTCTCACCTACCCAACTCCTGTGTATCTAACCAGCCACTCCTCACATCCCCTGGGCAGCAGCTCTTCCTGCCCATGGGTCCTGTCCCCATGCTTTCATAAACCACCATTTTGCACCAAAGATGTCTCAAGAATTCTTTCTTGGTCATCGGCTCCGGACCTCAGCCCACCGAACCTCACTTAGGTTCTAGAACTTCATCAGAGAGACTATGGACTCTAGGGAACAATCTGAAGGTTTCAGAGGGGAAGGGAGTGGAAGATGGGTAGCCAAGTGATGGGTACTATGGAGGTACATGTGGTAGTGAGTACTGGGTGTTATATGCAACTAATGAATCATGGAGCTCTACATCAAAAGCCAATGTTGTACTGTATGAAGGCTACCGTAACATAATACAATATATAACAAAATTAAAAAAGATATGTTTTTGTCTATGACAAAAAGTCGATGCAGAACAGCATTTAACAAAGTACAACAGCCATTCATGAAAAAATCTCTCAGGAAAATAGGTTTAGAGTGAAACAACTCAGCCTAACAAAGGCCTTATATGAAAAACCCACAGCTAATGTCAGCCTAAATGGAGAAAAGCTGAGAGCTTTTCCTCTACAGTCAAGAACAAGTTAGAAATATCCACTCTCATCATTTTATTTCAACATAGTACTAGAATTCCTAGCCACAGCAATCAGACGACAGAAAGAAATAAAAGGCATCCAAATTGGCTATGAAGAAACAAAATTTTCAATATTTGCTATGACATTATACTATATTTAGAAAACATGAACACTCTACCAAACAAACTGCCAGAACTGAAAAATTCAGTAAAGTCACAGAATAGAAAATGAACATACAGAAATTGGCTGCAATAATGAAGCAGCAGAAAGAGAAATTAAGAAAACAATCTCATTTACAATTGCACCAAAACCAATAAGATACCCAGGAATAAACCTAACCAAAGATTTGTAAGACCTAAACTCTGAAAACTGAAAAACACCCACGAAGTAAACTGAAATTGACATAAAGAAATGGAAAGAAATTCCATCTTCGTAGATTGGAAGAACAAATGTTGAAATGTCTATACTATCCAGAGCAATCTACACATTTAATGCAACTACTTTCCAAAAAAAAAAAAGTCCATTTCACAGAATTAAAACAAAGAATCCTAAAATTTGTATAAAACTGCAGAAGACTCTGAAAAACCAAAGCAATCCCGAAAAAGAAAAGCAAAGCTGGAGGCATCACAATTCCAGACTTCAATTTAAATTACAAAGCTGTAGTGACCAAAACAATATGGTACTGACATAAAATAGACACATAGATCAATGGAACAGAATAGAAAATCCAGAAATGGACCCAGATCTATGTGGTCAATTAGTCTTCGAGGAAGCAGCAAATAATATCCAATCAGAAAAACTGTCTTCAACAAATAGTGTAAGAAAAACTGGACAGGAACATGCAAAATAATGAAACAACCAGTTTCTTATCCCATGGACAAAAATAAATTCAAAATGAATGAAAGACCTAAATGAAACCATCAAAATCCTAGAGAAGAACACAGCCACTAATCTCTTTGATATTAGCCATAGCAATTTTTTTCTAGATATGTCTCCTGAGGCAAAGGGGAAAAAATCAACTATTGGGACTTCATCAAGATAAAAACTTTTGCAGGATGAAGGAAACAATCAACAAATCTCAAAATCAGCCGACAGAATGGAGAAGATATTTGCAAATGCCAAATGATAAAGGGTTAGTATCCAAAATATATAAAGAATTTGTACAACTCGTCACTCAAAAAGGGAATAATTCCATTAAAAATGGGCACAAGACATGAATAGAGATTTTTCCATAGAAAACATATAAATGGCCAACGTTCATATGAAAAGATGCTCAATGTAAGGGCCTATTTAGCCAGAGTGATTCTGTCTGGTTAAGCAGTGATTTTGTTGTTTATGCAGTAAAACTTAAACTGACCCTGCCCCCCCCAGGGGACTTACTTAAAAGCAAGTCTGGGAAACCAGTCCCAGGTAACAAAGCCCAAAATACAAGGGCGGGTCAGGCCAGGTGGAGACATCCAATCAGTGGGGCGCGCATACTGTCTCCCTAGCTACCAAGGAGTGTGGGCCCTGCCTTTTGAGTGCCTTTTGGGCACCAATTCTGACCAAGGTGATAGACTAATTCAAATATCTACTATAGGGTAAATTGTGATTCAATTGGCCACTTGTGTGTGACCTAGAATGACTGGGCAGATTTCTCTGTGTGTTGCAATCTCATTGGCCACCTGTGTGTGGCCAGGCTCAACCACATGGCCTTTGCCCTTTAAAAGTTAGTCAGCAAGGCAGGGAGGGGTCGCCCTCTCTGTAAGAGGTGGCCCCGACCGGTCGGTTTGATTCTCAATGCTTGGCGCAAAATAAAGCTTTGCTTGACCTTCGCTTTGTATCAGTCTGACTCCTTTGATTACAGACCTAACACTCAACATCCTGCATCATCAAGGAAATACAAATCAAAACCTGATGAGATAATATCTCACACCTGTCAAAATGGCTAAAATTAACAATACAAGAAAAAACAGATGTTGACAAAGATGTGAAGAAAGGGGAACCCTCTTACGCTGTTGATAGGAATGCAAACTGGGGAAGCCACTTTGTAAAAGAGTTGGGAGGTTCTTCAAAAAGTGAAAAATAGAACTACCCTGTGATCCAGCAATTGCACTATTATATATTTACCCAAGGATACAAAAATACAGATTTAAAGTGGTACATACATACCAATGTTTATAGCAGCATTATCAATAATAACCAAACTATGGAGAGAGCCCCAATGTCTGTCCACTGATGAATGGATAAAGAAAAGGTTATATATATGATATTTTTGGATATTATACAGTTATTATATTATATATAATAGTAATTATATATATGTATATATACACACATATACATACATATATAAATACATACCAGAGTATTACTCAGCCATAAAAAAGAATGGAATCTTGCCATTTGCAATGATGTGGATGGAACTAGAGTATATTATGCTAAGCAAAAACTTAGTCAAAAAAGACAAATACCATAAGATTTCATTCATCTGTGGAAT